>NW_020173441.1:20159-20311 GCF_003031525.2 Neophocaena asiaeorientalis asiaeorientalis | reverse complement strand
TAGGATGCAGGCTGCCCAGGGCCCTCACCACCTCCACCCGTTTCCCTTGGTAACACGAGACACTACGCCCCAGCTGGGAGGGGTGGGAAGGCTGGGAGGTGCAGGGTAGCTGTGAACAGGAAAAAGGGAAATGGGTTCTGATGGGCAGCTGC
>NW_020173441.1:0-945 GCF_003031525.2 Neophocaena asiaeorientalis asiaeorientalis | reverse complement strand
GTCCCTCTCATGTCCCCTGCAGGGTCACCAGGAGCTCCCACCTGCCCCAGACAGGCTGTCTGCTCTGTCCTGGGGAAGCCTCCGTGGTGTCAGGTGGAAGACATAAGAGGTACCCGTGGGGCCTCCCTCACGCAGCCCAGTGGCCATCTCTCTGGATGGACGGGTTCAGGGGGCCCGTGGCATCTCCCGGTTCTCATTTCATGCCAGCGCTGTCCACAGGGAAGTTGCTAAGCAACTCTGTGCCGGCTGCACAGAGAGGGCGCTCATACCCACGCCCCCCCCCAGCACACGGGGCCCTCGTGGCCAGGCCCCTCCCAGGATATGGAGCTCACCTGGGCAGGAACCCAGCAGCCCATGGGGCTCTCGTGGTCAGGCCCCTCCCAGGACATGGAGCTCACCTGGGCAGGAACCCAGCAGCCCACGGGGCTCTCGTGGCCAGGCCCCTCCCCAGATATGGAGCTCACCTGGGCAGGCACCCAGCAAGGCTGGGCACACAGGAACCGTGCATGTAGCCCTCATTGCAGAGCACCCCCAGCTCACCTGTCGCTCAGAGCTGACCCTGAGCACCTCAGAGCAGGACCTGAATTAACAAAGAGCAGCTCCGACAGGTCTGTGACCCTGGGCATCACTCTGTGCGGCCTCCCTCCGCCTGGTCTTCCAGAGGCTTCCACTGCAGCCGGGTCCTGGGTTCCTCTCATTAGGAGAGGGTCTTCTTGAAGTTGTCTCCCACTCACGGGCCAGATAAAATGATTAGAAAACAAGCCAGAGCTGCAGCCCCTTCTCTATCCTGACTCAGGAGCCCACACCTGTTCCTTGGATCTGGCTGGTGCAGCAAGGCCCATTTTCTGCAGCTATGAGCCCCTGAGGGTGAGGATTGGCTGACCTGGGCAGCCTGACCTGGCCCGCCAGCCCTCCCCAGGTGTGCCTGGGTTGAGATCAGTATAA
>NW_020173440.1:0-470 GCF_003031525.2 Neophocaena asiaeorientalis asiaeorientalis | reverse complement strand
CACGTCACCAGGGCAGCTTTCCTGGATCACACTCACCACCTCCCCGTCCGCTCCCAGCTCAGACCCAGAAAGGCCCCCTCGGCCCCGAGCCCCATGGCTCTGCCTGGGCTCCCACCTCCTCCTGCCTGCTTCGTCCCTCTCATGTCCCCTGCAGCGTCACCAGGAGCTCCCACCTGCCCCAGGCAGGCTGTCTGCTCTGTGCTGGGGAGGCCTCTGTGGTGTCAGGTGGAAGACACATGCCTCCCTCACGCAGCCCAGTGGTCAGCACCCACCTACTCACCTCATCACTCTGGATGGACGGGTTCAGGGGCCATGTGGCATCTCCTGGTTCTCATTTCATCCCAGCACTGCCCACAGGGAAGTTGCTAAGCAACTCTGTGCCGGCTGCACAGAGATGACGCTCATACACACGCTTCGCCCCCCTCCCCACCCCAGCACACAGGGCTCTCGTGGCCAGGCCCCTCCCAGGG
>NW_020173439.1:0-352 GCF_003031525.2 Neophocaena asiaeorientalis asiaeorientalis | reverse complement strand
AGGTAGGCTTGTGTAGCTGTGAACTTCCCTCTTAGAACTGGTTTTTCTGCATCCCATAGGTTTTGGATCATCGTGTTTGCATTGTCATTTGTCTCTAGGTATTTTTTGATTTCCTCTTTGATTTCTTCAGTGATCTCTTGATTATTTAGTAACGTATTGCTTAGCCTTCATGTGTTTGTGTTTATTTTTTGATTTCCTCTTTGATTTCTTCAGTGTTCTCTTGGTTATTTAGTAACGTATTGTTTAGCCTCCATGTGTTTGTGTTTTTTACGGTTTTTACCCTGTAATTCATTTCTAATCTTATAGCATTATGGTCAGAAAAGATGCTTTATATGATTTCAGTTTTCTTAAA
>NW_020173438.1:0-1063 GCF_003031525.2 Neophocaena asiaeorientalis asiaeorientalis | reverse complement strand
ATGATATATTAAACAGGATGGACTTAATTGATATTTATAGGGCATTGCATCCAAAGTTGTCACAAATCAAGCCTTGGTAAATTTAAGAAAATTGAAATTGTATCAAGTATCTTTTCCGACCACAACGCTATGAGGCTAGATATCAATTACAGGAAAAGATCTGTAAAAAGACAAACACATGGAGGCTAAACAATACACTAGTTAATAACGAAGTTATCACTGAAGAAATCAAAAAATACCTAGAAACAAATGACAATGGAGACACAACGACCCAAAACCTATGTGATGCAGCAAAAGCAGTTCTAAGCGGGAAGGTTATAGCAATATAATCCTACCTTAAGAAACAGGAAACATCTCAAATAAACAACCTAACCTTGCACCTAAAGCAATTAGAGAACGAAGAACAAAAAAACCCCAAAGTTAGCAGAAGGAAAGAAATCATAAAGATCAGATCAGAAATAAATGAAAAAGAATGAAGGAAATGATAGCAAAGCTCAATAAAACTAAAATCTGGTTCTTTAAGATAAACAAAATTGATAAACCATTAGCCAGACTCATCAAGAAAAAGAGGGAGAAGACTCAAATCAACAGAATTAGAAATGAAAAAGGAGAAGTAACAACTGACACTGCAGAAATACAAAAGATCATGAGTTACTACAAGCAACTCTATGCCAATAAAATGGACAACTTGGAAGAAATGGACAAATTCTTAGAAATGCACAACCTTATGAAAATAAACCAGAAAGAAATAGAAAATATGAAGAGACCAATCACAAGCACTGAAATTGAAACTGTGATTAAAAGTCTTCCAACAAACAAAAGCCCAGGACCAGATGGCTTCACAGGCGAATTCTATCAAACATTTAGAGAAGAGCTAACACCTATCCTTCTCAAAGACTTCCAAAATATAGCAGAGGGAGGAACACTCCCAAACTCATTCTACGAGGCCACCATCACCCTGATACCAAAACCAGATAAGGATGTCACAAGGAAAGCAAAATAAAAGGATCAGACACCATGACAAAGGGGGGGTTATTCCAGGAATGCAAGGATTCTTCAATAT
>NW_020173437.1:0-455 GCF_003031525.2 Neophocaena asiaeorientalis asiaeorientalis | reverse complement strand
ACATATATATGGAATTTAAGAAAAAAATGTCATGAAGAACACAAAGGTAAGACAGGAATAAAGACACAGACCTATCTTGACACTTTAAACCTATGAATGGTCAGTTTTCCCTGAGTAAAACGGTTGGGAGTTGACATCGTGGGATTAAAACACATAGCTATTTCCTAGATTCTGCAAGGACACCTGGACAGGGAGAGTGTTCAGGGCGGCTTCCAAAACGCGGTGCAGCCCCACCAGGGAACAGTATTTGGCAACGAAAGGGAATGGAGCCCTGATCCACACTGCGACTCGGACACATCTCGAAAACATGATGCTGAGTGAGATAAGCCAGACGCAGAAGGCCACAGATTGCACGACTCCAAGTACATGAAATGTCTAGAAGAGACAAATCTATAGAGACAGAGAACAGATTCATGGTTGCCAGGAGCCGAGGGAGATGGGAGTTATTGCTAAAG
>NW_020173436.1:255-516 GCF_003031525.2 Neophocaena asiaeorientalis asiaeorientalis | reverse complement strand
TTATTAAAATAAAAAAATAATTATTAAGAGAAAAACAAAAACAAAAACAAAACGGATGGATAGAGCCCTAGGACAAATGGTGGAAGCAAAGCCATACAGACAAAATCTCACACAGAAGCATACACATACACCCTCACAAATAAAGGAAAAGGGGAAAAAATCATAAATCTTGCTCTGAAAGTCCACCTCCTTAATTTGGGATGATTCGTTGTCTATTCAGGTATTCCACCGATGCAGGGTACATCAAGTTGATTGTGGAGC
>NW_020173436.1:0-167 GCF_003031525.2 Neophocaena asiaeorientalis asiaeorientalis | reverse complement strand
TGGCCCCGTCTCTGCGTGTAGGTCGCCGGAGGGCGTCTGTTCTTCGCTCAGACAGGACGGGGTTAAAGGAGCCGCTGATGCGGGGGCTCTGGCGCCCTCAGGCCGGGGCGGAGGGAGGGGCACTCCGGGCGGAGGGAGGGGCACGGAGTGCGGGGCGGGCCTGCGGC
>NW_020173435.1:532-749 GCF_003031525.2 Neophocaena asiaeorientalis asiaeorientalis | reverse complement strand
ATAAAATTCTTTTCACATATTTGGATATAAGAAATACCACTCTAAGTTTTAAGCTATTTAATATTGTATTCCTATTTAATAGTACCACAAATTGAATAAAGTTCTTATTTAAATAGACATGAAAAAGAGTCTTGTTCAAGGTCTTTTATCCCTGTTTATTCACTTTCTCTGAATGAATGGAATTTGAAAAGCTATAATATACATTCCCTTATTTGAA
>NW_020173435.1:0-423 GCF_003031525.2 Neophocaena asiaeorientalis asiaeorientalis | reverse complement strand
GAACCTGACCGCTTTGAACTTTTGTATTTGAAATCCAGAAAGCAAATTCTCCTAGGGTTCCACATTAGGATTCTTCAGCTAGAAGCTAAGACTGGATATGCATAAAATCAAATATTCAAGCCCTAGAAGTCTGTTCTCATGCCTCCTCACTCAGTGGCCATTCCATAGCAAACTCAGCTCTGGACAGCTCCCTCAGAAATTCACCAAGGTGGGGGAATTCATTATAGATCCAATTCAAGGTGTTGTTACATCGCCACCTCATGACAAATCAGAGCTACGCAACTTCAGAGGACATTGGTATATACACTGGGATACAGAAATTGATAACAGAGCTGGAAGGTTAATTTTTGCCTTCATATAAATGCGAAACAATTTTTAAAAATGCAAATAATGGAGTTTGGAAGACTGGTTCCTTCACTTACT
>NW_020173434.1:14826-15439 GCF_003031525.2 Neophocaena asiaeorientalis asiaeorientalis | reverse complement strand
TCCCCCAAGTTCCTGATTTATCCCTGCCCCCCCACCTTTCCGCTTTGGCTGAGATGACTATATATTCTTTCTGGAATTATTCTCCCATGGAGGTTACTAAAGGGTGTTGAGAAGAGTTCCAAGTGCTCTAACAGCAGGTCCATGTTGATTACAAGTTTCCTCTCTGTAAATATGTATATACTAACTCCAACCTCATGATTTATGCCTCCAACACACCTTTCCAGTTTGGTAACCATAAGTTTGTGTTCTAAGTCTGGGACTCTGTTTCTGTGTTGTAAGATAGTACCTTTGTATCAATTGTTAGATTCCACCGATAAGTAATATCATATGATATTTATCATTGTCTGATTTATGACACTTAGTATGAATGTATCTATGTCCTTCCAAGTGGCTGCAAATGGCCTTATTCCGTTCATTTCATGGCTGAGTAATATTACATTGTACATATCTACCATAGTTTCTTCATCCAGTCTTCCTTCCAAGGATGTTTAGGTAGCTTCCAAGTACAGGCTCTTGTAAACAGGGCTGCATAAATTTTGGAGTGCCTGGGTCCTGTCAATTTATGTTTTTTCCAAGATACAGGCCCAGGAGTGGAAGCGCCATATGCTCTGAA
>NW_020173434.1:0-14737 GCF_003031525.2 Neophocaena asiaeorientalis asiaeorientalis | reverse complement strand
TTAGGAAACTAGAGTGGCATATGCCAGTCCAAACATCTAGGGCTTGTGTCTCATTCCATCCCCCCATTCCCCTTCTTCACATGGAAAATTCCAAGCTGTGCAAAACCGGCTGCTGAGTGTGCTGCCTTCCCAAAGTGGGGAGACTCTAAGCCAAGGAACTGGGGACCCCGAATACCAGAAGTGGAGATGAGGTGACTTTCCCAAACTTTCCCGAACAGATGGTGTACCATCCTCTGGATGTCCCATTCATGTTTTAGCTGTAGGAAGGGTCCCCTGCACCTGGAGATATGGGACCCATGGAATGGGGGCCAGGCAGTATTACTCTAAAAGTGCTGCATTTGCTGTCCCATCCTCACCAAGCCTCTCAGACCCACGAGTGTAGAGCCTTAGGTCCCATCCAGCTGTGTGTCTAGATGTGTTCAGTCCAGGTTGCATTACAGCCCTTGAACAAATTTTGTAAGAATTTCTCTCTCTCTCAGTGTCTTTTTTTTTGTTCTTGTTATTTAATTTTATAATGAGGTATAGCTGATTTTCAATACTGTCTTTCTTCCTGCTCTACATCTATCCACTTGATTCACTTAAAGAGAGACATCAATAAATTCTTTTACAGATTCTTACCAGTCTTACATATCCTTTTCCGGTGACAGCAGTGTGCTGAGTCCAGCTCTTTGAGCTATACAGTAGGTCCTGTCGGTTATCTATTTTGTTTATGGAAATGTATCCATGCTAATTTCAACCTCCTGGTTTATGCATCACCCCACCATTCTCCTTTAGCAGCCATAAGTGTGTTTTCTAAATGTGTGACTCTGTTTCTGTTTTGTAATTGAGTTCATGTGTAGCCATTTTTAGATTCCACCTATAAGTGATACCTTATGATAAGTCTCTATTTATGTCTGACTTATGTCACTTAGAATGATTGTACCTCAGACTCCACGAGTTGCTGCAACTGGCCTTATTTCGCTGATTTAATTGCTCAGTAATATCCCATTGTACATAAGTACCACATCTTCTTTATCCATTTTTTACTTCCAAGGACATGTAAGTTGTACCCAAGTCATTTCTAAACAGAGTAACACTAAACGTATCGGTGCCTGTGTCCTGTCGATTTTTGGTTTTCCCAAGATATACGCCCAAGAGTGGAAGTGCCGTATGCTCTGTAGCTCTGCATTTTAGATGTTTTGGAAACACCATACACTTCTCCAGAGTGGCCTTGGCTATTTATATCCCCCCCCATCAACTTAATAAGGCTCCCTTTTCTCCATGGCCTGTGCTGCATTTCTGGTTTTAAACTTTTCCAGGATGGCCCTTTTGATGAATGTGAAGTGAGACTTCTTTGTAGTGCTGATTTGCATTTGGCACTTGTTTGCATGGCCAAAAAGAGCGTATGCGTTTTTCCTGAATATATTTATTTTTATGATGGGGTTTAGCTGATTTCCACTGCTGTGTTTATGCTGCGTTACACCCACTTGATTCACATACAGAGAGATATCAATAAATACTTTTTAAGATTTTTAATAGTCAGATATATTCCTCGGCAGTGAATAGGGTGTGTTGAGTCCAGTTCATAGAGCAATGAGTAGGTCTTCACTATTACATATTTGGTTTATGGAATGATATCTGTGCTAAGTTCAAACTCTACTTTTATGCATCACTCCACCACCTCACCTTTCCCCTGAAGCAGGCATAAGTGTGTTTTCTAAATGTGTGACTCTGTTCTGTTTTCTGAGGAATATTCCATTGTACATACGTACCACAACCTCTTTATCCATTTTTCTCTTTCCTGGGATATATAAGGTGTACCGAAGTCAAGGTTCTTATAAACAAAGCAGCCCTAAACTTTGGGGTGCCTAAGTCTTGTCGATTTTTGATTTTCTAAAGATATACACCCATGAGTGGAAGTGCCCTATGCTCTGTAGCTCTGTTTTTTTAGATGTTTTAGGAAACAGCATACACTACGCCAGAGTGGCCCTTGGCAATTTACATCCCACCCATCAGTGTAACAAGGCTCCCTTTTCTCCATGACCTGTCCTGCATTTCTGGTTTTTACATTTTTTCAGGATGGCCTTTTGAACCATGCAAAGTGAGGCTTAGTTTTTGTGCTGATGTGCAGTGCCCGCTTGTTTGGTTGGCCAAAAAAGGGGCATATGCTATCAAACTACCACTGGCATTTTTCACAGAACTAGAACAAAAAATTTCGCAATTTGTATGGAAACACAAAAGACCCCGAATAGCCAAATAAAAAAAAAAAAAAAAAAAAAAAAGGGGCATATGCTTTTTTTCCTGAATATATTCAGGAAAAAAGGCATATGCCCTTTTAGGCCAACTGCATCATTGTTGACGTTCTGCCGCTTTTCATGTGATTTAAAGGACAGTCCAATCTACCTCTCGAAAACTGTCTCCTGCAATTCTGCTTTGCTTTCAAATCCTCTTCGTTGCCTTACCTCAATATATTTTTGGATGATAGTTATCATTTATAACCCTGCAGGTTTATGAATTGCAGTGCCCCTGAGCTCCATTTTTCAAATCGCCTTTTTGGGAGCTGGCCGCAAAACCGCAGGATTGCTTCAGGCCCTATGCTGGTTCCGGAGGGAAGGCTGAACCTTTGTTTAATTCTTCTTCCTGATGGGAAATTAGACTGACATGTGCCGGTCGAAACACCTACAGCTAGTCTCTCATTGATTCCCCCTCTTCCCGTTCATCCAGCGCACTAATTGCAGACTGTGCGAAACAGGAGGTTAAAGGCGCTGACTCTCCAAGTGGGGAGATTTTTAGTAAAGCAGTTGGAATGGCAAACCCGAGCACCAGGAGATGAAAAATGAGGTGCGTTGTAGAAACCATTCCCGATCACACAGTGTACCATCCTCTGGGTTTCCATGCATGTTGTAGCTGCAGGAATTTTCCCTTGAACCTGGAGAGTGGGGACCCATGGAATGGGTAGCACGCAGTATTTCTTTAAAGGGTCTGTATTTGCTCACCCAACCTCACCAATCCTCTCAGCCCCAAGAGTGTCCAGCCTTATGTCTCATCCAGCTGTGTGTGTAGATGTGGTCAATCCACAATGCATCACAGCCCCTGAACGAATTTTGTAAGACTTTCTCTCTTTCACTATCTTTCTGTTTTGTGTTTGAAATTTATTCTCATAATGCGGTTTAGCTGATTTCACTGCTGTGTTTATGCAGCTTTACACAGCCATGATTCACTTACAGACAGATATCAACATATAGGTTTTAAGATTCTTAGTAGTCAGATATCTTCTTCTGCGGTGAGTAGGGCGTGTTGAGTCCAGTTCACTGAGCAAGGAGTAGGTCTTGTCTATTAAATATTTGTTTTATGGAACGGTATCTGTGCTAATTTCAAACTCTTGTGTTATGCATCACCGCACCTCACCTTTCCACTTAAACAGGCATAAGTGTGCTTTCTAAATGTGACTCTGTTCTGTTTTGTAATTCAGTTCATGTGTAGAGATGTTTACATTCCCTCCATAAGTGATATCTTATGATAAGTTTCTTTTTCTGTGTGACTTCTTTCACTTAGAATCATCGTAACTAAATCCACTCATTATGCTGCTACTGGCCTTATGACATTGATTTCATGGCTGAGTGATATTCCATTGTACATAAGTACCACAATGTCTTTATCCATTTTTCTCTTTTCTAGGATATTAAGGTGTACCGAAGTCGAGGTTTTTGAAAACAGAGCAGCCCTAAACTTTGGGGTGGCTGTGTCTTGTTGCTTTTAAGTTTTCCCAAGATATATGCACATGAGTGGAAGTGCCCTATGCTCTGTTTCTCTGTTTTTTAGATGTTTCAGGAAACACCATACACTCCTCTAGAGTGGCTGTTGGCAATTAACATCCTGCGCATCAGGGTAACAGGCTGCCTGTTCTCTATGGCTTGTCCTGCCTCTGGTTTTTACACTGTTTTCGGATGGCCCTTTGGACCGGTGGGAACTGAGACTTAGCTGTAGTGCGGATTTGCATTGCCCGCTTGCTTGGTTGGCCAAAAAGTTCGTATGCGTTTTTTCCTGAATATATTCAGGAAAAACCTCATACGCCCTTTTTGGCCAGCTGCATCACTGTCGAAGTTCTGCCGCTTTTCATGTTCTTTAAAGGAGACTCTAATCTACCTCTTGAAAGCTGTTTCCTGCAATTCTGCCTTGGTTTCAAATCCTCTTCGTTGCCTTACCTCAATATATATTTCGACGAAAGTTGTCCTTTTCAACTCTGCAGGTTTGTGAATTGCAGTGACCCTGAGCTCCATTTTTCAACTCGCTTTTTTGTGAGCTGGCTGCAAAACCGCAGGATTGCTTCAGGCCCTATTCTGGTTCTGGGGCGGCACGCTGAGCCTTTGGTTAATTCTTCCTCCTGATGGGAAACTAGAGTGACATGTGCCCATCCAAACACCTACAGCTAGTCTCTCATTGGTTCCCCCTCATCCCGTTCATCCTCCGCACTAATTGCAGACTGTGCGAAACAGGAGGTTAAAGGCGCTGACTCTCCAAATGGGGAGATTGTTAGTAAAGTGGCTGGAGTGGCGAACCCGAGCAGCAGGAGATGAAAAATGAGGTGCGTTGTAGAAACCATTCCTGATCACATGGTGTACCATCCTCTGGGTTTCCCATGCATGTGTTAGCTGTAGGAAGATTCCCTTAAACCTGGAAAGTTGGGACCCATGGAATGGGTAGCACGCAGTATTGCTTTAAAGGGTCTGCATTTGCTCACCCAACCTCACCAATCCTCTCAGCCCCAAGTGTCCAGCCTTATGTCTCATCCAGCTGTGGGTGTAGATAAGGTCAATTCAGGGTGCATCACAGCCCCTGAACGAATTTTGTAAGAATTTCTCTCTCTTTCGCTCTCTTTGTGTTTTTTGATATTTAAAATTTATTTTTATAATGGGGTTTAGCTGCTTTTCACTACAGTGTTTATGCCACTCTACACACACTTGATTCCCTTACGGAGACATATCAGTACATAGGTTTTAAGATTCTTACTAGTCAGATATACTTCTCTGCGGTGCATAGGGGGTGTTGAGTCCAGTTCATTGAGCGAAGTGTAGGTCTTGTCTATTACATATTTGGTTTATGGAATGGTATCTGCGCTAATTTCAAACTCTGGTTTTATGCAGCACCCCACCTCACCTTGCCCCTGAAGCAGGCATAAGTGCGTTTTCTAAATGTGTGACTCTTTTCTGTTTTGTAATTCAGCTCATGTGTAGCCATGTTTACATTCCCTCTATAAGTGATATCTTATGATAAGTTTCTTTTTCTGTGTTACTTCTTTCACTTAGGATCATCACCTAAATCCACTCATTATGCTGCTACTGGCCTGATGACATTGATTTCATGGCTGAGTGATATTCCACTGTACATAAGTACCACAACATCTTTATCCATTTTTCTCTTTTCTGGGATATTAAGGTGTACCAAAGTCGAGGATTTTGTAAACAGAGCAGCCCTAAACATTGGGGTGGCCGTGTCTTGTTCATTTTTAGTTTTTCTGTGATATATGCGCATGAGTGGAAGTGCCCTATGCTTTGTAGCTCTGGTTTTTACCTGTTTCAGAAAACACCAAACACTTCTCCAGAGTGGCTGTTGGCAATTTACATCCCGCCCATCAGGGTAACAAGGCTTCCTGTTCTCCATGGCCTGTCCTGCCTCTCTGGTTTTTACACTTTTCTCTCATGGCCCTTTGGACCGGTGGGAAGAGAGACGTCTTTGTTGTGCAGATTTGCATTGCCCGCTTGCTGGGTTGGCCAAAAAGGGCGTATGCGTTTTTTCCTGAATATATTCAGGAAAAAACGCATACGCCCTTTTTGGCCAACTGCATCATTGTCGAAGTTCTGCCGCTTTTCATGTGCTTTAAAGGAGACTCCAATCTACGTCTTCAAACCTGTTTCGTGGAATTCTGCCTTGGTTTCAAATTCCCTTCTTTGCCTTACCTGAATATATTTTTCGACAATAGTTGTCCTTTATAACTCTGCAGGTTTGTGAATTGCAGTGACCCTGAGCTCCATTTTTCAACTCGATTTTTTGTGAGCTGGCCGCAAAGCCACAGGATTGCTTCAGGCCTTATTCTGGCTCCCGGGCAGCAGGCTGAGGCTTTGGTTAATTCTTCTTCCTTATGGGAAATTAGAGTGACGTGTGCCCGTCCAAACACCTACAGCTCTTCTCTCATTGGTTCCCCCTCATCCGGTTCATCTTCCGCACTAATTGCAGAGTGTGGGAAACAGGAGGTAAAGGTGCTGACTCTCCAAAGGGGAGATTGTTAGTAAAGTGGTTGGAATGGCGAACCCGAGCACCAGGACAGGAAAATTGAGGTGTGTTTTAGAAACATTTCCCCATCACACGGTGCACCATCTCTGGTTTTCCCATGCATGTTTTAGCTGTAGGAAGATTCCCTTAAACCTGGAGAGTTGGGACCCATGGAATGGGTAACACGCAGTATTACTTTAAATGGTCTGCATTTGCTCACCCAACCTCACCAATCCTCTCAGCCCCTATTGTCCAGCCTTATGTCTCATCCAGCTGTGGTTGTAGATATGGTCAATCCTGGGTGAATCACAGCCCCTGAACGAATTTTGTAAGAATTTCTCTCTCTTTCGCTGTCTTTGTGTTTTGTTTTTGAAATTTATTTTTATAATGGAGTTTAGCTGATTTTCACTGCTGTGTTTATGCTGCTCTACACACACTTGTTTCCCTTATGGAGCCATATCAATACATAGGTTTTAAGATTCTTACTAGTCAGATATATTCCTCTGCGGTGAATAGGGGGTATTGAGTCCAGTTCATTGAGCAAGGAGCAGGTCTTTTCTATTACATATTTGGTTTATGGAACGCTATCTGTGGTAATTTCAAACTCTGGTTTTATGCATCACCCCATCTCACCTTTCCAGTTAAGCAGGCATAAGTGCGTTTACTAAATGTGTGACTCAGTTCTGTTTTGTAATTCAGTTCATGTGTAGCCATATTTACTTTCCCTCTATAAGTGATATCTTATGATAAGTTTCTTTTTCTGTGTGAATTATTTCACTTAGAATCATCGTACCTAAATCCACTCATTATGCTGCTGCTGGCCTTATGACATTGATTTCATGGCTGAGTGATATTCCATTGTACATAAGTACCACAACTTCTTTATCCATTTTTTTCTTTCCTGGGATATTTAAGGTGTACGAAGTTGAGGTTCTTGTACGCAGAGCAGCCCTAAACTTTGGGGTGGCTGTGTCTTGTTGATTTTTAGTTTTCCCAAGATATACGCCCATGAGTTGAAGTGCTCTATGATCTGTAGCTCTGTTTTTCAGATGTTTTAGGAAACACCATATACTTCTCCAGAGTGGCTGTTGACAATTTACATCCCGTCCATCAGTGTAACAAGGCTCCCTGTTCGCCATGGCCTGTCCTGCCTTTCTGGGTTTAACACTTTTTTCTGATGGCCCTTTGGACCGGTGGGAAGTGAGACTTCTTTGTAGTGAAGATTTGCAATGCCCACTTGCTTGGTTGGCCAAAACGTGTGTATGCGTTTTTTCCTGAATATATTCAGGAAAAAACGCATACGCCCTTTTTGGCGAACTGCATCATTGTCGAAAATCTGACGCTTTTCATGTGCTTTAAAGGCGACTCCAGTCTCCCTCTTGAAATCTGTTCCCTGAAATTCTGCCTTGGTTTCAAATACTCTTCGTTGCCTTACCTCAATATATTTTTGGACGATAGTTGTCCTTTATAACTGCAGGTTTGTGAACTGCAGTGCCCCTGAGCTCCATTTTTCAACTCGCATTTTGTTAGCTGGCCGCAAAACAGCAGGATTGCTTCAGGCCCTATTCTGGTTCTGAAGTGGCAGGCTGAGCCTTTGGTTCATTCTTCTTCCTGATGGGAAATTACAGTGACATGTGCCCGTCCTAACACCTACAGCTAGTCTCTCATTTGTTCCCCCTCTTCCCGTTCATCCTCCGGACAAATTGCAAACTGTGGGAAACAGTAGGTTAAAGGCGCAGATTATTCAAGTGAAGAGATTGTTAGTAAAGCAGCTGGAATGGCGAGCCCGAGCACCAGGAGATTAAAAAATGAGGTGCGTTTTAGAAACCTTTCCGGATCACACTGTGTACCATCCTCTGGGTTTCCCATGCATGTTTTAGCTGTAGGAAGATTCCCTTACACCTGGAGAGTTGGGACCCATGGAATGCGTAGCACGCAGAATTACTTTAAAGGGTCTGCTTTTGCTCACCCAACGTCACCAATCGTCTCAGACACAAGAGTGTCCAGCCTTATGTCTCATCCAGCTGTGGTTGTAGATGTGGTCAGTCCGGTTTGCATCACAGCCCCTGAACGCATTTTGTAAAAATTTCTCTCTCTTTCACTGTCTTTGTGTTTGTGGTTGAAATTTATTTTTATAATGAGGTTTAGCTGAGTTTCACTGCTGTGTTTATGCCGCTCTACACACACTTGATTCCCCTATGGCGACATATCAATACATAGGTTTTAAGATTCTTACTAGTCAGATATATTCTTCTTTGGTGAAGAGAGGGTGTTGAGTCTAGTTCATTGAGCAAGGAGTAGGTCTTGTCTATTACATATTTGATGCATATAACGGTATCTGTGCTAATTTCAAACTCTTGTGTTATGCATCACCCCACCTCACCTTTGCACTTAAGCAGGCATAAGTGTGTTTTCTAAATGTGTGACTGCTTTGTTTTGTAATTTAGTTCATGTGTAGCGATGTTTACATTCCTTCTAAAAGTGATATCTTATGATAAGTTTCTTTTTCTGTGTGACTTATTTCACTTAGAATCATCGGAAGTAAATCCACTCATTATGCTGCTGCTGGCATTATGACATTGATTTCATGGCTGAGTGATATTCCATCGTACATAAGTACACAACTTCTTTATCCATTGTTTTCTTTCCTGGGATATTTAAGGTCAACCGAAATCGAGGTTCTTGTAAACACAGCAGCCCTAAACTTTGGGTTGCCTTTGTCTTGTTGATGTTTAGTCTTCCCAAGATATTCGCCCATGAGTGGAAGTGCCCTATGCTCTGTTGCTCTGTTTTTTAAATGTTTTTGGAAACACCATCCACTTTTCCAGAGTGGCTCTCGGTAATTTACACCACGCACATCCCCGTAATAAGGCTCCCTGTTCTCTCTGGCCTGTCCTGCATTTCTGGTTTTTACACTTTTTTCGGATGGCCCTTTTGACTGGTGGTAAGTGAGACTTCTTTGTTGTGCAGATTTGCATTGCCCGCTTGCTTGGTTGGCCAAAAAGGGCGTATGCGTTTTTTCCTCAGGAAAAAACGCATACGCCCTTTTTGGCCAAATGCATCATTTTCGAAGTTCTGACGCTTTTCACGTGCTTTAATAGCTAGACCAATCTACCTCTTGAAATCTGTTTCCTGAAATTCTGCCTTGCATTCAGAGCCTCTTCGTTGTCTTACCTCAATATATTTTTGGTCGTTAGGTGTCATTTATAACTCTGCAGGTTTGTGAATTGCGCTGCCCCATGAGCTCTATTTTTCAACTTGCTCTTTTTTTGAGCTGGCTGCAAAACTGCAGGATTGCTTCAGGCCCTATTTTGGTTCCGGGCCGGCAGGCTGAGCCTTTGGTTAATTCTTCCCAATGGGAAATTTGACTGACATGTGCCTGTCAAAACACCCATAGCTGGTGTCTCATAGTTTCCCCCTCTTCCCGTTCATCCTCTGCACAAATTGCAAACTGTGCGAAACAGGAGGTTAAAGGTGCTGATTCTCCTAGTGGGGAGAATTTTAGTAAAGTGGGTGGAATGGTGAACCTGAACACCAGGAGATGAAAAATGAGGTGCATTTTAGACACCTTTCCCATTCACATGGTGTACAGTCCTCTGGGTTTCCCATGCATGTTTTACCTGTAGGCAGTTCCCTTGAACCTGCAGATTTGGGACCCATGGAATGGGTACCAGGCAGTATTTCTTTAAAGGGTCTGCATTTCCTCACCCAACCTCACTAATTCTCCTAGCGCGAACGGTTTCCAGCCTTATGTCTCATCCTGCTGTGGGTCTATATGTGTTCAATCCATGTTGATTAACAGCCCCTGAGCAAAAGTTGTAAGAATTTTTCTGTCTCACTGTCTTTTTAAAAATTTATTATTATATTGGTTACAGCTGATTTTCAGTGGTCTGTTTCTTGCTGCTGTACATCCACTTGATTCACATATAGAGAGACATCAATAAATTCTTCTTCAGACTCTTACCAGTCATATATATTCTTTTCCGGTGACTTGATTGTGCTGAGTACCATTCTTTGAGGTACCGTATAGGCCTTTTTGATTATCAATTTGGTATTTGGAACGGTATATTTGCTAATTTCAACCTCCTGGATAATGCCTCACCCCTCCCTACCTTTCCCCTTTAGCAGCCTTATGTGTGTTTTCTACATATTTGACTATGTTTATCTTTTTAAATTTATTTCATGTGTAGCCATTTTTGATTCCACATTTAAGTGATATCTTATGATATGTGTCTTTTTCTTTTTGACTTATGTCACTTAGAATGATCATACTCCTTTGGAGTTGTTGCAACTGGCCTTATTTCATTGATTTCCGGGCTGAGTAATATTCCACTCTACATAAGTACCACATCTCTTTTATCCATTTTTTCCCTCCAGGGAAATTTAGGTTATATCGAAGTCGAGACTCTTTTAAACAGAGAGGCGGTAAATGTTGGGGTGCCTGTGTCCTGTCGATTTTTGTTTTTCCCAAGATATACGCCCATGAGTGTAAGTGCCCTATGCTCTGTAGCTCATTTTTTAGTGAACAATACACTTTTCCAGAGTGGCCATTGGCAATTTACATTTCCACTATCAGCCTCACAGGGCTCCCTTTTCTCCTCGCCCTGTCCTGCATTTCTGGTGTTTACACTTTATGAGGATGGCTCTTCTGACTGATGCGAATTGGTACACTTTGTAGTATTGATTTCCAGTGCCCACCTGTTTGGTTGGCTAAAAAGGGCATATGCCCTTTTCTTGAATATATTCAGAAAAAACGCATACGCCCTTTTTGGCCAACTGCATCGTTGGCGATGTTCAGCCCCTTTTCTTGTGCTTTAATGGCGAGTCCTTTCTACCTCTTCAAATCCCTTTCCTGCCATTCTCCCTTGCTTACAAGTCCTTTTTGGTGACTTACCTCAAGACATTTTTCGACGATAGATATTTTCAGCTCTTGAGTTTCGTGAATTTTACTGCCCCTGAGTTCCATTTTTCAACTTGTGTTTTTGGAAACTGGCCACAAAACAGCAGGATTTCCTCAAGCCCTATTCTGTTTCCGTGGGTAATCTTAGTCTTTGGTCAATACGTCTTCCTGATTGGAAATTAGAGTGACATGTGCCTGTCCGAACACCTAGGACTTGTGTCTCATTGTTTCTCATCCTTCAGCTTCATCCTCTGGACAAATTCCAAACTGTGTGCAACAGGATGTTGACGGTGCTGACATCCCCAAGTGGGGAGATTGTTAGGAAAGACGCTGGAGGGGTGAACCTGAGCACCAAGAGATGAGGAGATGAGATGCCTTTTCCAAACTCTTCCCGATCAGATGGTGTACCATCCTCTGGGTGTCACAGGCATGTTTTAGCAGTAGGAAGTGTCCCGTGCATGTAAGGAGAACACCAGGGATTTTTTCAAATCAGTGTCTCCCCGAAACCCAAACTGGAATTTTTAAGCTACGGCTCCACGTATGTTCATTAAGGGCCTTGGGAAGTAGGCAGAGTCCGAAATTCAGATGATTGAAGTCTTCAGGGTCAGAAGCGCTCACCATCGGCTTCCCTTAGGTTACATTTTATCTGTCGTTGATAGATGATGTTGATAAAAATATCTATTGTTTTTCAGATTATTTCCCCTTATAGGTTATTGCAAAATATTGAGTGTAGTTCCCTGTGCTATACAGTAGTTCCTTGTTCGTGATCTATTTTATACATAGCAGTGTGTATGTGTTAATCCCAAACTGTTAATTTATCCCTCCTCCCACCTTTCCCCTTTGGTAATAATAAATTATAAGATTTTATACTTCTCAGAAATGTGGGAGCTGAAAGAGAGGTAGCATTTTCACTGGAAAAGCATTCTAAACAAGATTGAAGCTTTAGCCAAGATTATTAGATGTACATCCTTGGAAAGAAATCACTTCATTTCTCTACAGTTGACCTGACAAATAAGACAAACCTCTTCACTGAACTTGCTTATAATAAAGTGATGGAAATATCAAATGGAAGTGTTAGAAACGTCTTATTTTACCCAAGCCTTATACACTGTTCTATGTTAATTACAATTTGGCTCACACATCTGTTCATTGAAGTTACAATGCTCTCAATTTTGGTTACTGATCCTCCAGAGTGGGCCCCAACAAGGGTCCCCCTGCCCAGTGTCCTTGGAGAGAACAGATCGAGACTGAGTTTGGTTCAGAAGCAAAGGAAACTTTATATTTTGATCAGAGAATGGAGAGGTGAGAGCGAGAGCACCCCCACGGGCTGTGGGTCGGGCTGCTGTGTAGAGGCTGCTGTGTAGGGATCCCGGCAGCGTCAGCGGGAGGGAGGGGGCGGAGCTCTCGAGGGCCGGTTGGCTGCAGCTCAGGCTCTATGTCGTGGAGTCTGCACGGGGCCCCGCGAGCTGAGGTGTCGACCCAGCCATTCTGCACTAGGAAATCGTGTCTGAAGTGCCGGATGTGGGACCTCTGCATGCGGAACCCTAGGAGCACGTGAAATTAGACAAAGCACAAAGGAAAAAAAGGTTAGACTTTATTTTATTGCCCAGATTCTATTTTTATCTCCCAGGAAGTTTTCATGGGCTTTGCCGATAACAAACCCCTCCTCTGCCTTTTGTCCCGTTCCTCATTCTTGGGGCACTGAGGGTGCAGACCCCTCTTCTGTAACTGCTTCGTGCTGAGTTGGGAGTCCTCATACCCGGGGGGGGAGGGGCAGAACTTCTCCCCAGCAGCCTCCAGGTGAGGTTGGTTGTCCCCAGGCCTCCTGCCTCACTGCTCGTCCGCCTGAGCGCCAGCATTGGAAGTGTTATAGATTCTAATGACCTTTAAGGGTCCAGGAAAGAGATGCGCAGAGACACTGGGGGGGCTGGTTTTACCCCGCCCCACATTTGTTAGGCCACCTTAGGCTGACGGTTTCTGCCAGCCTAGATGCTCTGCGCTTTCTTCATGTTATAGATTCTAATGACTTTTAAGGGTCCAGGAGAGAGATGCGCAGAGATGCTGGGGTGGCCAGTTTTATCCCACCCCACATTTGTTCGGCCACCTTAGGCTGACGGTTTCTGCCAGCCTAGATGCTCTGACCAGTAGTCTGTGCTTTCTTCAAGTAGGCCCCTAAATTAACGTACAAACAGCACCAGATGTCAGAGCCCTGCCCACTCAACTCCCAGACAGTCCAGGCCCAGTGGTGATCCAGGACCATGATGGCAACTGAGTCCACGGCCTTTTGAAGTAGCCAGGAGTCCAACTGCTCTCATTGGGCACCGTCACCGCGGTGTCTGTAGGCTTTTCTATGGTGACAGCATGATATACGGTTCCCCTGCCAAGCTTATTAGCTTCCCTCTGGGTGCAGTCAGTCCTGCAAGCAGTAGTCTGCTCTTTTGGGGCACACTCTTTGGGGTCCTTTTCCCTTAGGAGGGAGCTGGCCTTGCAGGCTGCTGATTTTCAGGTTCTTAGATACCCCCAGTACCCTGGCTGGATGGGGCGGCGGGCCAAGCCATTGGTGACCGTAGTTTATCCTACCTGGAGAGCATTCTTGCGTTGTTCCATTTCAAGTGGTCCCAGTTTTTGCACTAATACTCCAAGGGTGATTCACCTTCTATGGGGATGTAAAGGTCAAAGGGTTTAGCTAAATTAGGGAGTTCCAGGGCAAGGGTCTGAACTGACTGCTCTTTGCATTCATAAAAGGCCGCTTCTGGATTGTATTCGAAAGGATCATCATCTTTTCCTTTCAGTGTTTCATATAGAGTCCCAGCTATTAGATTGTAGTTAGGGATCCAGATGCAGCAAACCCCGGCCTCCCCAGGAACCCCTAAGCTGTCTTCTAGTTTTAGAAGGGGTAAGACTGCAAATGGCTTCTTCCCTTTCCTGGGATGGGCTTCTCCGACCTAATGTGAGAATGAAGCCCAGGCAGGTAACCTTAGTCTGTGATATTTGAGCCTTTTTCTTGGACACCTTCTATCCTTCATTGGCTAGGTAGTTCAGAAGCCTCCTTAGTAGGGCTGGCGATCAGAATGTCGTCTGCATATTGAAGGAGGGTTCCCTTTTCCAGAGGTAGAACTTTTAGGTGTTTAGCTAACGTTTCCCCAAAGGTGGTGTGGGAATTTTTGAACTCTTGGGGCAGGACGGCCCAGCAGTATTGTTTTTGTTGTATGTTGAGTCCTGCCACTCACAAGCCAAAATTTCTTGTGACTCTGGGACTAATGGAATACAGAAGGAGGCATAATTGAAGTCTCATACAGAATACCATGTCCTGGTGGATGGTAGAATGACCAGCAGGGTGTAGGGATTAGGAACTACTGGATGTATATCCTCAGTGGCTTCACTGACTGTCCTGACATCCTTTACCAGGTCCCCAGCAGCCCACGGGGCTCTCGTGGTCAGGCCCCTCCCAGGATATGGAGGTCACCTGGGCAGGTACCCAGCAGCCATCCGGGCTCTCTTGGTCAGGCCCCTCCCAGGATACGGAACTTCCCTTGGCAGATACCCCGGCAGAGCTGGGCACACAGGAACCGTGCACATAGCCCTCAT
>NW_020173433.1:0-789 GCF_003031525.2 Neophocaena asiaeorientalis asiaeorientalis | reverse complement strand
GTTAGTGTAAGGCTTCGGGTATGGGTTACGGTTAGTGTTAGAGTTAGGGTTAGTGTTAGGGAACAGGGAGGGTTTAGGGGACAGGTTAGGGTATGAAAACGGTTTAGGGTGAGCGTACGTGTTAGGGTACGGGTTAGTGTTAGCGTACGGGTTAGGATTAGGGGACGGGTTAGGGTAAGGCTTCGGGTAGGGGTTAGGGTTAACATTAGGTCTAGGGTTAGGGCTAAGGGACGGGGACGGTTTAGGGGACAGGTTAGGGTACGACAACAGTTTAGGGTGAGCGTACGTGTTCTGGTAAGGGTTAGTGTTAGCGTACGGATTAGGATAAGGGGACAGGTTAGCTTAAGACTTCGGGTAAGGGTTAGATTTAGGGTTAGGGTTAGTGTTAGGGTTAGGGGACGGGGACGGTTTAGGGGACAGGTTAGGGTACGACAACGGTTTAGGGTGAGCGTACGTGTTAGGGTATGGGTTAGTGTTAGCGTACGGGTTAGGATTAGGGGATGGGTTAGCGTAAGGCTTCACGTAAGGCTTAGGGTTAGGGTTAGGGCTAGAGTTAGGGTTACGGGACAGGGACGGTTTGGGGAAAGGTTAGGGTACGACAACGGTTTAGGGTGAGCGTACGTGTTAGGGTATGGGTTAGTGTTAGCGTACGTGTTAGTATTAGTGGACGGGGTAGGTTAAGGCTTCGGTTAAGGGTTAGTGTCAAGGTTAGGTTTAGGGTTAGGGTTAGGGTTGGGGAAGGAGACGGTTTGGGGATAGGTTAGGGTACGACAACGGTTTAGGGTGAGC
>NW_020173432.1:25477-26568 GCF_003031525.2 Neophocaena asiaeorientalis asiaeorientalis | reverse complement strand
AACGAAGATGCAACGAATCCAAAAATTAATTAATTAATTAACTTAAAAAATCCCAAAGTTATGAGAAGGTATGTATTCTGCGCACTGCATTGAAGAGTAGCTCCAACTAGAGAAAGCCCGCGTGCAGCAACGAAGATGCAAGAAATCCAAAAATTAATTAATTAAAAAAAACAATGTTATGAGAAGGTATGTAGATATTATTATTATATTTAATTATTACAATATGATATACAATAGTACAGATTTTTTTCATGGAAAGGCATTTTCTTTTAAATACTGCAGTGTGTACATGTCAATTCCAAACTCCCAATCTATCCCTCCCCCCAGTCTTTCCCCCCCGGTAACGATAAGCTCGTTCACCAAGTCTGTGAGTCTCTTTCTGTTTTGTAAAAAAGTGCATTTGTATCTTTTTTTTTTAGATTCTGCATATAAGCGATATCATATGATATTTGTCTTTCTCTGTCTGACTTATTTCACTTAGTATGATAATCTCCAGGTCCATCCATGTTGCTGCAAATGGCATTATTTTATTCTTTTTAATGGCCGGGTAATATTTCATTATATATATGTACTACATCTTCTTTATCCACTTCTCTGTTGATGGACTTTTAAGTTGTTTCCATGTCTTGGCTATTGTAAACAGCACTGCAATAAACATTAGGGTGCATGTATCTTTTAGAACCACGTTTTTCACTGGATATATGCCCAAGAATGGGATTGCTGGATCATAAGGTAGCTCTATTTTTAGGTTTTTGGGGTTTTTTTAGCATCTTTATTGGAGTATAATTGCTTTACAATGTTGTGTTAGTTTCTGCTGTATAACAAAGTGAATCAGCTATATGTATACATATATCCCCATATCCCCTCCCTCTTGAGCCCCACTCCCACCCTCCCTATCCCACCCCTCTAGGTGGTCACAAAGCACGGAGCTGATCTCTCTGTGCTATGCAGCTGCTTCCCACTAGCCATCTATTTTACATTTGGTAGTGTATATATGTCCATGCTGCTTTCTCGCTTCATCCCAGCTTACCCTTCTCCCTCCCCGTGTCCTAAAGTCCATTCTCTATGTCTGTGTCTTTATTCCTGTCCTG
>NW_020173432.1:0-880 GCF_003031525.2 Neophocaena asiaeorientalis asiaeorientalis | reverse complement strand
TTTTTTTGGAATATAGTAGATTTACACTGTTGTGTTGGTTTCTGCTGTACAGCAAATTGAATCAGTTATACATATACATACAGCACTCTTTTTTAGATTTTTCTCCCATATATTGGCTGACACTCTGTATCTCTCTATTGACTTCAGTAGGTTCTATCCTTATTTCTTGCATCATTTTTAACAAACTGGATGAATATCTTTGTGACATAATTCCAGCAGATCTGTGAGACACGCTCTGTTAACTTTCCCTTCCATACAGTGGAGATGTTCTGGTTTTCCATATACCAAGTGATTTCATTCTATCCTGGTGTGGTCAATATTATGTGGTGAAACTATAAGTCTTTAAATTCTATGTTGGCATTTTGATTTAGTCAGACTGTCAGCCCGGTTGAGACCAGGTGGTTAATTCCATCCACCTTTTTGTGAACTGTGCTTTCCATGTCAGTTCATTTACACAAACTTGGACCTGCTCTTCGGAAATGTCCTACAAGGAGCTGCACAGCAGCCAGTCTGGGGCCCAGGTTGTTTTCGGTCCCTGAGGTTCCAGGGCCTTGGTTGGCACCATCTGAAGCCACCAGGGGGCAGCAAGGTCCAGGATTTGGGGAAGGTACCTGTGGCTTATACTGTCCTGTATGAAGTTTCAAGAGCTGCTTTCTTAGTCCCAAAGCATTTGTGCCCCAAGAAATCATCTTCAAAAGTGCTAATAAATGGCCCAGGGCTCAGGCTTGGGCCTCAGACTCAGAGCACTTTGGAGACAGAGGCTGGAGGGGAATCTGAGGACCCTCCCAACTGAGGGGGATGAGAGGGAGATGGGGGTGGGGGAGGGATGGACTGGGAGCTTGGGACCAGCAGATACAAACTACTATATATAGGATGGATA
>NW_020173431.1:0-1552 GCF_003031525.2 Neophocaena asiaeorientalis asiaeorientalis | reverse complement strand
CACCGAGGTGAGGAGGCTCCCAGCAGGCTCCAACTGCCTCCAGTGAGTAATCCAGCAGTTGGAACCTCCCAGCAGGCGGCCAGGAGCAGGGAGGCTATGGGATCCAGGCCTGAGTGAACTCACAGCAGAGGGGCCTCATAATGAAGCTGTGAGCAACACATCCCTTGGGACCTCAGAGTTGAATGCCCACATTCCCATGTGGTTGGGAACCTGGCCGGAGTGTCCTCGCACCAGTGGTGCCACAACATCAAAAGATGACGATCGCAGCACATGTGGCCTCAAACCATAGGACACACATCACCAAGGGGCTGGGAGTGAGGTAGGTGTCTGGACGGGCACATTTAACTCTAATTTCCCACCAGGAAGAGGAATTAACCAAAGGCTCAGCGTGCGGTTTCAGAAACAGATTACAGCCTGAAGCAAACTTGCAGTTTTTTGGCCAGCTTACAAGGAAGCGAGTTAAGAAAGGAAATCAGGGGCACTGTTATTCACAAACCTGCAGAGTTATAAATGACAGCTATTGACAAAAATATATTGAAGTAAGGCTGCAAAGAGGACTTGAAAATGAGGCAGAATTGCAGGAATCAGATTTCAGGAGGTAGATTGGAATTGCATTTAAAGCATATGTAAAGCGGCAGATCTTTGACAGTGATGCACTTGGACAAAAGAGCGTATGCATTTTTTCCTTTATATATTCAGGAAAAAACGCATATGGCCTTTTTGGCCAACCAAGCACTAAAGCAATGGAACTCCGCACTACAATGAAGTCTCATTTCCTATTCATCAAAAGGGGCATCTAAAATAAGTGTAAACACCAGAAACACAGGACATACCATGGACAACAGGGAGCCTTGTTATGATGATGGGTGGGATGTAAATTGCCAACATACACTCTGGAGATGTTTATGGTGTATCCTGAAACATCTAGAAAACAAAGTTACAGAGCCTAGGGCACTTCCACTTATGGCCGTACAGCTTAGGAAAATTAAAATCAACAAGACACAGCCAACACAAAATTTAGGGCTGCTGTGTTTACAAGAACCTCGAGTCCAGTACAAATTAAATATCCCAGAAAGAAAAAATGGATAAAGAAGTTGTGCTACTTACGTACAATGGAATATCACTCAGCAATGAAACCAATGTCATCAGGCCTGTAGCAGCAAATTGAGTGGATTTAAGTACGATGATTCTAAGAGAAATATGTAACACAGAGAAAGATAATTGTCATAAGATATCACTAATAGAGGGAGTGTAAACTTGGCTACACATGAACTGAATTACAAAACCGAACAGAGTCTCAAATTTAGATAAATTACTTATGCTTGCTTAACGGGAAAAGTTGAGTTGGGGTGCTGTATAAAACCAGAGATTGAAATTAGCACAGATACCGTGCCATAATCTGAATATGTAATAGAGAAGACCTACTCCTTGCTCAACGAAATAGACTCAACCATGGGGTATCTCCTCACACCTGTTAGAACGGGCATCATCACAAAATCTACATACAACACATGCTGGAAAGGGTGTGGAGATAAGGAACCCTCTTCCACAA
>NW_020173430.1:0-385 GCF_003031525.2 Neophocaena asiaeorientalis asiaeorientalis | reverse complement strand
CCTAAGGAACAAGGTCACTTTTATGTCAGCCCGGGATCCAAGATCTCGTAATACTGCAGAAGTCTGTTTCGGGCTATAAGGATAGAAACGTGATGCCCGCTGATAGAAATGCCGGCAGCGGCCCGTAGTCATAGTGTCACGCACCTGGTGGTCATTTCGACATAACCAAACCACATGTACCGGCCACAGACGTGTGCCCCTGCATGGGGCAGGGTGCGTGGAGCCACCTGTTTGGGCAAACCCTACGGTTGGCCTGGCAAATGTGTCCCGTTTACGGGAAATTGTTATGTTCCTTTCCAGCTTGATGAAAGGTTCGTTATGAGCATTGCCCTGTCTGGATTTCAAGCTCTGCCGTGGAGTGCGACACAAAGGACCAAGTGTTTGG
>NW_020173429.1:0-1187 GCF_003031525.2 Neophocaena asiaeorientalis asiaeorientalis | reverse complement strand
GTGAGAGGCCCACGCACCACGATGAAGAGTGGCCCCCGCTTTCTGCAACTAGAGAGAGCCCTCGCACAGAAATGAAGACCCAACACAGCCAAAAATAAATAAATTAATTAATTAATTTTAAAAAATGATGTTGAGCATTCTTTCATGTGTTTGTTGGCAATCTGTGTATCTTCTTTGGAGAAATGTCTATTTAGGTCTTCTGCCCATTTATGGATTGGGCTGTTGTTTGTTTGATATTGAGCTGCATGAACTGTTTGTAAATTTTGGAGCTTAAACCTTTGTCACTTGCTTCATTTGCAAATACTTTCTTCCATTCTGAGGGTTGTCTTTTGGTATTATTTGTGTTTTCCTTTGCTGTGAAAAAGCTTTGACGTTTCAATAGGTCCCATTTGTTTATTTTTGTTTTTATTTCCATTTCTCTAGGAAGTGGGTCAAAAGGATCTTGCTCTGATTTATGTCATAGAGTGTTCTGCCTATGTTTTCCTCTAAGAGTTTGATAGTGTCTGGTCTTACATTTAGGTCTTTAATCCATTTCTAGTTTATTTTTGTATATGGTGTTAGGGAGTGTTCTAATTTCATACTTTTACATGTACCTGTCCAGTTTTCCCAGCACCACTTATTGAAGAGGCTGTCTTTTCTCTACCATATATTGTTGCTTCCTTTATCAAAGGTAAAGTGACGATATGTGCGTGGGTTTATGTCTGGGCTTTCTATCCTGTTCCATTGATCTGTATTTCTGGTTTTGTGCCAGTACCATACTGTCTTGATTACTGTAACTTTGTAGTATAGTCTGAAGTCAGGGAGCCTGATTCCTCCAGCTCCATTTTTCGTTCTCAAGATTGCTTTAGGTATTCGGGGTCTTTTGTGTTTCCATACAATTTGTGAAATACTTTGTTCTAGTTCTGTGAAAAATGCCAGTGGTAGTTTGATAGGGATTGCATTAAATCTGTAGATTGCTTTGGGTAGTAGAGTCATTTTCACAATGTTGATTCTTCCAATCCAAGAACATGGTATATCTCTCCATCTATTCGTGTCATCTTTAATTTCTTTCCTCAGTGTCTTATAATTTTCTGCATACAGGTCTTTTGTCTCCTTAGGCTGGTTTATTCCTAGATACTTTATTCTTTTTATTGCAGTGGTAAATGAGAGTGTTTTCTTAGTTTCACTTTTAGATTTTTCATCATTAG
>NW_020173428.1:507-771 GCF_003031525.2 Neophocaena asiaeorientalis asiaeorientalis | reverse complement strand
TGTATGATAGCTATGAAGAAACCACAAAATGTTACTGAGAGATATAAAGGGAAACTGAGTAAGCAGAGATAGATATACCATGTTCCTTGACAGTGACTTAATTTCATAAAGGAGTTAATTTAATAAAATTTAGTGCATATCTATGGTGAAACATTATCCATTAAAAATCATGTTTTTGGAGGAACCAAGATGGCGGAGTAGAAGGACGAGCTCTCACTCCCTCTTGCGAGAACACCAGAATGACAACTAGCTGCCGGACAGTCA
>NW_020173428.1:0-271 GCF_003031525.2 Neophocaena asiaeorientalis asiaeorientalis | reverse complement strand
AGAATCAGACTTTGAAGCCTAGTGGGAATTGATTGCAGGACTTCCACAGGACTGGGGGAAACAGAGACTCCACTCTTGGAGGGCACACACAAAGCAGTGTGTGCATCGGGACCCAGGGGAAGGAGCAGTGACCCCACAGGAGACTGAACCAGACCTAACTGCTAGTGTTGGAGGGTCTCCTGCAGAGGCAGGGGGTGGATCTGTTTCACCGTGGGGACAAGGACACTGGAAGCAGAAGTACTAGGAAGTACTCCTTGGCGTGAGCCCTCCC
>NW_020173427.1:1155-1290 GCF_003031525.2 Neophocaena asiaeorientalis asiaeorientalis | reverse complement strand
CTTAGGGTTAGGGTTAGGGGACAGGGATGGTTTAGAGGACATTTTAGGGTACGGCAACGGTGTAGGGTGAGCGTACGTGTTAGAGTACTGGTTATTGTTAGCTTACGGGTTAGGATTAGGGGACGTGTTAGGGTA
>NW_020173427.1:0-743 GCF_003031525.2 Neophocaena asiaeorientalis asiaeorientalis | reverse complement strand
GACGGTTTAGGGGACAGGTTAGGGTACGACAACGGTTAAGGGTGAGCGTACGTGATAGGTTATGGGTTAGTTTTAGCGTACGGTTTAGATTTAGGGTACGGGTTAGGGTAAGGCTTCGGGTAACGGTTAGGGTTAGGTTTAGTGTTAGGGTTATGGTTAGGGGACGGGGACGGATTAGGGGACAGTTTAGGGTACGACAACTGTTTAGGGTGAGCGTACGTGTTAGGGTACGGGTTAGTGTTAGCGTACGGGTTAGGCATAGGGGACGGGTTAGGGTAAGGCTTCGGGTAAGGGTTAGGGTTAGAGTTAAGGTTAGGGTTAGGGTTAGGGGACGGGGACGGTTTAGGGGACAGGTTAGGGTACGATAACAGTTTAAGGTGAGCGTACGTGTTAGGGTACGGGTTAGTGTTAGCGTACGGGTTAGGCATAGGGGACGGGTTAGGGTAAGGCTTCGGGTAAGGGTTAGGGTTAGAGTTAAGGTTAGGGTTAGGGTTAGGGGACGGGGACGGTTTAGGGGACAGGTTAGGGTACGATAACAGTTTAAGGTGAGCGTACGTGTTAGGGTACGGGTTAGTGTTAGCGTACGGGTTAGGAATAGGGGACGGGGTAGGGTAAGGCTTTGGGGAAGGGTTAGGGGTAGGGTAAGGGTTAGGGTTAGCAGATGGGGACGGGTACGGTTACGGTTTAGTGGACAGGTTAGGCTAAGACAAAGGTTTAGGGTGAGTGTACGTGTTAGGGTACGG
>NW_020173426.1:147820-157315 GCF_003031525.2 Neophocaena asiaeorientalis asiaeorientalis | reverse complement strand
AAAAAAAAAAAAAAGGAAATAGTTTGCATTCACCTTGGGGCAAGTTTGCCTAGACTGCCTCTCTTTCGCAACTCTCCCCAGACTTTTTTTTTTTCCTGCTTGTCTTAATTTCCTGGCCTAAACAAAATGTCCCTTTCCTTTGGGAATACAAAAGAGTGAACCAATCACCCTGCAAAGGAAAGGGGACATAGTTTGTAGGATTTTCTTAAAGAGAGGGGTAGAAACATAACTGTGGACAAGGGTATGGTTATGGCTAATTTTTAAAGC
Organism: Neophocaena asiaeorientalis asiaeorientalis; assembly: GCF_003031525.2. Classification (NCBI taxonomy): domain Eukaryota; kingdom Metazoa; phylum Chordata; class Mammalia; order Artiodactyla; family Phocoenidae; genus Neophocaena; species Neophocaena asiaeorientalis. The sequence goes on along the minus strand of NW_020173426.1, from coordinate 157,048 downwards.
TCTGTTGAACTTGCAATCAGGGTGTTCAGTTCAGTAAACATGATCGATCACTAAATATACTAGATGCTGGGGATACCAACATGAAAAAGGCAATACCAGACCCTTATCAGAGAAAGGAGCTTGAATTCTGGTGATTCCACAGAGACATAAATCGATTCATATTTTTATCCCACAAGCACTGAGGGTTACTCTGTGTTAGGAACTGTTCTATCTGTCAGATATACAGAGGTTTGAAAAAATAGACATGGTGATGACCTCCTGAGACTTATTTTATTGGGTAAGATAGATTTTAATAAAAAACCTAAACAAATAAAACTCGGAAATACTTCTATGGTAAGATGTTAGGAAAAAGACAAATGCATTAATGAAAGCCTATGAGAGGGAGTTTAACTTGATCTGAGAGGTGAAGGAAAGCTTCCATGTGGTGATGATGAGGAATAGAGGGTAGTTTCCTAGTTAGAGTGAGTATCATTAACCATATAACCCAGGTAGGAGATCCATTAAAAACCCAAGGAAGCTCAGAATGATGGGAGATCAGAGAAAGAGGCAGGCTTTGTGAAAGATGAAGCTTAGGAAGTGGAGGCCAGATCATGCAGGGCTTTGCCAGCCACATTAAGAATCATGCTCTTGAGCTTCCCCGGTGGCACAGTGGTTGCGAGTCCGCCTGCCGATGCAGGGGGTACGGGTTCGTGTCCCGGTTCGGGAGGATCCCACATGCCGCGGAGCGGCTGGGCCCGTGAGCCATGGTCGCTGAGCCTGCGTGTCCGGAGCCTGTGCTCTGCAACGGGAGAGGCCACAGCAGTGAGAGGCCCACGTACCGCAAAAAAAAAAAAAAAAAGAATTATGCTCTTTATTCTAACAATATTAAACCACTGAATATTTTTCAGCAGATGGGTGACATGATTACAATATGAACTTTCAGACTGTATTTAGAGGAGTATTTGTAAGGAGGTCAGGTAAGAAAGGATGTGAGTAAACCAGTAGGAAGGCTATTGCAGTAATCAAAATGATAATGAGAATTCTTTCTACAGAAATGCTGATAAGGATAGAAACAAATAAGTGGATTCAAGAAATATTTCAGAGTTAAAACTGACAAGACAATGATATGAAAGGTGAGGAAGAGGATTATATTAAGAGTGACTTCTTATTTTCTGGTTTATATACCTGCCTGGTTGGCAGTGCCATTCTCCAACAGAACACTAATGAAGGACAATATTGGGGGAAAAGACAAAACATTTTATTTTATTTATTTTGAAGAGTCTATGTCACATTCAAATGTAAAGGGAAATGTATCAAAAGTATATGGTATGGTAGTTCCCCCCAAAATTAAACACAGAATTACTGTATGATCCAGCCATTCCACTCCTGTGTATATACACTAAAGAACTGAAAGCAGAGACATCAAACAGATATTTGAACACCAATGTTCATAGGAGCATTTTTCACAACAGCTAAAAAACGGAAACAACACAAATGTTTGTCAATGGGTAAACGGATAAACAAAATGTGGTATATGTATGCAATATTTTTCAACCTTAAAAATGAATGAAATTTTAATGCATGCTACAACATGGATGAACTTTGAAAATATTATACTAAGTGAAATAAGACAGACGCAAAGGAACAAATATTGTATGATTCCACTTATATGAAGTACCTAGAACAGGCGAATTCAAAGAGACAGGAAGGAAAATGGTGGTTGCCAGGCATTGGAGGAAGTGAGTAATGGGAGTTATTGTTTAATGAGTATGGAATTTCAGTTTGGGAAGATGAAAAAGTTTGGAAGATGGATAGTGGTGATGGATGCATAACAATGTGAAGGTACTTAGTGCTACTACATTATATACTTTAAAATAGTCAAAATAGTAAATTTTATGTCATGTATATTGTGTCACAATTTTAAAAAGTATGTAGATCTAAAGCTGAGAGTCCTAGGCTAGAGATGGAAATGAAGGACTCATTGAGGTATGTATAACAACTGAAGCCATGTAAAATTGCCTAGTGTGAATGTAGCATGGAAAGAAAAAGAGAGTATATAACTAAACGTGATAAACTCAGTATTAATTATATATGGAGGAAGATTGGTCTTCAAAAGGGACAGAGAAGGGCTGACTAGAAATCTGAGAGGAAGACAGAAAGAGAATAATATCAGAGAAGTTAAGGGGAAAGAATCTTTCTCGGAGCCAGTGATCAACACTGTTTCAACCTGACTTGAATCCCTCTTGGTGGTAGGATTCCATTTCTCACTTATCTTAAAGGTTCCTCCTGGGGCTGTAATGTTGTAGGAGTTCATTTTTGCTATAAGGCAGAGCTCTCTATAATTCCAAATTGAGCTTCCCCCCCCCTACTTAATTTGTCATAGGGAATTCCCCATCAGGCCACAGATGTGGTTTGAAGAAGAAGTAATTTGGTAGGAGTAAGGCACTCTGGAAGTATGAGTTAGCTACTTATGCAAATTACTTATGCTTTTAGAACTTGCTCAGGCTCACTGCTGTCCATGTATCTTTTCACTTGATATTTAAGAGCTTCTGTGTATACCAGACTTTATGGCTAGGTGCAACAGATATATCCAGTTTATGATAGTGGCTAGGGTCAGGTATTCCCAAGGTTTCCTGGGCCAGAAATTCAGTCACTGTGAATTGATCTACAGGTTCTTCTCAAGAAGAAAACAGTTGGTAAAGTAGGTATAACTTTGCCCCCAAAGTCTTGGATCTTCCTCCATGATTCTTCTTTCATGGTTTACAACAGGCTTGATAGAACATCCACATCTGCCCTTGACAATTCAAGCAACACAGCATGTGCTGTTTTATCAGGGCCAGTTGACAAAGTCAGTTGTCCTGTACCTTGAACCAGCTAGAAAGTCTTTGCTCAGGGCCCCCCTAAAACAGACAGGCTTTGCTTTATCCAGTAAACAGATCTAACTAGAACAAAGTATTGTGGTATATTTCTCAAATATCTTTAGAGGTCACTCAAGCATGTTTAGTGGCAGGGACATCAAGATGTGTAAACATATTATTTATTTGTACCAAATCACTGAGATTACAAAAATTTTCCTACAGACCAGGAACCAAGATGGCAGAGTAGAAGGACGTGCTCTCACTCCCTCTTGCGAGAACACCAGAATCACAACTAGCTGCTGGACAGTCATCGACAGGAAGACACTGGAACTCACAAAAAAAGATACCCCAAAGACAAAGTATAAGCCACAAAGAGATGGTAGGAGGGGTGCAATCATAGTAAAATCAAATCCCATAACTGGTGGGTGGATGACTCACAGACTGGTGAACACTTATACCACAGAAGTCCACCCACTGGAGTGAAGGTTCTAAGCCCCACGTCAGGCTTCCCAACCTGGGAGTCCGGCAACGGGAGGAGGAATTCCTAGAGAATCAGACTTTGAAGCCTACTGGGAATTGGTTGCAGGACTTCGACAGGACTGAGGGAAACAGAGACTCCACTCTTGCAGGGCACACACAAAGTAGTGTGTGCTTCAGGACCCAGGGGAAGGAGCAGTGACCCCAGGGGAGACTGAACCAGACCTACCTGCTAGTGTTGGAGGGTCTCCTGCAGAGGCAGGGGGCTGGCGCTGCTTCACCTTGTAAATTGATACAGCCACTATGGAGAACAATATGGAGGTTCTTTAAAAGACTAAAAATTGAATTACCATATGATCCAGTAATCCCAGTACTGGGCATATACCCAGAAAAAACCATAATTCAAAAAGATACATGCACCCCAATGTTCATTTGATGTAGAGAACAAACGTATGGACACCAAGGGGGAAAAACCACAGTGGGGTGGGGATGGTGGTGTGCTGAATTGGGCCATTGGGATTGACATGTGTACACTGTGTACACTGATGTGTATAAAATTGATGACTGGGCCTCCCTGTGGCGCAGTGGTTGAGAGTCCGCCTGCCAATGCAAGGGGACACAGGTTCGTTAACAAACAAAAAAACAACTAATACTAAACTTTCTTTGGGTTATTTGTATGGAAATGTGTTAATATAAATGTTTCAGACATTACATGAAATTTCTAAAAATCTTATACGTTCTGGTATAATGTTATAAGTCATAATTTTAGTTATTACTTTAAAATGTATACCTCAGAAATAACTAAATTTCCTTGTCAATTGCAAACAAAAAAAAAAAATTTTTCCCACGTGGCAAAACCCATCCCTGTTAATCTCTGGCGCCACACTCAGGCATTTAACGTGCTGTTTACTTCTTTCTTCCTAGATTCTGTTGAAAGAAGTCATGACTATAGAGGTTCATCACAACCATGAGTTAGTCAGGGTCCCTATGGACTAAACAGTGGCACAGAATCTAGGAGTGGATATAATTCTATGGCAAGATTGTGAAAGTTTGCTCCTGCCCTGCAAATCCCAAAATAATAAAACTGTTCTACAGTGAATGTGGTTGAGTTAGAAAAAATAAACTTCACAAAACACATTGACTACTGTCAACAGTAATGCAGGGTCTTAATAATGGTGCTAAAGTAAGCATGAGTATGAATGTGCATGAGGAAAACCACTAACATTCAGAAAATCATTTCTCTCCTTTTGCATAAAGTTAGAGGTAAATAATAATGAAAAAAGTCTCTTAAATACTGGACCTTGTATTCACTGATTCTTGGTCTTTCTTTTCAACATTTTTTCCTACACATCACAAGCTATCTACTCCCTTTTCTATTTCTTTTTCCCAACCAATTCCTAGTGTCCAATTCCTCTCTGAAACAGGGAAGTATCAATATTCAAGCATTTAGAGTAGTTGAGCAATTGCTTAATTGACCTCGCTCCTCAGCCAAGAATTGGTACTTTAATGCTTTCAATTGTAAAGTGAAAATCTGTGTCCGATAATGAAGGAATTCTAGGCGTTGCCGAGCAAGATGAAATATATTGAGTTGTTAATACATTTGAAAACTCTTTATCTATGAAAATAAACTTGATTTAGTCAGTTTTATGTGTTTGAATAGCTGGAACCAGAGGATTATATCTGCATTCTCCTTGTTCATCTAGAAACACACCACAGGGAGGTGAGGTTAGTAAGGGATGGCTTTGCTAAAGGTTAGACCCAAGCTATTGCTGGAGGAAAAGCAACAGCTTCTCTGACCAACGTTTATTACCCAAAGATGGGGTCCTGTCTTACAAGTAAATATATATAGATTGGTTAGTGCCCCTGAGCTGGGCTAATGGAGGAGCTCTTGTACTCAGCAGTGAATAAAGGAATCCTTTGTTTGGATAAGGTTGAATGGGAGTGATACAGCTGTTTATAGCAAAGGAAGAAATAAACACATGTACACGCACCTGTGCACACACACTCATACACACGTCAGTTAGCAGAAGCAGTGAGTCACTACAGACCTTGCAATAAAGGTAAGAGTAGAAAGAGGGTAGAGTAGTGGCAAAAGCAGATACGGTAAGTAGCAGTAGAGACAGTGAATAGTCGTTGCATAATGTATCCCTAGATTGTGAAACACTAGGTCTCTTCTCCTGAATGGGTGGGTGACAAGACAACCAGGTCATTAGAGCTGCACCACCCTGAATGGCATCATGTTCTTTGGGAGGTCCACTCTAAAATTAAATCCCATTAGTCCAGCCATATCTCAAGTGCTTAATAGTCACATGTGGCTAGTGGCTACCATATAGGCATAATTCTAGAACCTCTAGGTTGTCATGCTTACCACAGTAAAACTAGGAATTCATCTGTTAAAGTCCTTTAATAAATATTTTGGGTTTAAAAAGTTAAATCCCATTAACTAAAGCAAACTGAAGCAAAAAATTTTTTTTCAGTACATTAATTTCAATCAGATCAATCATTTACTGTACAACCTTTCATCACGTAAAAATATATAGTTATATTAAAGTTATATAGTCATAGTTAAAGTTATATAGTCATAGCTGAAATGGTATATCAATTCTTTGAACACTTTGCTATTGAAATATCTTTCAGAAATAGTTCACATTTTAAGCCTTTACTCGGAATCTTTGTTGATACTAGGTTTCTTAACTGTACGATAAGTGGTCTAAACTATAAGATTGCTCAGATACTACATACTTTCTAATTTGAAGTTCCCAGAGTCTATGCTTATACCACAGAATTAATTTTACTATATAACTGACATATTGTAGAAATAAAAAAAATTATTTCTGGTCATAGAATACCAGAACAAAACCGCATCACATATTTTTGGTTTTAATATTTAAGTAAGACTTATCAGACACTTAAAAATATTTTATTAAGGTCAAACTTCTGGTATATTTAATAAATGCATTCTAATAATTCTCTCTGAATATAGGGATTTCCTATGAAATTAGGGAAGAGAAAGACCAGTACTGAAAAGGATAAATGAGAAAGCAAAATACAAAAATTTGTTTTAAAGAGTGTCCAATAAGGATGGATTATTGCCTTCTACTTTAGAGTAACTTATTTTATATGAGGTTTAAATCTTCTTGAAAGGTTTTTCTGTCTTTGTTTAATGAGTAAACATCTCATATTTACCAATAAAGTTAATTTATGTAATGTTGTTATATTGTTTGTAATAGCGATTGAATTTCCATATGACAAAAGATTAGGGGTCATTGTGATTCAGGTCAACTTAAGTTCACAATGTTGGCAAAATGAGTATTTTTATATGTTGTTGAAGCTGCCAAGAGTCTTCCCAGAGTCCTTTATTTAAAGGAAGAAGACTGTATTTCTCAAGAAAAAAATCCTGTAAAGTTTTATGTACTTTATACTGACTCTTTGTCTTCCTGACATATTTAATAGTTCCTGTTAAAGCCACAAGATATTGAATGAGATGTTCTGAGTTGGGTCACCGCTCTATTTGAACAAACCTTTAAAGCTTTAGTCTCCAGGAACTGGCAACTATTACAATGAGACCCATCTCACACATAACATACAAGAGTTTGTCCAAAGATCATTATAATCACATATGAGACTTCTTTGAAGCTAAGGTCTTTAAATTGGACTAATTAATAGCTGAGGATTGAGTCCTTCTGTAATATTTTTTCCTCCTAGCTTTAAGCATGGCTTACCAAGATTTTGATTTTATACTGGAAACTTTTCTTTTTGTGACTTGCAAGAAAAGGAAAAGTAACTGACGTTATCTGTGTTGATTTGCCAGTAGCAGGTGCTGAGAACTTCAAATGACCTTTCCACTGTCAGTCCCTGCTCTCCACCACTGTGCTCCAGTTCATTCATTCAGCATGCAAGAAGTGGTGTGTGGCAACTGTGGGATTCGAAGCCTCCAGCCAACTAGTTTAGGGAAGTGAATAGCATTTGTTCACTATGACTTTAGTTTTAGTTTCACTTTCATAATTAGGTTTCTACAAACATCAGCATATGCAGTAGCAACAGAGCCCTCCCAATAGCCAGCTTATAGATACCCTGTGGCTGTTACTGTTCCTGCTCCAACCAGATTCCCTCAAATCTCTTTTTACCATTTTTTTTTTTTTTTTGCACCATCCATTTCCTTTTTCCTACCAAGCACCAGTGCCAACACACAGCTCTTCTGTGCTCAAGCTCCTGGAGCTGCTTTTGCCCACAGGTGCAAAGATTTTGAAGCATCTGGGAGTTAATGTGCCCACCCCCTAGGGTGGCCCTTAACCAGTGACTGAACAGTGTAGTGGTATGAAAGTGCAGCTCCCTTGCCTGGGATAATCTCCAGAGTTCCTCAGCAGAATCAGGCTAAAGCTACCACTTGAGGGACTTTCACCCTAGATTGCACCCTTCCTTGGCTTCCACTATCTCTTACAGGACACCCCTGGGAGCACTTCCTTAAATTATATTAACAAACATCCTCATCTCAGGGTCTATGTGTACCTTAAGACACACCTACAGTAGAGATCTCACTGTCTTACCGAAATATCTCCTCCAGGTGGCAACACTAAGAATATCAGAGTTGTTCTTTGCCTTTGTATGAACTTTTTATGGAATACCTGCTCTGTAACAGGTAGTGAGAGAGAGAAAATTAAGACAATGGCATTATCTCTACTTCAAAGAGCTAATGATCTCTGGAACCAAAAGAGAAATGAGAGCAAATGTGACCACAGGTAGAATCTGCATGGTTGACATTAGGAAAAAAAAAGGGAAGCAGCAGCATGGGAAGTAGAGCAGTTTCTGAGCATCAGAACCACAGAATCTCATCTGAGACGCATCAGATGCTTCCAGTCTTATCCCAGTTTCCCAGTACCACTTATTGAAGAGGCTGTCCTTTCTCCACGGTACATTCCTGCCTCCTTTATCAAAGATAAGGTGACCATATGTGCATGGGTTTATCTCTATCCCAGCATCTTTTAACATCAGAAGAGGCTAAAGAAGAATTTTCCATATCTTTAAACTCAATAAATAGTTGCAGACTTGGATTGCAAAGACTGGCTTATGCCCAGTTAAAATGGCAAAAATGAGTGAAGTGCACAGGTGGACAATAAAAAGAAAGGTTGAAAGACTAGTCTAGAGACTGACAGCAAATAAAATACCCCTAAGGGCAGAGACATAAATATGCTGCACGCAGGACATTCAGAATTTAATAGCAAATCCTACTATATTAGGTGAAACTATGCATCATTAATGTAAGTAAAAAATGTTAAAAAAAAAAAAAAGAAGAAAAAGGTGATCAATTTCATATGATTCCACCTAATACAATGTTCTACCTGGTAGCACACCTTTGATATGAATTAAATATATAGAATTATATAGGTCATCTAATCCAACATATCCATCTACACAAATATAGGAGTTCTTACACTTGATTCTACAGACTTTCTTTCAGCGTTTTAGTGATAACAAAGCTCACTCACTCATGAGATTAGTGATCATTTGCAGGCCTGCTCAATTACAAACATTGTAACTTTCATCTGATAATCCTACTTAAAGTACTGGGAGGTAACAACTGGATTCCTCTTTAATTTTCTCTTCCTAAATTACAAACTCATGCTTACTTTAACATCCTTTTTATGATGAGACCCTTCTGATCACTCCTCTCTGAAATCAATGTAACTGACCAGTTTTAGAACAGGATGAAATATATCATCAGCACTGTGTACTGAATTTATATGTTGTGGTATTTTCTCTGCTACTGAGGGCATTATAAAGAAACTTCATGCTTTGCAAATGATCCCTCATGAATAAATCAAGAATAATTTTTGTTTTCCAATTTCTAACTGAAAATAATATGTAAAATTAATCTAGTTGGGAAAAACAAAGTGACTAAATAAAGCAGTTTGGT
>NW_020173426.1:145337-147346 GCF_003031525.2 Neophocaena asiaeorientalis asiaeorientalis | reverse complement strand
AAATATCTGTCAAAAGTTTGACAATAATTTTGGGTGAAGGAATAAATAATTTGTGTATGACAAGACTTTGTCCAACAGTACAATTTCATTCTATGACTATATTAAATACATATATAAGGGAAATAAAATATAATTATCAAACTTCTTGACCACATCCTCATTGTTAGAATAAAATGTATTTGGGGGAAAAACTTGTTCAAGAATTAATAAAATCGAATGACTAAAAAACCCAGAGATATTCTTAACCTCAAAGTAAGATAGCAAGAGAAAAATAACTAGATATAAATACCTAAAATATTTTTATTTTATTTTGTGACAAAATTTATTACTATAGTTGCACACAATTCTGAAAATCAAAAGAGTAACTGTGTTGCCTGCTATGCCAGCATTAGTTGTTGTTTTTTTTAAAATCTTCATTGGAGTATAATTGCTTTACGATGGTGTGTTAGTTTCTGCTGTATAACAAAGTGAATCAGCTATACATATACATATATCCCCATAACTCCTCCCTCTTGCGTCTCCCTCCCACCCTCCCTATCCCACCCCTCTAGGTGGACACAAAGCACTGAGCTGATCTCCCTGTGCTATGTGGCTGCTTCCCACTAGCTATAAAAAGATTTTTAAATCAAAGAGATAACAGAGTCATCTCTAAACTATACCAGCAATATAATGATAAGAATGAAATTCACGTAAGTCAAAAACATGTTAAAAATACAATGATATTAAAGCGTTAAGAAATCACTCTTCCTTCATAAAGGTATTTGGCTTTAGTTCCCTAGTTAAAACTCTATTATTCGAGTATTACGTTTGATTTGAGTCTCTATTTTAATAAAGGATATGAAGAAATTGAAGTGTATGACAAAGAATTTTTTTAAATTAATTAATTTATTTTTGGCTGTGTTGGGTCTTCATTGCTGCACGCGGGCTTTCTCTAGTTGTGGCGAGCGGGGGCTACTCTTCATTGCAGTGCGCGGGCTTCTCACTGCGGTGGCTTCTCTTGTTGTGGAGCACAGGCTCTAGGCATGCGGGCTTCAGTAGTTGTGGCTCACGGGCTCTAGAGCGCAGCCTCTGTAGTTGTGGCGCAGGGGCTTAGTTGCTCCGCGGCATGTGGGATATTCCTGAACCAGGGATCGAACCTGTGTCCCTGCATTGGCAAGCAGATTCTTGACCACTGCACCACCAGGGAAGCCCAAGAATATTTTTAAACACTGAAAGGGAGAAATCTAGTTGTATTAAAATGCTAAATAAAGTTTTTGCCTACTCAGAAAATTGCATAAAAAGAATGTATTAAATGTTGTTTTTGAGTGGACTATTGTTTTGTCTTCAGAGGATCAAATAAATGGAAATGGGCTTACATGAAATAGAGGAAAGATCTCAATCACACATGAAGAATAACTGGTCAATTATCTAATTGATAAAGAGCAGAATGGCCTCATCATGATGAGGTTTAGAAAAGCTTTTTCAGCAATTACTTTCACAAATACTAGAACTTCAAGGTAGCATATTACCACCTGATCTTTCTTTTTCTTTTTTCAGACCAAGAAATACAGACACAGAAAATTAAATTGTTTAAATCACCTCAACAAGTCAATGGCAAAGCTAGGACTGGAGCTCACAGTTCTCAAGTTCTAGGCTAGGTCTGTGGCCTTGGATAAGCTATTTAAAACTTTTATGCATTAGTTTGTTTTGTTTGTTTTTCATTTGTACCATGGAAATAATGCATAACTTAAAAGGACAACTATGAATATAAAATAAATACTTGGAGAGCATTTAGCATGATGACCATCAATAATAACTGCTCAAAAAGCAGTAGCTTTGGGCTTCCCTGGTGGCGCAGTGGCCTGCCGATGCAGGGGACACGGGTTCGTGCCCCGGTCCGGGAAGATCCCACATGCCGCGGAGCAGCTGGGCCCGTGAGCCATGGCCGCTGAGCCTGCGCGTCTGGAGCCTGTACTCCGCAACGGGACAGGCCACAATAGTGAGAGGCCCGTGTACCGCAAAAAAAAAAA
>NW_020173426.1:94119-145217 GCF_003031525.2 Neophocaena asiaeorientalis asiaeorientalis | reverse complement strand
CAAGTAATAGCTTCTGCCAAATTAACATTGAAAGTTTATTTGACAAGAGCATCTTTCTGTCTACCTAAGACTTAGATTTATATTTTTTCCTTTTTTAATTCTATGAATAATTAACAGAAAACAAACCCAAATTTTAAAGTAATATTCTATACATACTTTTCAGGTATTCAAAGATATCAACTAGATTAGAGATGGTCACATACATTATTTCTTTTCACGTATTTATGAGGTTTTAAGCACCCCATGCCAGCCTTGTTTCTATTATGACAATAGAAACATGACTGTACTTGAAATGTAAACATGCCTAGTATAATAACACTCCAACTACACCGTAGGACATTTTTATTCTGGAAGGACCACCTCATACAGTTGAATTCTGCCTACATAATGTGTTGTAAATTGCTCTTTTTTTTCTCCTTTCCTACCTCAACCACACCAGTTTGCACAGCATACAGAGCAGACAGAAGAGTTTGATTTGCTTTTCATACCTGGCTCTCTGAGAGTTCACACCCTTCTGAAACTTAATTGGCTTCATGATCACATTAGTAGGTCTCAGTTTCCCCTTCTAAAATTGTTGGTTTGTATCTGGTAAACTCTAAGGATCTTCCTATGTTTAGTTAAGTGATGACTAAGGGGTGCCCTAAGGATCACTTTTTATGAAGGTTACATTTATTTTTGCGGGTTGGATTTATAGTAATGTATAGAAATTTATGCAGAGCAACTTTAGCTGCCAAAAAAAACCAAAATTATATAAACAAATTTTAAATTAAACCAGAAGAAAAATAGGTTTGATTCACTGTTGGCATGGGCTACAGAGAATGGCATTTTGGAGTTATCAAAATGCATAAGAGCTTAGGCTTTGAAATCAAACAGCTCCGAAATGAGATCAGTCCTTTGTCATTAATTAACTAGGTGTCCTTGAGAAGCCCTTTGACATTTTGAGTGTCAATTTACTCACCTAAAGTATGTGTATAACAGTACCTACTTTTCAAGATCAAATATATGTAGTCTAGCATAGTGCCTGGCAGATAATGTAATCATAGTGAATAACAGTTATAAATGTTATAACACTCTCTATAATTAAGACAGCAATCAACATTTATGTCCTGATTAACATAGATATTTTAATGCCTACTTGTAAGATTTATAAAGCTCTCTAGCTTATTTTCAGAGTACCAGGAACTATGATTCAAATATTACATTTTAAAATTTACATTTGAATTTGCATGTAAATGTAAATTTTTACAATTCAGTATAAGTAGACCAGGATTGCTATCAAAAATTAAAATGTAGGGCATTGGGTGGCATACTAGAAAGAATACAGCCAAGACTGACTTTAGCTAGCTGTGGGGCCTTGAACAAGATGCTTCACTTTGTTCAGCTGTGTTTTTCAATGAAAGAGGATTTCAGCTGGATATCTAAACAAGCCACTTTCTGTTTCAATTCTATCATAACTAGTCCTCATAGTTACTATTTAAGGAATGGTGTAGTTTGCCAAAATCTATATAGTTTAACAAGAACAAATACTTCAAGGCATATAAACATGGACAAGTTATGAGCAAATGGCCCTCAAGATTTGCTTTACTTTTCATCCTAAACACTAGTTTTCTAAACAAAAGGCCTCCAGAAGATTGATAAGCTACTTCCTGTCAAGTGCAATAGCAAATCCTTCTGAGAAACCATCTGTGGGTTTGATTCTTTAATCTCTCTTTAAATAGACTCTATAGGGCAGTCCTGACAAAGAACACAATGGCAGGGAGACATTTAGAGTCAAGTTGGAAAGCCTCTCATCTTTTAGAAGTAGTAGCATTTTTTTTTTAAGTATAGTATTAATACTATCCCAAAAAAGGAGATTTCCACAACTAAATTGGGATGCTTAATCTGCCATTATCAGTTTATCGGGTCACAAGGGGTTGAGGGCACCATCGCAGGTGGTATGAAGAGCTTGAAAATATTTTCTTTTAAAAAATGTATACAATGTTCTCTTAACCTGACCTAACCCCTAATACCCAGTTAAAAGCTGACTGGCACTTCTTTTGAGGTAAAAATTTCCAGCAAAATAAACTGAGGTCACAATTTTGCACTAGTCTGATTGACAGGGAAACGGCACCGAAAAAATGATAAAAAATATGCAGTGGTTGAGTTATTAAATAAATGCTAAAGCAAATCTACTTATGTCAACTTCAATATTTGTATTGTATAGCATTTTTTCACCATTTACACAATCCTCCCCCTCAAAACCAGAGGTCTGGATATGTACAATCTTTATGTTTCCTGGTGGCTTTTTGGGCTGAGAAAATGACAATAATGTCCAATAATGTATGATAAAAAGAGATGCACACATATTCTATATACTTTCAGTAAGTGTTCTCAGTGCTCAGTTAAATTTGTATACTAAATGCAGAGTTGGTGGATTGTAATATTTTTCAGAAACTATAAAACAGTTGAACTGAAACAAACCAGTAACATAAATTTTAAAGCTAGTCTATCAATTATTCTGATTCTTTTTATCCTTTACGAACCACAATTAAAAGTTAGCTATCAAGTTGTCAATTTTTACCAAAAAAATATCTGCTGAATACAGGGATTTTGTTGAATACAGAGTATAGATAAATTTGAGCTAATTGGTATATTACCTGTTTTGAGTCTTCTAATCCAGAATCATAGCATATTTCTTAATTCATTTAACTATTCTCTAATTTCCTTGTCAGTGTTCTCTAGTTTTAATTGCTTTTGTCCAATTCATTCCTAAGTATATGGTGATTTGGGGCACTATTGTAAATGCAATATTTTAAATTTTATTGTTCTTTGTATATTAACTTTCTACCCTGTGACCTTGCTAAATTCTCTGACTTGTTTTCTAGTAGTCATTTGAAGATTGCTCAGGATTCTTCTATCAAACAATGATGTCATCTGCATATGGGCACAGTTTTTTTTCCCTTTAACATCTTTATGACTCATTTCTTTGCTATGGCTAGGGCCTCCAACACAAAGTTTCCTCCAACACAAAGTTTAAGACAAGTGGTGCAAGGGAATGTTGTTGTTCTATTTCTGAATTAGGGAAAAGCACTCGTCCTTTCACCATTAAGTATGATGTGAGCCACTAATTATTACAAAAATGCATATCAAAACTATAATGAGATATCACCTGACACAGTCAGAATGGCCATCATCAAAAAGTTTACAAACAACAAATGCTGGAGAGGGTGTGGAGAAAAGGGAACCTTCCTACACTGTTAGTGGGAATGTAAATTGGTACAGCCAGTACGGAGAACAGTATGGCGGTTCCTTAAAAAACTAAAAATAGAACTAGCATATGACCCAGCGATCCTGCTACTGGGCATATATCCGGATAAAACCATAATTTAAAAAAATACATGCCCCCCTATGTTCATAGCAGCACTATTTACAATAGCGAAGACATGGAACCAACCTAAATGTTCATCGACAAATGAACGGATAAAGACGATGTGGTATATACATACAACGGAATATTACTCAGCCATAAAAAAGAATGAAATAATGCTATTTGCAGCAACCTAGAGATTGCTAGGTTGGACCTAGAGATTGTTATACTAAGTGAAGTGAGACAAAGACAAATATCACATGATATCGCTTATATGCGGAATCTAAAAAAAATGATACAAATAAACTTACTTACAAAACAGAAACAGACTCACAGACTTAGAAAACAAACTTATGGTTACCAAAGGGGAAAGGTGGGGGGGAGGGATAAATTAGGAGTTTGGGATTAACATCTACACAGTACTATATTTAAAATAGATAATCAACAAGGACCTACTGTATAGCACAGGAAACTTTCCATTTAGGTTATTACAACTTTCTGTAATAACCTAAACGGAAAAATAATTTGAAAAAGAATATATATATGTATATGTATAGCTGAATCATTTTGCTGTACACCTAAAACTAATACAACGTTGTTAATCAACTGTACTCCAATATAAAATAAAAAATAAAAAAGTATGATGTTTGCTGCAGGTTTTTCAGTTTTTATAGATGCCCTTTATCAAATTGAGAAAGTAGTCTTCTACTTATAGTTTGATGAGTATTTTTATCATGAATAGATATTCGTCTTTGTAAAATAATTTTTCTGCCTCTCTTGCAATGAAATTTTCTCCTTTGTTCTCTTAATATGCTTTTGAATTACATTAATTGATTATCTTAATAGTAAACAAAACTTACATTCTGGAGATAAACCCTATTTAGCCATGATTTGTTATCTTTTTATATATTGCTGGGTTAGATGTACTGATATTCTGTTTAGGATTTTGCATCTAAATTTGTAAGGGATATTGAGCCATAGTTTTCCTCTAATATTGTTGTGTGGCTGTGGCATGAAGGTAATGCTGGCCTCATAAAATGAGTATGGAAGGTGTTCCCTCACCCTCTATTTTCTTTAAGGTTTTGTGATTGGTATAATTGCTTTCTTAAATGTTCATTATGATTCAACAATGAAACCATCAGAGCCTGGAGTTTTCTTACTGGGAAGATTGTTAACTATAAATTCAAATTCAATAGTACATAGATATAGCATTATTCAGGTTATCTATGTATTCTTGACTGAGTTTGGTAGCTTGAATCTTTCAAGAAATTTGTCCATTTCATCTCAGTTTTATAATTTGTTTGCATAAAGTTGTTCATGATATTCTCTTATTATTCTTTTAATGTCTGTAGGATCTGCAGTGATATCCATTTTTCCATTCATGATGCTGGTGATTTGCATTCTATCTTTTTAAATTCTTGATCAGTATAGCTAGAAGTTGTGAATTTCGTTCATCTTTCCCCAAAACCAGATTTTGACTTTATTACCTCTATTATTTAATGTTTTATAATCTTTTGATTGCTATACACACCTTTACTATTTTCATTTTTCTAATGGTTTGGGGCTGACTTTTTCTTGTTTTCTACTTTCTTGAGATGGAATCTTAGTTCAAGGAATTTAGACCTCACTTCTTTACTAAAAAATGTGTTTCAAGCTATTAAATTTCCTCTTAGCACTCTTTCGGGTGTGTGTGTGTGTGTATGTGTGCGTGTGCGTGTGTGTGTGGTGCGGGTTACCTAGATGTCTTCTTATTGATTTCTAATTAAATTATGTTGTTAAAGAATATACTTTCAATATATTTAAGTTTTGAGGCTCTTTTTATGGCTCAGCATACGGTTTATCTATGTGAATTTACATTATGCATTTGAAAAAAAATTGTATATCCTGCAGTAGTCTGGTGTAGTGTTCTATAAATATAAATTAAGTCACAGTGGCTTATAGTATTGTTCCAAATATCCATAATTTAACTAAATTTTGACTAGTTATTCTGTGGGTTTTTTTTGAGAAAACGAGTTAAAACCTCCTTACATGGAAGTATCTTTTTTTTCTCCTTAGTGTTCTCAATTTTTATTTTATTTATTTTGAGGCTCTGTAATTAGGCACATACACATTTATAACTGTTATGTCTTCCTGATAAATTGATCATTATATCTTTATGAAATATCCCTTTTTGCTTCTGGGAACAAGCTTTGTTTCAAAGCCTATTTTATCTAATATTAATATTACAGTTCCATCTTAGATTTACTCTGCATGATATATCTTTTCCTTTTTATTTATTTAAAATCTATCTTTTATTTATATTTAAGGTGTATTTCTTACAAAGAGTGTATAGCTGGGTCTTGCTTTTTGTCCAATCAAATAATATATGCTTTTACTTGGAATATTTATCTAATTAACATATTTCCATCATTTGGCCCATCTCAGGATTGGCATCTGTCGATAGCCTTTTCCTTTAAAGTTGGATCTAAACTTCCTGGCTCTTCATATGTCAAATAATTTTGGATTATATCATGCCATTACGAAAATCAGATTTTGGACACTCCGGATTCTATTACTCTGAAGAGTAGTGATATGTTTTTTTTTCTTTTAGTAGGTAGTTTCTTTGGCTAGACCCAATGTGAAAAGTGCCCTGGCTGAAGGGAAAAGTGGCTCAGGTTTCAATTCTATTCTTTCAGCCTAAGGTGAAAACTGTTTCTAGTTTGCCCTATCCATGCATGTTTTACAAGTCTGGGCTGAATTTAAACACAAAATTTAAGGTTTCCCTTCTCTGGATCTCTCCTTTCCAGGGTTCCTTGCCAACTCTCCTACCAGAAAAGCTTCAGATTTACTACAGGAGTTTTAGCTGCTCCAATGTGCCATGACTGGTATTACTCTCAGACAAAGCTGTAGAAAACAGGGAATTCACTCTGTGCTGGTAATTTGGTCCAAGTTTTGATTCCCCTTTACAAATCTGTTTGTATTTGTGCAGTTCCCAGGGCTCCAGGTATTTTGATTTATTTGTTTCCTTTTGTCTAAAATTCATAGCTGAGTTTATGGAATGATCAGCATATTAGTCTCTTACGCCTCCATACCAGAAACAGAAACCTCTAGTGGAAGCTTTAAAATAGATAATTATCTGTTTCTATAAAGGCAGACTGCATTCACTTGGAATTGAGTGAAGATATAGGCCCCAGCAAGGTGGAGCCATCAGAATATGTGCATAAAGAGTTCTGTCTTGGACAAATTAACAGTGAGATGCCTATTTATGATCCAAGGAGATATGCTGAGGCAGTTAGATAGGTGTCTGAAATTGGAGGAAGAAGTCTGAGTTGGAAATATAATTTTTAGAATCATCAGTGCATAGAATATATGGTATTTAAATTCATGATCCTGGATGAAATTATGAAGGAAATAATTGTAGATAAAGGTCTGAGGACTGAATCTTGGAGTACACTTCCGAGTTGAGGAGTCATAAAAATAAGGAGGAACCAGGAAAGGTGACTGAGTATAGAATAACTGGCCTGTAAGGTATTAGGAGAATCAAATAAATGTTCCAAGAAAATTGGATTAAAAGATATGTCAAAGGTTGCTAATGAATGAAATAAAATGAGGACTAAAAACTGGCCAGTGAAACTGGAATCATGTACATTATTGATGACCTTTAAAGAGCAGTTTGTAGGGCTTCCCTGGTGGCGCAGTGGTTGAGAGTCCTCCTGCCGATGCAGGGGACACGGGTTCGTGCCCCGGTCCGGGAAGATCCCACACCACATGCTACGGAGCGGCTGGGCCCATGAGCCATGGCCGCTGAGCCTGCGCGTCCGGAGCCTGTGCTCCGCAACGGGAGAGGCCACAACAGTGAGAGGCTCGCGTACCGCAAAAAAAAAAAAGAGCAGTTTGTATAAAATGGTTGAAACAAACTCTTCAGTGGATTCAAGAAAAAATGGACAAGAAAAGGTGGAAACAATTAGGAGATGTACAAACTTTTTGAGGATATTTTCTGTAAAGGGAAGTAGAGAAATGGGACAGTAATTAAAGGAGTAAAAGAGAGTCAGGAGATTTATCACTTTTAATGAGAAATATATTACAGAATGTTTATTTGCTAATTGGAATAATTTAACCAAGAGGAAAAAAATATTGAGGATGTCAGACATCAGTTGGAAAACATTTTCTCTAAAGAACCAGATACTAAATATTTTAGACTTTCTGGGCCATATGGTCTCTTTCACAGAGACTAAGTTCTGTCATTATAGCACAAAAGTAGTCATAGATAATAGGTGAGTGGCCATAGCTGTGTTCCAATAAAACTTTATTAACTAACAGATGAAAGGCAGAATTTGGATTGCAGGTCATAGCTTACTGGCACCTGATACAGGAGAAAAAGGACAATATAAAAAATTAAGTTCTTGTGTAGGCAAGCCTTGACGGGATCCAGTGTTCAAGTATATAGACTACCATTGGATAAACACAGAGAGGACTTCCCTTGTAGCACAGTGGTTAAGAATCCGCCTGCCAATGCAAGGGACATGGGTTCGAGCCCTGGTCCAGGAAGATTCCACATGCCGTGGGGCAACTAAACCTGTGTGCCACAACTACTGAGCCTGTGCTCCTGAGCCCGTGCTCTGCAACAAGAGAAGCTACCGCAATGAGAAGCCCACGCACCGCAACAAAGAGTAGCCCCCACTCGCCGCAACTAGAGAAAAAAGCCCGTGTGCAAAGACCCAATGCAGCCAAAAAGAAATAAAAATAAGTTAATTTAAAAAAAAGAGAAAATTCATTCATACTAATAGCATGTAAAGTGAAATATGGGTTTTGATGAGGATAGAATGGAAGATCATGGTTGTAGAAGCATGTATAGAACTTTTCTGATTGTTTCTATTTTCCCATGTTAGGAAATGTTAAATCATCCACCTGACCTTAATTATCAAATGTCTCTGAATTGAACATCTTCACCTTTATCTACCCCAATCACACCCCCTGCTACCATTAACAGAACTACTATTTTCTCCTTGAAAATGTCTTTTCTCTACCTATAAGGCTGTTAATCATGAATATGGCTTTATCAAAATGATAAATGAATACCTGCAGGTCATTTTACCCTTTTCTCCACATCTAAGCTCAAATTTCCTCTGTATTAGTTTCAGTGTTAAGCAGGGAATAACTAGTGGCAAACATGGCCAGTGGCAGGTACGTCTGACTTATATCATCATTACAGAAAGTGTTTTAAAAAATTAATGCCTCTTTCTTCCTACCTCAAAAAGAAGTCAAGGCTGGAGATAAGCGGTTTATCCTGAGGCATGGTGATGGAGCATGCATATTTCTTGCTTGGGTCCTATGACCCCTGTATGTAATGTTAGCTGATATCAGCTGATTTTTTTTGGCATATGCTTCACACATGCTAATTGATGTATATGCTAATTTTAATTGATTAAAGGAATCTACATCTACTTTGATATTGACATTTATTTGTGTTTCAGTGAAACGACACAGTGATTTGGGCCATCTCTGGCCTGGAAAACTATTAAATGCCTGAGTAGTCAAAGGGAAACATCGATGGTAATCCAATGATGGTATTTAATGCAATAAATGTGTTAAAACTATACTTTTCCAGAGTTTGTTTTCTCCTGGAAAGCAAATTCACTTTATGCTAAGGGAAAGAAAGGAAAATGAAAATGATGCCTTTTAATGGGTTCTCCCATAACCTTATTCATTAAGTATTTTAAAAGATACATTGGTCTAAGAAATCAAGCTGTTGGAATTATTTTTAACCCTTTATTGTACAAAGCAGATTCTAAATATATGCTAATCCATTGCTTTTCCCCCCTTGAGACTGTTTTAAAGTATGCCTAGCACTTCTTTCTCCTAAATTTACATATCCTAAGAAGACAAAGGAGCATGCTTAGCAATTCCTTTCCTAGCCATTTGTTTTCAATTCCAAAGAAGTTTTCTCTATGCTCAGTTTAGTAGGGAACTGTTTATTTCTATTGTATAAAATGACTGTATTTCAACATCACTAAGATTTAGAAAGCATTTTATTTTGTTGAAGGAGTACTTTTTTGGCAGCCAACATTATTACAGAAGGTGCTGTAAACTATGGAGTGCAAAAGTAATAGCAGTGAGGGTGGAGATAGTTGAGAAAATCATGTTTTCTGAGAGATGGAATATATTGACAAGTGCTTTCCAACCGGCCCATCTTCCCTACTCCTCGAAATTTTGAAGTAATTGCAAATATTGGTGTCCTGGATTCTATTGGGTTTGAGGCCATATTACCTCAGTCTCATGGATAAAAAGCCTTCAGCCACCTTATAAAACATGTTTAAAGTAGAAAAACAAAGATAAAATAGAAAAAAAAACGTCAAAGGCATATATTTCTGGGTAGAGGCAGAGTTTTCTGAAAATACCTCCTCACCTGCATACTGGGGACTTAAAATGCTTTTACTGTGGCAACAATATATTTTTACCTCCACAAGGCATGATGCTCCATAATTCCTAAGAAAATAACATATATGGGGGGAAATGGGAGTCATAAGTAACTAATGTCAGACCTACTCTTGATATCAGGAGTAGAATTTGTAAAAAGTAATAAAGCGTCAAGGCACTTTAACTCAATGGTTAAGAGTACAGATGCATATACCCTGAGAAAACCACAATTCAAAACGAGTCATGTACCACAATGTTCATTGCAGCTCAATTTACAATAGCCAGACATGGAAGCAACCTAAGTGCCCATCAACAGATGAATAGATAAAGAAGATGTGGCTCATATATACAATGGAATATTACTCAGCCATAAAAAGGAATGAAACTGAGTTATTTGTAGTGAGGTGGATGGACCTAGAGTCTGTCATACAGAGTGAAGTAAGTCAGAAAGAGAAAAACAAATACCATATGCTAACATATATACATGGAATCTAAAAAAAAAAAAATGGTCATGAAGAACCTAGGGGCAAGACGGGAACAAAGACACAGACCTACTAGAGAATGGACTTGAGGATATGGGGAGGGGGAAGGGTAAGCTGGGACAAAGTGAGAGAGTGGCATGGACATATATACACTACCAAATGTAAAATAGATAGCTAGTGGGAAGCGGCCGTACAGCACAGGGAAATCACCTCGGTGCTTTGTGACCACATAGAGGGGTGGGATAGGGAGGGAGATGCAAGAGGGAAGAGATATGGGGACATATGTGTATGTATAACTGATTCACTTTGTTATAAAGCAGAAACTGACACACCATTGTAAAGCAATTATACTCTAATAAAGATGTTAAAAAAAGACAAAAAAAATCAATATACATCTTCTACATAAACAAAATCCATGTAAAAATCAAATAAAAAGACTATAAAACAGCAACAGCCAAAAGGATATATAGAGAAATAAATCTAAAATGAAACTCAGACGTTTTCTGAAGGACTGAAATTGAGTTGAACAAATGGAAAAATATATACCATGCTTTAGCTAGGAAGATTCAACAAAAAAAAGATGTCTATTCCTCTTAAAGTGAATTTGTATAACATTTATAAATAACAAATTAATGTAATCTCTAGTACTAACAGTTTTGTTGCTATGTTTGTTTTGTTTTCTAAAATTAAGCAACTATGGTTAAAAGTTTATTTGAGAAAAGAAGTAGGCAAAAATGGATAGTAAAACATTGTTAAAAATCAATTAAGGGATACTAGCCTTATTAAATTAAAGTATATCATAAGATCTTAATAATTAAAACCATGTTATATTTGTATATAAATAGAGAAAGCAATGGAATAGGATGAAAAGTTCAGAAATAGACTGGAATAAATATGGAAATTAGTATATGATAAAGATGGCATCTAAAAAATCAGTTGGTAAAAGTGAATTTTTAAAATATATCTTGTTTGGACAACTGGGAGCCAATTAGAGGGGAAAAGATAATCTTTAGTTCTATATCTCACAAAATACACCAAAATTAACTCCAATTGTATTACAGATTTAAGCGGGGAAAAAGAAACCCCACAAGTATCAGAAGTAAATATAGGTGCATTTTTTATAAGTCTGTAGCTGGGTAGTACTTTCTAACAAAAAAGTCAAAATCCAGAAGGCATAAATGAAAAGAGTAATAAGAAATTTTACTAAATTATTTTAAAAATCATAAGCAAAGTCAAAAGACAAATGAAAAATACTGAAACATCTTTACAGTCTGTACCACAGACAAAAGACCAACCTCCTTAAGATATAAAAATCTTCTAGAAATCAAGGATAATAAGACAAACAATTTAATAGAAAAATTATCAAGGAACATGAAATGGCAATTCTCAGAAAGACATATACAAATGGTCTTTAAACAAAGAAAACGGTTTTCTGATTTTTCACTTATAGTAAAAGAAATGAAAACACACACTACAGAGTTGCTTTTTCTCACTTATCATATCCCAAAATCGTTTAAAAAACGTGGTTGGTGAGGCTGTGGGAAAACATTCTAATACATTGCTGGTGAGAGTGATAAATGGTGTAATTCCTATTCAGGGAAACTGAGATTATTTACCAAAATATGACTACAATTATCCTTTGACCCATGATATCCACTTTTGGGTATTTGTCCTACAAAAATGCATTCTAAAATGATATATGAATGAGGTTACTCATCAAGGCAGTGTAACAGTAAACAACTGGAAACAAACTGTGTGTATATTGATGGGAAATTGATTAAATAACCCAGGCTACATCTATATAATGGAATATTATACATCTATAAAAAGAATGAGTATAGTCTTTATGAGCAAGATAGAGTGATCTCCAATAAAACTTTAAAGTAAAAAAAAACAAGATGAAATACTGTATATGCTACCTATTTTCTATGACATGAAGCTAGTGAATGTATCTTCATATTTGCATATATTTGCATAAAATACTGAGAAAAAGAAAATCTAATAAAAATATTTATCAGTAAAGTGGAGTGGAATGGAATGGAGGGTTGGGATAGTAAGAAGACTTCTGAACATGTATTTTATATTCTTTAGATTTTTGAATCATGTACACATCTTACCTATTCAAAAATCTTTTAATGTTAAAAATGATCAATAGGAGTATCTTCCTGCTCTCTACATTTGAAGTACACTTTAAATAATAGCTTAAATTTATTTTTCTACTTTATTTTGAATTGTATAGTTACATGTGGAAAAAATTTTGTTAGATAATTTGGTATTACAGGATTTACACGTCTCCCAAATATAAGACAAAAATGTTCTATTAATGATTGCCTCTACCTCTTTGTGAGGAACAATGTTCCTTGTTTATTTCACACATCACTGAAGACTGGGATAAACTACTGGGAAACTGAATTTGTAACAGTTTGGAATACAGAAATTGTTTAATTTTCTGCTAGGAAGAACAAGGAAAAAAATTTTTTTACTCCAGCTGTAATTGCAGTATAATTCAGTGGGTTACTGTCTACTAACTTTCCTGGAATATATTAAATTCATCAGGCAACATAAAAGCAGGTTATAAAAACCCATTTTGTTAATTCACTTTTTAAAATACAAAAAATCTAAGCGTGTTGAGTTCTTCACTGCTACACAATGGATTCTCCAAATAACACAACTATATTCATGCTTATTAACATGATAGATAGTTGCCTGATTTTTAACTAAATACAGTTGATTGGCTTGCATATTCTCGGTATATTTCTATTTTAAATTAATCCATCTCACATACACTTTAAAATGGGAGAGAAACAAGTATTATTTCAGCCAGAAGAAACTGTCTTGGAAATAAATAAGTGTATACACGCTGTTTCCGAGAAAATGGATTAATACCTTGCATATCTAAACATATTTAACACTAAGTAACTATTAAGGAAAAGAAATAAAATATTAATGTTGTTACAGGATTCAAATCAAATATTGCATTCAGATTCCATGTTTGCAATTCTATATTAAAAAAAAATGAGAGACATGATAATAAATTGTAGCACATGCTAATTGTAGGATGGAAGACTTCATCCAAAAAGACAAAACTTCACGGATCAAGTCAGAATCTTTAGCTGAATCTTTCAGTAGCCCTTCAAGATTCATCCCTAGTGACAGTTAAATTTGTAAAATGCAGGAAAACAAAATCAAATACTAAGCTCATTTCCAAAGGATGTGCAAACTGTCTAAGGGATGCATTCCCCTTCTAAAATACTTCAAATGACTTAAGTATTAAGATAAAGGCTCAGATCAGTAATCACCAAATGGAGACTGCACTAAGAGTTAATAGCAGATAGGATTGAAAATTTTGGTTTTCTCCACCCAAGAACAGATTTATTTGCAATAATTATAAATAATAAATTTGACCCACCAACTAGAGATGTAGCATTTTAAAAAGGTAATATATTTATGTTTTAACTTTTTATTTTCAGATTTTATGTTTTATAAAGGTCTAGATGAGCCCAATATGTGGCTGGAAATTGTAAAAGTAAAGATCATACACTGCATTTTAAATGCCACTGAATAAACACACATGCACACACACATACACCTGGCTAGTTTTACAGAGAGAATAATGTAACTTGTAATTTAAAATTATTATAAATGAACTAAATTTAATGTTAATATATAAATATCTAGGAATACTTCTAAAGTATATTATAAAATTGCTCACAATAAGAAATAAGTTAATCTTTTAAGTGTAAATACATAAGATAAACAAAGTAAATATATATATATAATATATAAATCAGAACCTTTGTTAAAAAATAAAATACTGCAAATGCAAATGTCCTTTCCATCAATAATGTAGTTATCTTTGAAAAGAACAAGAGGAATGAGTTAGCAGCCCATCTTAGTGATTCTGTACTATCTAAATCAATACAGCACTACCCTCTGCTTGTGTACCCTATTCAGTCTAACCAAAGCTTGGTAACTTATATATCACAACATAGACCAGAGGCCACCCTCTATTATCATGTTTCAGTTCGCCTTAGGGCATTCTTCTGCATTCCCTCTCTCCATAATAAATTTTCTCAGGGGCAGCTAAGCAATTATTTTCTCTCTTATCAGTTCTCATGACCTCTGACTCTCCTCTTAATCTGAATCAGTTCTTAACAACCCTTTCTTTTTCCAGACTAATTCACAGTCCTACTTAAGATCAAATATTACGTAGTCCCTTTCTTTATGTCTTTAGCTAATATCGATTATATACCTACTTGGTGACAATCATTAGACATACACCATCTCATGTATTCCTAAGAACACATTAAGGTAGGTACAAAATTTTAAATAAAATTTTAAAGTTTTAGTATTACATATACAAAACTAAACAAATCCTATGTGAACAGCATTAGTTATTCACTGAGTGAACACATCTACATAAAGCACACAGAACCAGAAATACTGTATTTTCATCACTCCAGAGGCTCGCTCCATCGTACTCCCTTGCCTTTTCCTAAAAGATAATGACTATCCTGACTTCCAGCAAAAGATTATTTGCCTGTTTTGGAACATGTTACAAATAGAATCATATAGTATGTATTCTTTTATATTTGGCTTCTTTTGCTCCATGTGTTTGGTAGATTTATCAGTGGTGTTTTCTGCAGTAGCACTCTCTTTTTCTTTGCTGTATGTACCATTGTATGAATAGATGACTCATTTATCCACTTCATTGTTGAGTGGCATTTGGGTTGTTTCCAAGTTTGGGATATTATGAATAATGCTTTTATGAACTTTCTTTCCTACATGTTTTATTAAATATATATGTGCCTTTCTGTTGGGTATATACTCAAGAGTGGTATTGTTGGATCAGAGGATATGCATATCAACAAATTTGGTAGATACCGCCAAATAATTTTCCAAGGTAGTTCTATCAACATACACTCTAATAAGGAATATATGAAAGCTCCATTTCCCTATATCCTTGCCAATAATATTGGCCATTTTCAGTCTTTTCAATTTTATTCATTCTAGTGAACATCTACACTGTAGATTTAATATGAATTTCCCTAGTTACTAATGAGGTTGTGCATATTTCCATAGGATTATTAGCTATTTTTATATTCTCTTTTATGAAGGCTATTAAAAAATCTTGTCCCTTCTTTACTTGGGTTTTCAATCTCTTTTCATTAATTTAGAGATCCTCTATGTATTTTGGATACACTGCTTTGTCAGTTATATGGGTTATAAATACACTGGCTTTTTAAGTCTTAAAATGGTGTCTTTCAATGAAGAGAATTTCCTGCTTCTAAAATAGTCCAACATGCCGATCTTCTCCTTTATAGTTGGTAAAATCTTCCCCTTTAAGCTCATGAAGATATTCTTCCAAGACATATTTAGTGATCACTTTTTCAAAACTTGAAAACCCTTATGCATGTGGGTATGCTTCTGGACTTCTTGTGTTGTTTCATTGATCTACTTGTTTGTCTCTGTACCAAACACCATACTGTCTTAATCATCAACTTGATATCTATAAGTATAAATCCTCCAATTTTGTTCTTCTTCAAAGTTGTTTTAGCTGTACATGAATTCTTTATAAATTTAGAACCAATTGTCAATTTCCACATTCCCCTTACTCCCTACACATACTGATACACACATTGCTGGGAATTTTATATAGATTGCATTGATTTGGGAAAGTTTACAGATTTTCAAAAGTGAGTCCTCCAATCTATGAACATGTATAGGCCTTCATTTGTTATCTGTCTTTTAAAATCTCTTTTCATAGTGCTTCATTCAGTTATAGATTTCTGTGTAGAGATTTTGGATATCTTTAGTTATATTTAGTCCTAGGTATTTGGTGTCTTTTGATGCTATCATCAATAGCATAATTGTTATATTTCATATTAAAATCTACACTTGCATATAGAAACACAATTGCAATGACCAGTTTTACCTGGGCTCCCACCAACTTCATGGAGCAGTAATCTGTTAGCATTTCATTTCAAACTTACTCAGCGTGTCCCACACCTCCTGCCTTAGGCTTCTCTACTAAATCCACACATGGGGTGCAATAGTAACACACAACACAGTAATGCAGATGAGTTAATACCCTTTTAGGGACGTTTTACCAAAGAGTGCTGATAAAAGCTTTCCATTTTCACTCCCCAGAAAAGACCTCTGAAAACATTTAGTGAAGTTTTTAAGATGATCCCATGGATGGAGTTTTGCGCTCCCTTCTTCTCTGCTTGGATTCCTCTGTTCCTCACTGCTGCTTCCTGAGGCACATTCCCAATAAAGAACTCACACGTAAGCCTTTTTTTCCCAAAGTCTGCTTTCTTGCCAAGAAATCTTACCATCACGTTTAAGGGAAAGCCACAGACCTTTCAAATGGGCCATATGGTTCTAAATAATCTGACATCCTGCTACCTGCCTGACCTTATCTCTATCTACACTTCCCTTTTTGCAGATAGCCACTCCCACTCCAGCCATTCTGGATCCTGTGCTTCTTCAACCATTCCAAGCATCCCTTCTACTCAGGAAAGGCATACTTGCTGCTTTCCCTGGAATAGATAGGTAGATAGATAGATAGATAGAGATATATCTCTATGTGCCTTACTTATTCTCTTTCTTAAAGTCTATGTTCATTTAATACATTCTTCATGATGTCTTATTTTTCGTCCAGACTTTGCAAAAAACATAACTCCTAGCACTCCTATCCTCATCTCTTGCTTAATTTGTCTACTTGGCATATCACCTAATATTAACATATCAGGACATGGGGTTTCATCTGTCTTCTTCACTCTTTTATCTATTGCATCTATAACACTGCCTGACATTTAGTAGGCATTCAATAAATACTTTGTTGAGTGATTTTTTTTGAAAAAAAGTGTGAAGAGCATGCTTCCATTTATGTAGAGAGCAAAATAAGAAAATATCTGAGTAATAAGTATTGAAAGGCCAATTTATTAAATTTAAATTAAAACCTAAATTTAAAAATAGGTGGAATATAAAGCTCCCTGGACGTGGAAAGAGAATTCTACAGCACACTTCGGGTTTAGGATGATGAAAATGAGGAGTCTGGCTCTCTAGGGTGAGGGAATAAAGAATGGTAAGAAGTGGCTTTAGGGAGGTGTAATTCATATGAAATGTAGTTCATCCTTTTTTTTTTTTTTTTTTGCGGTACGCGGGCCTCTCACTGTTGTGGCGTCTCCCGTTGCGGAGCACAGGCTCCGGACGCGCAGGCTCAGCGGCCACGGCTCACGGGCCCAGCCGCTCCGCGGCATGTGGGATCTTCCCGGACCGGGGCACGAACCCGTGTCCCCTGCATCAGCAGGCGGACTGTCAACCACTGCGCCAGCAGAGAAGCCCCATCCACTTTTAAGTGTATAGTTTGATGAGTTTTAGCAAATGTATTCAATCATATAACTACCACAGCAATCATGATATAGGTTAATTCCACGATCTCTCAAAATTTCCCTTATGCGACTTTGCATTCATTCATTCCTCTCCCATGACCCCAGCTCTAGGCAAGCCATGACTGATCTTTTTTTAATTTTAATTTTTTCTCTCTTAATTAATTACTCTCTTAAACCAATTTTGGTGCTATACTCCTAGCTGGTATAGGATAAAAAATACTGAGTCCTAAGAAGTATATCCACAGGTACCCAAATCAGAGGACTCCATGGGTGAGCTAAGTATTGTAGGAATGAATCAACCTCCCTTGAAGATTCTCACTGGTGGCTTTTGTAGGGATTAGCTATAAGACTGTAAGATTTTAGTTGTCAAAATATCTTCAGGGGCTTCCCTGGTGGCGCAGTGGTTGAGAATCTGCCTGCCGATGCAGGGGACACAGGTTCGAGCCCTGGTCTGGGAAGATCCCACATGCCGTGGAGCAACTAGGCCCGTGAGCCACAACTACTGAGCCTGCGCGTCTGGAGCTTGTGCTCCGCAACAAAGGAGGCTGCAACAGTGAGAGGCCCGCGCACCGCAATGAAGAGTGGCCCCCGCTCGCCACAACTAGAGAAAGCCCACGCACAGAAACAAAGACCCAACACAGCCAAAAATAAATAAATAAATAAATAAATAAATAAATAAATAAATAAAAATTTTAAAAAATGTCTACATGTTGCAGCGGTAAGACAAAACATTAAGGAATTTATCAGATAATCCTTATTGGGGTTTATAAGTTGGACTGGGACTGACCTTCCTTCCCCATGATATCTGCCAACATTTAGTTCTACATAAGTCATATGTTTTTAACAGATTAGAATGTGAGGGGTCATTAGGGCAAGAATAGAGATGTTGGGTTTTCTGATAATTTAGTCCTATGATATATGAAACCGCATATTTTATTTTTTAAGAAAATCTAAAGTTTAACTGTATTTGCAATTCAAGCTGTGTAACTGATCACAACATGATACTCATATTTAAAGTAAATATATCATAATGCTGGCAAGTATTTGGGACGTAACCCTTTGTTTTTTGAGCCTAAATATATTTCATTCCATAGGCTTTAGACTGGCATTAGATTTATAGCTCCCAATATTATGTCACTGGCCTTTAATGTCATTATTCAAGTTGTTGATACAAATGTTGAAATCCATAAAATCAAGTACAGAGTGTTCGTTGAACCTTGTGACCACAGAATTTACTTTAGGCCGGAACCAATAATAATGACAGCTAACCTTTACACAGTGCTCACTTTGTACCATGAAACATTCTAAGCATTTCAAAAGTGTTAATTTATGTAATATTAATTAAATAATTAATATCAATCTGTATTAATTTTTTAACACACAATTCTCTCTAAGATAGTTGCAATAATTAATCCCACTTTATATCCAGGGTCACAGAAGCAGAGAAATGTCAAATAGCTTGCCGAAGATTATATAACTAGAAAAGGGCAGGGTCAGGATTCCAATCCAGACCCTGGATTCCAACCCAGTCCCTGGATTCCATGGCTTTAGCAACCATGTTTTGGGCATATCTATTGTGGCAGTTTCAAATCTGACAGCACATATCATTGCATTGTCTTATCTCCTCCATCTTGGCTCAGAAATACTTTAAAGATGCTGTGAAGTGCCTTGCTGACATTAATATACACACACATCCCCATATTAGTTTCCTATTGCTGCTGTAATAAGTTACCACAAGTTTTTTGGCTTAAAACAACACAGATTTATTATCCTATAGTTCTGCAAGTCAGAAGCCTAAAATGAGTAGGCAAGGCTACATTCCTTCTGGAGGCCCTAGGGAACAATGTGTTTATTTCCCTTTTCCAGCTTCTAGAGGCTGCCTACATCCCTTGCCTCATGGCCCCACGTATCTGACCTCTGTTTCCACCATTGTGTCTCTTTCTCTGACTCTGACCCTCCTGCCTCTCTCTTGCAAGGTCCATCTGGATAATCCAGGATAATCTCCCCATCTTAAAATCTTTAACTTAATCACATCTGCAAATTCCCTTTTATTATTTAAGTTAACAATATTCACAGGTTTGGGGGAAGAGGCATTATTCTGCCTACCACAATTCCCCTGTTCATATGAAAAGGGACTTCATCACTCAGGAAAATCATGTTCCATGATCATGCACTTAAAACATTTGTGTTGAGTAACAGTGCATTGTCTTTCTATAGCTTCAAGAATATTTAACAAACACTGGACAATCTCATCTTCAAATGATTTTTATTACTGTCCTTATATTGAAGCATCAGCCTGATGAAAATGTATCTGTTCGTGTTCTAAAAGAAACAAGCTTTGTGTATTCTCAATCCTGTGGCTTTTTAACCGTTGCCAGTTGTTCAACTAGTCTCTTTCTTTCAACTCTTTCAAGTTGTTTCCCAACTGCCCACACCTTTGGGACCCCTCCCTATTCTGGATCTCTTTGGTTATAACTGTCTTTACAGCTCACTCAGTAATGAACACATGCTATTTGAATGACTTCCCCTTGGGATATAAATGGTGTAACTAAAATGAATGACAATATGTACTAATTTTTAACAAACTCACTAAATACTTTCTGTTCCAAATGAGCACTACCTTTCTAAGTAGTCACCATGGAAAGCCATACACTTTTTTCCAAAGAATATGATATTAAACTACATCTGTAATCTTATTTATTTATTTATGAAATTGGTGTTACGGTTTATTTAGAGACCATATAAGAAAATCAGGAAACTCCCTAGTGGTCCAGGGGTTAGGAATCTACACTTTCACTGCCGAGGGCCAGGGTTCAATCCCTGGTCTGGGAACTAAGATTTCACAAGCCACATGGCACGGCCAAAACAAACAAACAAAAAAGAAAGAACATCAGCCATGTTGCTTCACAGCTTCAGCTTGTGTTTGGCTAAAATTGGCCATTGAAATCATGTATTCTAGCCCTCTCCTTTGCATTTTATAAAACTGAATCCAAGCAACCAAATCCTACCATTCACCCTTTTCCCCATTAAATGGATTCATTAATTTTAAAAGCACTTTATAACCAGTATTCTCCCGATCCCCATAACAACATTCTCCAGAAAAGCTGGACTAGAAAACATGGTTAAAGCTGGAAGCTAAAGTGGGTATCTCCTAACTCACCCAAAATCTAAATCTTTGAACTGAATATTCATGGAAAGTGGATGGGTTGGTGGGAGGAAGGGAGAAGAAAAAAAACAGAGAAACAGAGTTGATGTGACCTGCAGAGCAGTGAGTCTATGAACCCAAACAGTGCGTAGACAAGTATACCAGGTCCAACTAACACACAGATTCAGTGGTGAAAGAAAACACTAGCAAGAAGGATGGCCAGCATTTCTATTAAAGGCAGGCCCTTATCACTGTCCATACAAGCTTATCGTATGTTGAGAAGAAGCCCAAGAGTGCCCACCATGTCTGAGCATTGAGGCAAAAGTTTGGACAAGAGAGCAAAATGGTGTGTCACACGTGAGCAGTAAGTCTGCTCAGCAGTGAAATGTGGCCTGCCATATGTTTCAGAGTCTGAATTATCACATTAGGAGTAAAGGCAGAAGTTTTCCAAAAACAGAGCAGAGTAGAAATTCCCCTCTGTGTGTAAATGAGAAGAGAAATAAATAGTGGCACTCCTCCCAATAATATGTTTAATAAAATACACCTTCGATTACTTTTAAATCTATTGTGCTTAATTCTCTATCATGGGCAAGGGTAAGAATTCCATTAGATTATACCAGAATCTTTTTGTATTTTAGTTTTATAGCTTTATTTCACACATTATCATGGATATCCATCTTACAGATCTTTAGAAGTAATGTTCTGCTATTCACTTAAATTATATAAATATTTCTAGTGAGATGCATGGTCTCACTGAACTATGCAACCAATAGAAGTGTCTGATATATACCAAGAGCTCAAACTTTCACTTACCAGATTTTGTTTTAATTTGAAGAAAATAAAATAATTAGAGTTGAGGGGCTTCATTCAGGTTTTAGGCAGGTGGTAGTCATTCATTTTTTGAAGATATTGATACACTTCTGGCATAAGTAAAAGAAAGACAGACTAATTATAATGAAATGACTGCTATTTTCTATCTATGAAGATGCTTCTCTTTCTAACTTTAAAATTATTCACATTCTCCTGGGACAGGGCAACAATTAGCTTTGCAGAGTAGATTGGAAACAAAATGTAAAGGCAGGATGGTACTAAACAGGAAAGTACTGGATAAAATAGCAACTCTGGCCAGATGGAAAGATGAGCGGCAATAAAGGACATGAGAACTGAATCACTTTAGTGTTTGAAGTGTTCTTCCCTGTCTGTTGGGGCTACTCTCTTGAAAACATGAAGCCAGATTGTTTTGTTACGTTCTGAATTCATTTTAAGTTGTTCACAACACATTCTTTGCATGATGCTTCTTTATTTTCAATCACATGATGTCTATTTAGTGAATTGTGAATTACAAAAATCCATGCTTGCTGATAGGCATACTTTTAAATGTGTCATCAACCCTAGTTGGGGATTGTAAAGTAGGAGGATGGTGACAAGCGATCTCATCAGTTTCTGTGAATAAGTCAGATACTGTGTCTCCTGCTTTCTACCACATGCGGGGTCAGCAGATTCCTTCACAGAGCTGTAGGAGTAGTTCAACTTCCCACATTATGGATGAAATTTAGAAGTAGTGAATTTGAAAAGAAGCCACTGTGCAACAGATAAATTAATCCCACTTGGTTGGCAGTAACTCAGCATCCACGAATAGAACCGGAAATTTAGGACAGCAAAAATCCAAGAATTCTGATTAAATATTAAAATACTAAGACATTAAAAATACACTAAAACATCAAAAGTATTAAAAACAAATACTAAAATATTAAAGCACTGAAAACAAATATTAGAATATACTGTGATCTTGGCTTAAATAAGATACTGTGTAGCTTTAAAACCGCTTAAGGTGCTAGGAGAGGCCCAAATCCCACAAGCATCTGCAATTCATCATATTCAAAATGAAACCAGAAATCACCCCTTCAAACCCCACCCCATTCTATCTCCTATCCTCCTTCAATCAGGGTCACATAAGGTAGATGACAGAAATAATGGTGTTCCTTATCTTTCTTTCACAGTCCTTATCCAATAAGTAGGTCAACAGCATTTCCAGTCAGTCAACAGTGAATTGAGTATATCTCCCGAATCTACTCCATCTTTGTTGCCACTGCCTTTAAGTTGAAGACTAGATCATCATTTATCTGCAATAGTCTGATAGCCATTTAGTTAGTTCTTTCATTTATTTTTAACAAATCTTTACTGGGTTCCTACTCTGTATACTCGACCAAAAGCTGTAGTTATAAAGATGAATCAAAAGCAGTACCTACTTCCAAGTAACTTACTCTTAAGTAGAGGAAACTAAAGACATTAAAAAGTATAACCAGTATTACACATGTGTTTGTAAAAGAGTCCTATACTAGACAGAATGTGAGAAATTATTCAAATTTAATTAGTTTCCAAACATCTAACCTTGCCTTTATCCAACTTATTTCCCACACTGGGAGTAATCATTTTAAATGCAAATCCAATCCTTGCTTAAATTATTTGTGTCTATGCATCATCTACTAGATAAAATCCAACTTGTTCTCTATATGCCTTTATAAGAAAGCAGCAGCTCTCAAAGTATGCATGGGGACTCATGGGGAGTGAGGATGGGTCCCTGAGACCCTATTAGTAGATCTGAAAGGCCAAAATTATGTTCATGATAATCCTAAACTGTTATTTGCCTTTTTGGTCCTCATTCTCTCACAAATGTACAGTCGAGTTTTCTAGACACTGAATAACCTGTGATATTGCAACAGATTGCTTGAAGAAGCAAATATGAGAATCCAGATGTCTTCTATTAAACCAATTAAAAAATGCAATATTGTAAACAATGCCACTCTTCTCATTAAATTTATTTTGTTGGGAAAAATTAATTACCTTTAATAAAAATATATTATTTATGTTAATGTGTAATGGATTTATTATTCTTGTTTGAAATAATAAATTAACAAATAGTTAAATATTTCTCAGCTCTCATTTCTAGTATGGGCAAATATCAGTAGATGTAAATCACATAAGTACAAGTACTTTGGGAGTCACAATAATTTTTAAGCATGCAAAGGGGTTCTGAGGCCAAAAAGTTTGAGAATTGCTGCAATGAAGCATTCCACGTTACAGGCTGGCCTGTTGTTTACGCTGACTCTGTGCTCCAATCATACCAAGACTTTCTATTTCCCAAAATATGTCATGCCATCTCTTCCCTCCCGTCACAGACCATGTGTTAATCTCCAACTGCTTCCTTGCCAGATTCCACATAGAAAAGGGCCTGAGGCAGAATGAGGATGAGGCAGAGGAGTGTGAGCACGCATACACAAGGGCCCAGAAGAAAACTCATGTGACGTGGCTGTGTGCTGCTACACTGTTCTTCCTTCCATGTTATGCTCAAATACCTTTCCTGGAAACCCATCTAAACTCTATGTCTACACCAAAACAGTCTCTCCTGTCACTCTACTTTCACTCTAGGACCCTCTGATAATAATCGATTAGCATACATTTAGCTATTTTAATTATTTGTTTATAATGGAATTTGTTCTAGAATATAAAGATTTTTTTTTCTCTCTTCGGCTCCAAATGGCATCCTGAAGTTTCTGGGCTTCCTAAAATTTTGAAAAGGTAATTCTAAAATCTAGGAAGCACATTTACATGTAAGTTTTGCCAGCATCTTATAAAATCTTCATAGAAAAATCTCTATTAATCTTGGTATGGACTTCATTTCATGATACTGGTTTACAAATCTGTCTCCCTCAAGGGGGTGTTACATCCATGAGGGCAGAAAACAAGACAAGCCCATTATGTGACAGGGGTCATTTTAGAAATGACTGTCTCCTGCATCCCCAAACCCAGTGAGGCAATCAGATAAAGGCCCCTCTTTGCCACTTTCAGAATCAGGCTGCCACGTTGCTGGTCGGTAAGAGTAGTT
Organism: Neophocaena asiaeorientalis asiaeorientalis; assembly: GCF_003031525.2. Classification (NCBI taxonomy): domain Eukaryota; kingdom Metazoa; phylum Chordata; class Mammalia; order Artiodactyla; family Phocoenidae; genus Neophocaena; species Neophocaena asiaeorientalis. The sequence continues at coordinate 120,565 of NW_020173426.1, read as the reverse complement.
GTAATAATTTCCTGGGGTATTCAAATGGCTCTGGAAGGTTTCTTCTAAAAAATATCTGTCCTAGAGTAGGAAGTTCCTCTTATATTAAGGAAATAGCTTCTGGGAAAATTAAGCTTATCAGTCAGCCATATCTTAGAGTGAATTACTTTAATCTTTTAATCAAATTGCTTTTGCTTTAATAGCTTGGGTACAGATTACAGGGCTCTGGGTCACCCTGTTCTCCCAAACTTCATATATACTTAACAGGCCATAAGGTAGTGAAGCAAAAGGGAACTCTAGTTCCTCTATGGTTGAACACACTTGCTGATCCCATCAAAAGCTGACTCCACTGGGACCTCCAATCTGCTGACCCTATCAAATTAGCCCTTTTCCTCCTCCCCCTCTTGTTCTCAATTGTCTTTCTTTTTTTTTTTTTTAACTTATTTATTTTGGCTGTGCCAGGTCTTAGTTGCAGCATGTGGGATCTTTTATTGCGGTGTGCGGGATCTAGTTCCCCAACCAGGGAACGAACCCGGGCCCCCTGCATTGGGAACATGGAGTCTTACCCACTGGACCACCAGGGAAGTCCCTCAATTGGTTTTTTTAATAGTTAAATTTCAAGGTTCATCATTATAATAATTTCATTATGTAGAATCTAAGCTCCTTTGCCCCCCAACTCTCCATTATCCTCAACCAGCAAAAAATTCAGAATTTAGTTGAATCCAGGTATTTGCCTACTCTACTTCTGTCCTCAAGTGTCGAAAATAGTTATGGGTTTCCCTGGTGGCGCAGTGGTTGAGAGTCCGCCTGCTGATGCAGGGGACACGGGTTTGTGCCCCAGTCTGGGAAGATCCCACATGCCGCGGGGCGGCTGGGCCCGTGAGCCATGGCCGCTGAGCCTGCGCGTCCGGAGCCTGTGCCCCGCAACGGGAGAGGCCATAACAGTGAGAGGCCCGCGTACCGCAAAAAATAAATAAATAAATAAAAATAAAAAAGAAAATAAAATAGTTAGAGAAAAACAATAATCATGCTATCTTATTTACCTTTAGGGTATGAAACCACAAGTGGACCCTCTCTTCTTCCAGGCAACTATTCTCCATATCCCTGTTGGACTCATTCTCCTATTTTCTGAGTTGACTATTTCACAAGTTTTTTGCCTCAAAGATCCAGCACAGCTTTAATCTCCCTCATTCACAGCTGATATCCTTCCTTCTTTGTTCACTGGGAGAATGGAAGCAACTACAAGAGTGTGCACATTCTTCCACCACCAGATCCAACAACCTACTTGCCTCTGTACTAAATATTTTGTCTCCCCTCCTGTTACAATTCCTCTATCTGTGCATTGAATCCTATTCCGTCTCCCCTATTTAAGGCTTTCCTCCTAAAGCTTCTCCTATTTTCACTGCATTATCAGTTTTCACCCTTACTACTAAATCATTGTCACTAGCATGTAACATTGTGGTAACGTATGGTAACAGGAAGGTGACTTGTTACCTTCCTGTTACCAAATCCAATGGTCAGTTCTCAGGCCTTATCTTAACCTCTTAGCAGTATTTGGCACAGTTGATCAATGCTTCATTTGTAAAATAGTTTCTACACTTTCTTCATGTTCTCATGTTTTTCTTCTACATAACTGGCCACTCTTTCTGCTCCATATAGTTGGATTTGCCTTTTCTTACTAAAATAAATATTTGAGTGTTCCAGTACCCAATCCTCAGATCTTTGCTCTTCTCACTGTGTACTCACTCCCTAAGTGATATACTTTATTCTCAGTGGCTAATGACTTCCAAATTTATATTTATAATCTCTCCTATAAATTCCAGACATCTGTATCCAATTGTCAACTCAATATTTCTATTTTCCCAGTGTTAAGTGTGTATTTTTATACTTGATATAAATAAAACAGAACTCTTGATTCCTCCATCACCATACCTAGCCCTCATTTTAGTAAATTTCACCACCATTCACTCACTGTTCCTAGAAAACACTTAGGAGTTATCACTGATTCATATTTACCCTCCAGGGACCAGGTAGCTTATATTTGCTCCTACAGATTTATCCTCCTCCTTTTTTTAAATTTAATTAAAAAATTTTTTTATTTATGTGTTCTTATTTTAGTAAGAACACAACATAAATCTACCTTGACCAATCTTCAAGTGTAAAATACAGTATTTTTAACTATGGGTCCAATGTTGTAAAAAGATCTCTAGAACTCCCCATATGGACTTGAGGTTTAGTCTTTCCACCTCTGAATAAAAGACTGTTGGAATTTTGATAGGAATTGCATTGAACCTGTAGATCATTTTGGGTAGTATGGACATTTTAACAATATTAAGTCTTCTAACACATGAACATGGGATGTCTTTCCATTTATCCGTGTCTTCTTTAAATTCTTTCATTAATGTTCTATGGCTTTCATTATACCTCCTCGGTTAAGTTTATTCTTGAGTATTTTATTGTTTTGGTACTATTGTAAATGGGATTGTTTCCTTAATTTCTGTTTTGAATATTTCATCGTTATTTACCCTGATACCAAATCCAGACAAAGACACAATGAGAAAAGAATACTGTAAGCCAATATTCCTGATGAACACAGATGCAAAAATCCTCAACAAAAAGCTAGCAAACCAAATTCAACAGCACATTAAAAGGATCATACACCATGAACATCTGGGATTTATCTCTGGGATGCAAGGATGATTCAACATAAGCAAATCAATCAATGTCATAAACCATATTAACACAATGAAGGATAAAAATCACATGATCACAAGAGATGCAAAAAAACTTTTGACAAAATTCAATACCCTTTCTTGATAAAAACTCTTAACAAACTAGTTATAGAAGGAATTTGTCTCAACATAATAAAGGTGATATATATGAAAATTCCACAGCTAACATCACACTCAACAGTGAAAAACTGAAAGCTTTTTCTCTAAGATCAGGAAAAAGGCAAGAATGCCCACTCTTGACACTTCTATTCAACATAGTACTGGAACTCCTAGACAGGGAAATTAGGCAATAAAAAATGAATAAACAGCATCCAAATAGGAAAGGAAGAAGTAAAATTATCTGCTTGCAGATGACATGATCTTATACAGTATATGAAAACTTCTAAAGACTACACACACACACACACACACACACACACACACACACACACTGTTAGAACTAATAAATTCAGTAAAATTACAGGATATAAAATCTTACCTTCTTCACATGACTCAGTGGGAAGTACCATCAGGAGAGCAGAGGGAGAAAAATTAATCTGGGGGATACGTTTCCCTGGCTCGTGCCCTGCAGGTGCTCTGAAGGATGGCTAATGATAGCTCCTGTCAAGTCTCTCCACACTGCCCTTTCTGTCTCAGGTCTTTTGATAACTGCTCTCTCTCCTCCACACCTTTAGGCCTAAGGGTATAATATCTTCCTGTTCATAATATCCTTGACATCCTGATTTTTCCCTTGTGATTTCCCTACAGCCTTCTCTCACCTTTGCAAAAAAAAACCACCTATTGAACTGCTTAAAATTGCCCAAGAGACATGTGCTTCTTGCTAGTAGCCTGACTAATTCACTTCACACTCACATTCAACTCATTAGTAAATGTCGTAATTTCTACTTTCAAAATGTATTCCAAACCTAACCAGTTTTCACGACATGCACTATCCTCATCCTAGGTTAAGCCACCTTAATTTCTCACCTGGATTAGATCAATATTTTAGTACTTCTGCTCTCTCTTGCTACCCCATTCTATTCTCCACATAGCAGCCAGTATCATCTTTTTAAAAAGCAAGTCAGATAATGCAATTGCCATGTTCACAAGCTTCTAAAGGCTTTCCAGTACACATAGAACGAAATAAAAATTAAAATTATTTATTATGGATAACAAGGCTCTGTTTAATTGGCCTTTGTTTCTTTCAGTCCCATTGCCTGACACTCTCCCTAGTGCTTACTTGCATTGTTTCAGACATAGTGGCCTCCCTGGAGTTCCATGAACACTCATATTGTCCTACAATTTTAGAACGTTTGCACTCAATGTCACTGTATAAGGAATGTTCTTATCCTAGGTATTTGCATGCTGCATTTCTCTTTTCATTCAGCCCTCTACTTAAATGTCACCCCATAAAGGAGACCTTTCCTCAATGCACTATCTAAAATAACAACCTCCGGTCTATACCTACTTACACACCTTTATTTCTCTCCACACCTTTATTTCCCTTTATACATTTCACCACTGCCTCATATGCTCTATCTCTATATTGACTTGTCTATTGTCTCTTTTTTCCACTGTATTATAAACTCCATGAGTGAAGGGATTAACACTTTTATTCACCACTGTATTGTCAGGACCTAGAATAGTACACGGTGCATAGAAGTGCTAAATAAATTTGTGGTGAATAAATGAATGAATGGGAATGGAAATATACCAAATGGATTAATTTAATTCAAAGCAAACTTAAATGAAAATTAAGTGAAAAGCTAATTCATAGCCAAAGTTTCTTTAACGAGCATGTAGAAAAAAGTCAAACTAATACAATAGCATCAGATTGAAATAACCTGACTGAACCTCTAACAATGGAACTGTTCCTTGGAATGAGACATTTCCAAAGCCAATTAATAAGGCTTCTTCTCCTGGACAATGCCAGGATGGGCATACTAGGGTTTGATACTCTGGTTTTCCTGTTTTTGAACTCTATGGCCGAGCAAGACCCTTGTGAATGAACATTATCTCTTTAAAAAAAACTACTATGCAATATACATAATACATAGAAAAGGATACACAAATGTGTAAGCCAGGCAATAAATAATTAAAAGAATAACGACATACCTATATCCACAGTAAGCTATAAATATTACCAAGAATTATTGGAGCTTCCTCTCTACCGGATCTTAACTTCCTTCTTTCCTCCATAAGTAATCATTATGCTGAATTGTGAGTCAATTGTTTTCTTGCCTTTTAAAATAGTCTTATTACATATGAAAATTATAAAGCTAGGTATGAAAATGAAATTATTAACCATTGTTCTGTCACTTGTGTTTTGACTCATCATTGTGTTTTTAAGATCCATCCATGTTGATGTATTTAGTTTAAATTCATTAGTCCTCACTTTTTTACATTATTCCATTATAGAAATGTATATGCTAGTCTACTTATCCATGCTACTCTTGATGGTCTCTCAGGTGCTTTTCAGGTTGCTGTGCTGCTCTTTACAAACTGCTATGAATATTCTTTTATGTGTCTTACCATTACTATTAGCCTTGGAACCATTCTCTCTCTTTAGAAGACTTTATGCTTCTATGTTTAATCAATTTTACATTGATCTTGCAATTACTCTGAGGGAAATCTTGTTTTCCTCATTCTGGCATTTTTAGTCAGCAGTTTACTGTAGCCCTTCAAACATTTACTGACATCATCTTAGATAATTCATTTAGAGAAGCTCTGAAGTTAATACAGCAATGCCAATTAACTGCCTCTAAAACAGCTGCCTTTTTTCCCCTAAAAGCCCCCCAAAAGCCTCTGACATATTTTGGGAGATATTTACAATATTTTGATAGTTCTATAACATCACAGATTTTTTTTTCATAAAATTGTGTTGGTGTTCCTTAAGTGTCTTAAATTGAATTAACTCCAAATAAATATATAGAATCTCTGCTGGAAAGAGAAAAAAGGTTGTGCTTCTATCTCAAATTGGTGAAGTAGTTACTCATTTCAATGTCTACTTTAAATTGACCAGTTGATTTCAGCTTTGATTACACTGAAGGAATAAATTACTCTTCTCACTAAGAAAGTCTGCCAGATATAACAAATAAAAATACACGACACAGTTAAACTTGCATTTCAGATAAATAATGAATTTTTTTAGTAGAAGTATGTCTAATTCAATATTTGGGATCTACCCATACTAAAAAAATTATTCATTTTTTAATCTAAAATGTAATGAACTAGTCATCGTGTATTTTATGTCATGCCTATGCCATTTCTACCAATTAGAGCTCTCAATGTTTCCCTCAAGCTGCTTGATTTGCTGAAGATATTTCTTGTATGTCAGGAACTCACTAGCTTGGGGACCTTAGCAATCTTTCATTGCTTTTGCCTATTTCTTCATTTCATAATGTATGTTATGTTCAAACAAAGCACTGAGAGTCTTACGGTAACTGTTTTGCCTAAGGAAGATCACTTTTGCTGTGAATCACTTTGGAATGCCTTCCAAAGCCCAGTATGTTTCAGTCTTCAATAGAACGGTATGCACAGCAGCAGAATGTCAAATGGTTTGGGGTCGAACTCTCCAGGTTCTGGAAAACTCTAAGCAGTCTCAAAATACCGCGAGACTCGAGATGGGACAAAGTCTTTTCAACCTCACCAGCTCCCATACTTGAAACTGCCTCAACCAGAAATTGCCCCTCACCTTTGGCCTCCTTGGTTGGCGTCTTGGCGCTAGGCCTACCTTTTTTGCTGCCGGCCTGTCTCACCCGGGGTGGGCCTACTCCCTTCCTCAGGCTTCTACGACTTTTACTCACTCCAGACCGACTAGAGCATGCATCATTAAAGATGTCTGACAACGTGAGCAGCACAGATGGCCTACCAGACTTAGAGAACAGAAGCCTGTCCCATCGCTCTGAGGAGCGTTCTGGAGCGGAGGCAGGGAGGGAGGTCTGCTCAGATGCTGAAATGAGCTTGACCAGAAATGGTGACGGTACTGGCGATGGGGGTACTCCCAGCCACGCCAGGTAAGAAAGTCAAAGCACAGCCATGGAAAGTTCAAGAGAAGACATCGACTTTGAAAGCATAGAAGACGCCGAACATTTCTTAACATTTCTTGCTTGTGCTATAAGAGGCATTTGGAGAGAGATTTGGAAGCCAAAGGTAAAATAGTAACCTTATTTGTTTTGTGCTCAGAAAGTAGGGTCACGGGCACATTATTACTGATCTGGCTTACCTTAGTGTGAGGCAGCAGCCAGGTCCACAGCTGCACCAGCATCCCCTCATATCTTCCTTCAGCTTCACCAGCTTCATAAAAAAGAGTGCCCACTTCTCCTGCAGGGCACTCATGTCCTCAAAGTTGGAGGTTTGGGCAGTGAAAGATCAACACGACTTCCAGTCTGTCCTTGTGGGTTCCAGGCTATTCCTCATGGCTTCCAGTCTATCCTTGCTTTCCCCACTTCACATCCATCTCTCCTTCCTGAATGCCAAGCTGACTTTGGGCTCCATGCTCCAGCCCCTAAAGCAAAGACAAAAAAAAAAAGCCTTATGAAGACTGCTGAACCAGCTCCCACAATTACATACTATCAGGTCCCTATTATAAGTCACCTGTTATATGCATATCACCCCGCCCCGGTGCTTCTGTTTTTCTGTTTGAACCCTGACTGATGAATCCACCCCCAACTACTTTGAACCACGTTAAGTCCCCAGACTACTTCGATAATTTGCCATTTGGAGGAGTAAAAGTCCTCTAAAGAGAAAGGTTGGACTTGATTAAGATAGACAGATAGGGCTTCCCTGGTGGTGCGGTGGTTGAGAGTCTGCCTGCGGATGCAGGGGACACGGGTTTGTGCCCCGGTCCGGGAAGATCCCACATGCCGCGGAGCGGCTGGGCCCATGAGCCATGGCCGCTGGGCCTGCGCATCCAGAGCCTGTGCTCCGCAACGGGAGAGGCCACAACAGTGAGAGGCCCGCGTACCGCAAAAAAAAGATAGACAGATAGATGGATATAGATAGATAGATAGGGAGTCAAATAATTAATTTGAAAAATAAAGTTATGATTATAGGTGGAAATCCAGCTGGTAGTGTAGGTCCCAGAAAATGGAAGTAATTGTTACAATTTTAATTTATGCAAATATTGCTCCTATTAGCATACAGAAGAGAGCGATACAATATTGCTTCAGCCTTCCATGAGATGGCGGGCAAAGCTAACAATTCTATCAAATAAGCAGGCAAAACTGCACCTTTAAATTTAATTTTTCAACATCAATTGTTTTCATTCCAATATGGAATTTCTACAGGGCAGTTCTGTGTAGGCCCTCGTAGCCTTTATGCAATATTATAATTGTCTCCTAATTATGCACAGAATTTAACTGCATTAAATTGTGACAGATGCCAAACTATACTTTTAAGAAGACATCTTCTGGCAGCCATTCCTTAAAAGGACAGGTGTGGAAAAGAATAGAGATGGAAAAAAATATATAATGGAACCTAATTGTTAAATGGCAGGCCAAAAAAATTTTGGTGAGTTCTGTTAGTCCAAAAGCAACCTTCAGCAGTGCTCATTCTACCATGTTGTGAGCCAAAAGAATAATCAATAAATTTACAATAGACTGGATCTTAGCCATCCTGTGATCAACTTCTATGAACTTCACTATCATAATTTACCTCGACTTCAGTCTCTTCAACAATAAAATGAGAGGTTTAGATTTTTAGATTTAGTTAGCAAAGGCTTATGGAGCACTTAATATATATTTCTTCACTGAACAGGGAGAGTTCAGAGATGGATATATGACAGACCAGGTTCACAAGGAGCTTAGTACACTAGTCTCAAGCTGTGTTCTGGGGAGAACTAGGGGTTTTGGATGTTTTCATTTGAAGGGGATTGGGCAGTTTCCTATCCTGCTGCTTTATTCAAAGTATAATGTTAATTTTTCTTTCTTAGCTTCAGCAGCCTCTTTATCTCTAACCCCATTATGTAAGCAACCATCTATGGAAATAAGATACACATAAACACTATCAAGTATACTGAAGTGTAATTTCTCAACTGTTCTACATAAAAACCGTTACGTTTCCTGTCTTCCTGTTAAAAGAAGTTAACTTTCCAAAGTCATTGAGCTAAAAAGGTGCAGAGTAGGGGCTCACATAAAATTTACAACTAAATTATTGCAACAAATAGTTGTTTTGGTTCATGGTAATTTGGTTTAGTTGACAACAGAAATTAAGAACCTACATCTCAAGATTCTTTCATGACATTTAAGAGTCACCTTTCATCTATTAAGGTGGCTATAGTCTCACCTTGGACTTCTGTCAGCTATATGGCAGGTATGTTAGCAACTCAAGCCCCTGAAACTGAATTGTAGGCCTCCGAGGAGAACAAACAAAACAACAACAGCAGTGAACCAAAGAAAAACAAAAAATAAAATACAAAATATTAAAACAGTACATGCTGTGGAATGGACAGTACTTCTACCCTCAGCTACCCATTGATCTGGGTGGTATTAGCTGAAAAGGTTGTTGCTTATGAATCTCTGTCTAGAATCAAATTCAAATTATAGCTGAGCCTGAGTAACTGGTTCTTTTGATTACTCTGCTACAAAGCTATAATGACCCAGATATTCTAGGGACTATCTTTCTCAGCTGATAGGTACAATCATCACTCTGAAGGACTGAGATCAATGATACATAACTATTAAAATCTTGGATCATATAGAGTAGTCTCTCTTTTCTACACTGCGTTGCTCTCTAAGTAAGAGACAAGGTTTGGGTCTCAGATGTTATCCTCTGAGATTAGTAAGTGGTAACTGATAGTCACACTCATGAACATTGTTTAAAAGCTTACACTTATGAATTCTTAGTGAGCAAGTGTATCTGAAAATTTTTTTAATGTTTTTAGAAATAAACTTAACATCATCAGATAAAACCAAATATTTGGGGGGAAGGTTTTGTTCCATGAGCTATCTCACAGTAGCTCCCTCTCAAAAAAATCTCTGTAGAATTTTAGGGTGATAAAACTACTCTATATGCTACTGGAGTGGTGGATATATGATTCAATGCATTTGTCAAAACTCACAGCATTGTACATCAAAAAGAGTAAACTTTAATATATGCAAACTAAAAGAAATTCAACCAGGATGTCAGGGGATCTCAGAATGGAATACACACTATGACAAATGGAACTAACTGTTATAAACGTATGACATAACCTCACTGAAGCAAGTGAGAGGAAAAGAAGTCAGCTAAATAACTTTGTCAAATGGTGTTCTGGAGGGCAACTGTAAGGCTAAAGACAAAAGAAGTGTATATAAAAACTGCACTCTAGTTGGCAAATTTGTTTCTCACAACAATTCAGGTTAACTAATAATTCTCAATCTGCTTTACATATATGTCTCAGGTTGAATAAATAAGTAAATGGATGAAGGATGGTGAAAACCAGGTTTCTTATTGTCAGAGGGGGGAAATTATAGATATGCAAGGAGTAAAAGTTAGACAAACTCTGCAGTACTGAATTAGAGTTGGAGATATCATTATGAATTCACTATTTGGTTAGCATAATTTATATAAAAGTGGATAAATGCAGAAATAATTATAGAAACGTGTGTATACATGGGTCAGTATACTAACATATATTTCATAGCTCTCTCCAGTGAGAGGCCCTGGCAGCAGTGACACCCCAGAAGTAATGAGCACCACCAAGCACCCAGATTTCGAATATCATTCTGCAATAAAAGGCATCAGGGAGCCTTGGAGAAATGTCTGATAAAAACTATACTGGTCCCTTCAAGGCAGGGTATATTCAAGATAAACCTGGAGTATCCTGTAGTTCCAGATAGCAAGGAAGAGGGATGAGGGTATATCAAAGTGTCACATGAAACAACTGAGAATTCCCAATGGCCAAAGCTGGAACAACCTGACCAAAACAAAAACAAAAACAAAGCACCCAAATAATGTGGTATGACATCACAGCCTAATGTATTAGATAGAGATCCATGAGTCCATCCTGATATAAATAAATGAACAAATAAATAAACTGAGGGTAAGAGATAAATCCCCCTACAGAATAATTCCAAATAGCATAAGTAGATAATCCTTTTGTCAAGAGATGGACTTTGATTCCCTTCTCGCTTTGAGTATGGGTGGATTTAGTGTCTTGTGTTAAAAAAACAGTATATAAAAAGAAGAAAAAGAATAACTTTACAGTAAAGAAATCCTGCACCACTTAACCAAGTGTTGGTGGTTCAAATCACCAGCATGAAAGTCACACTGATATCACATGCCTCCAGTATGCTACAAGAAAAACACCATAACCTCTGTATAGCCATGAACAAAATAGCAGACAACCCCAAATTGAGGAACACTCCACAAAACACCTAGCCAGTACTCTTCAAAACTTTCAAGGTCATAGGAGACAAGGAAAGGCTGAGAAGCTATCACAGAACAGAGGAGCCTAAGGAGACATGGTGACTAAGTGCAATTTGGTATCCTGGATAAAATCCTGGAACAGAAAAAGGACATTAGTGGACAAAGTGATAAAATCTGAATAAAGTCTACAGGTTAGTTAATAGTAAAGAATCAACGTTGGTTTCTTAGTTTTAACAAATATACCAAAGTAATACAAAATGTTAACATTAGGGGAAACTGAGTGAGGGGTATGTGGAAACTCTGTATTATCTTTGGAACTTTTCTATAAATCTAAAATTATTTCAAAAAATAGAAAACTATTTTTTATTATTTCAAAAAATCGATGATAAAATCTTTAACTTTAGTAGCCATAATAATTCTGGTAATGTTTATCGTATCAGTCGAAATAATTCAGCTCCCTTGGTTTTGCAAGTCTCTGCTTATTTTGTGATTCATACTGAGGAACTTCCATTATTTGTGACCTTTTGAAAATGTTCTTTCTTTCATCGTTTCTTTGACTGTTTTGTTCAATGCTGTGCTTCTGGTAAGCTGCTTCTAATAAAAGTGCAATAAAAAGTGTAAATTGAAATAAAGATGAAATTTTTAAGGACAACATTTAGTAAATTCTTAAAAAAAGGAATTTCACAAAGGGAGACATTTTGCCAGACTAAATTGTAAAGTGCTTAGTATTTAGGAACTGTACAAAATATTCATGCATAGCTTTCTTTAAACCGCTGATCTTTTAACAGGAAACTTAACTCTGTAGTAAGTAAAATTTTATGGACATTTTTACAACAGAGGTAGAGTATAAGCCATATTTGCACTGGTTGAAGGGTATACAGGAGGAGAACAAGTAAAATGGTGAGCATAGGCAAGTCTTCCCAGCAGTTTTGCTGTGAAGAGTTTAAATAATGGAGTAACAATTGGAACAAGATGTACAATTAAGGGATCATTGTTATACTTTATTTTTAAGGTGAAGAATATTAGAAAAAATTATACTGACGGTAAACATCTAGGTGTGAGAAAGAAATGAATGATGTAGGGAACTGTGGAAAATACTAGGATTCAAGCCCTTGAAGGAGATGTGATCTAGACACCAGTGGAGGGATGCCCTTTCGGAGGATCAGACCAGATGGTATGAATTCAGTCAAGAAAACTGGCAGGTTTGGTGGTGTGAAGATGGGCATGGGGAGCTTGATGTTATTGCTTTGACTTTATGTCCTGTAAAATATGAGGTAAGGCCATCAGTTTAGACTCCTGGAAGATGGAATTTTGCAGTTTTGAAAAGAGAGAAGACAACTGAACTTAATTTTCTCAGAAAGTAGGGGAAAAAAAACTTCCTAGGGAAATGTTAGCTTTTCAAGGAGTTTAGAGTTTTTAAAATAAAATAGTAACTAAAGAAATTTGCCTTGGCCAACACATCAGTGATATTTCATTTGAAATTCAAATGAAGTTTGTAAGTGGATAAAAAAACAATGTGCAGCAAAACCTCACTCCACTGGAGAGAAAAGAAGTGCCTCTGTCTGATTTAGAAACAGTCATCATCATGGCATCCATGATTTCTGTGCAGTGCCAAGTCAAATTCATTTAAGATCCAATCTGAAATCTGCACTTCCTATCAAAATGCTTATAAAACTTTCTGTTGATTACTCTTACACATGTACATAGAGTGATTACAACTACAGTGCTACACAAATCTAGGCCCTTCCTAGAATTATCAAGGAAGAAGCCTCCTGCAGAGTACCGTAGTGGAGAGCCATGCTCTCGCACTCTTTTAGAGACACATCTGTGATGAGTATTAGATGCCCTGACATGAGAAAAGAACCATTCCAACATAGTTCAGGATGCTGTATAAAGAAAAAAATTAGCAAAACAGTTGCCTCAGTTTTTAAGTGAGTAAAGATGTTTTAAATAGCAGAGTGAGGTTTAATGCGATCATCACTGAAGCCTGAAATTGTCTTCCCCAATGGGGTGTATACCTTCCTGGTTCACCATAGGTCTGGTTTTGTAGCCCAGTGTGTTCACAGAGGAAAGAGCATAGGCTGAGAGCAGGGGGAATCACACAGTCAACTGCTAAGAGGTGCTCAAGGAGCTCCCCTACTTCAAGAACCCTCTTTCTCACCCCAACCCCAGCACATAATTTGAGGGCAAAAAGTGATTTTTTTGGCCTGGTGTATAGCCTGGCCTTAAGGTAAATGTTCTGCTTGCAGGAGCACTAAAGTAGGTTAGGGTCAAGGACCTTTATCAGTCACCAGCTGAATGGGAACAGAATTTTGGATGCCATGAAGGAAAGTGTTAAAGTTTTGAGTTTCTTTGGCAAGCTCACTCTGTCCTCTCTCTGTGGCATGTTGGGGTGGGGAGGAATATACACACACACATATATATATACATTTTTTAATATATACAATTATATTTTTCAATTATTCCTCAATAAAGTTCAAATGAAGAAAGGAAGGAAGGAAGGAAGGAAGAAAGAAAGAAAAAGAAAGAAAGAAAGAAAGAAAGAAAGAAAGAAAGAAAGAAAGAAAGAAAAAGAAAGAAAAGTACTTCTTGTCCACCCACCAGAAAAAAAGCTGAAATCGTCCACTGAAATCAGAAGCCACTTTAGGGCAATTGCTATATTAGAGAAAAGACAATAAGCTATTGTTCTTAAATTTTAGTGCAGGAATCACATATGAGCTTTTTGTAAATAGTCATTTTGTTAAATTCTCATATTAGTTCCAATCATTTATTAATGAGAGGCTCTCAGATTATGTGCTTATAATATCACATGGGCTGCAGGATGGATGTGTAAACAGGCATGAAAACAACATTAACCTCATTGTACATCTTCATCACAGCTCTTGGGTGACCAGGTGCATTGCCAATAAGCAGTAGCGTTTTGAAAGGAAAATTTTTTTCTGAGTGTTTGTTAGGTCTCAACACTGGGCTTAAAATATTCAGTAAACCATGTTGTAAACAGATATGCTGTCATCCAGGCTTTGTCGTTCCATTTACAGAGCACAGAGTAGATTTAACATAATTCTTAAGGGCCCTAGGATTTTGGAATGTTAAATGAGCATTGGCTTCAATTTAGTCACCAGCTGCATTAGCCCCTAACAAGAGATTCAGCCTGCCCTTTGAAGATTTGAAGCCAGGCATTGACTTCTCCTCTCTAACTACGAAAGTCCTAGATGGCATTTTCTTCCAATACAAGCCTGTTTGTTTACACTGAAAATCTGCTGTTTAGTGTAGCCACCTTCACTACTTATCTTAGCTAGAATGTCTGGGTAACTTGCTGCAGCTTCTACATCCACACTTGCTGCTTCACCTTGCACCTTTATGTTATGGAGATGACTTCTTTTCTTAAACCTCATTAACCAACCTCTGCTAGTTCCAAACTTTTCTTCTGAAACTTCCTCACGTCTCTCAGCCTTCATAGAATTGAAGAAAAGGGCTTTGCCCTGGATTAGGCTTTGGCTTAAGGGAATGTTGTGGCTGGTTTGCTCTTCTATCCAGACCACTCAAACTTTTCTCCATCATTAGGATGTTTCACTTTCTTATCATTCCTGTGTTCACTGGGGTAGCACTTTTAATAACTTAAGGAACTTTTCCTTTGCATTCACAACTTAGATAACTATTTGGTGCAAGAGGCCTAGCTTTCAGCCTATCTCAGCTTTTGACATGCTTTTCTCACTAAACTCAATCATTTCTAGCTTTTGATTTACAGTCAGAGATATGCAACTCTTCACTTGAACACTTAGAGGCCATCATAGGGTTATTAATTGGTCTAATTTCGTTATTGTTATGTCTTAGGGAATAGGGAGGCCTGAGGAGAGAGAGAGAGATGGGGGACTGGTAGGTAGAGCAGTCAGAACACACAAATTTATCAATTAAGTTCACCGTCTTATATGGGTGCAGTTTGTGGCACCCCAGAACGATTACAACAGTAACATCAAAGATCACTGATCACAGATCATCTTAACAAATATAATAATAATAATGAAAAAGTTTGAAATATTCTGAGAAATACCAAAATGTGACTTAGAGACATGAAGTGAGCAAACGCTGTTGAAAAAATGGAGCTGATAGACGCTCAACAAAGGGTTGCCACAAACCTTCAATCTGTAAAAATCACAATATCCCCAAAGGCAAGAAAACGAAGTATGCCTGTACACATGATCTAGTTTGCCTTATGTCTTTCAGTATTCCTTTACTGACTCTGTTCCATCATGGGCACTCCATATACTTTCCAGGAGAATTGTAGATTTTGGGGGGTAATTTTTGCACATTATTTTCTTACACATAGCATTTTATCAGTAACCTCTAGACTGATATTTTAACAGTTCTCTAGTTTGCTATACGGTAATTGCAAATATTTTCCTCTATTAAACAGAATAATTAGCATGATAAGCTGAAGACTTATTTTTTATGGAGTAACCATTCATATTTTTATCTCTGTTGGGGATTTTTAGAAATTTCATGAATAGCAACACTACCACTTTAAATTGTGAAATTCTACATTATTCTTGCCACTGCCCTCCTCCATGTACTCTTCAGGAAACTTTGAAATTCCACCATCCTTTCATCAAAATAGCCCAAGATATACAAACAATTCACTTGGTTTGTATATTTTTTATTTTATGAAAAACATATTCATAACTTTTTTCCTATTATGATTTTTTAATGAAGAAAATATTTATAAACCTAAGGTATGTGATGGTCATGACTCAAAAAAGATAGGCACAACCCTTCCCTACTATTGTTAAGTAGGAAACTACAGGGAGAGCTGGGACAAGAAAAAAGTTAACATGTGTTCTATACTGATCATTTGGCTTCAGAGTGCCCAGTAACAGATTAGACTTAGTGCCTATGAGACAACTAAATGAGGACCTTCATTTGTTGGTGTTTTCTCAGTTTGGAATCTTCTTTTATACAATTGATAACACCATCATGGTCAAAAGAACAGGCTTAAAAATATTTTTTAAAGGTAACTATATGTAGATATTAAACCTAAAAAGGATAAAGTGAAAATTACCTTTTAAGTATAAAATTAGAGTAAAGCAAGTTGAAGCAGGCCAAAAAAAATGAGATGTATCTCTGTTTCATCAGTGCAAACAAGAAAAATGTCAGAAGGAGCGTTGAATTTGTTTGGGGCTCCAAAAAAAATCACCTTAAGTGGCTGAGGCTGGGTATCTGATGTTCAGAAAGTTCTAGGGGATTTTGATCTCCTAGATTAGATAGCCTCAATTAAAGAGTGAGGTGCTGAGCTTACGGCGATTCACCCTGGTACATGGTCTTTATTTAAAGATCTCAAGAAGATGTTTGAAAAGGGAGAAGATAATGCAGAATTGAAATTCTTAGGGAGTCACTCTGTTCAAATGTTATGAAACCTGCTGAGTCTTATAGCCGTGGACAAGGCTGCATCTTCTGTTTTTGAGGCTGACAGGACTTTCCTGAAGAACTTTAGAAGATCATGTGGAAGAAGGTTGGTCGGTGTCTATAAATAATGGCCTTTTGGAATAACTGTCCAGACATACTTTCATTACACAGGAAAAAAAGGAAATCCCAGGTCATGCTGCACTCCAAAAGTTTCTTACTTGATTTCTTGGAAAAATATTGAAGATAATAAACTTAATCTCTTTCAGAGATATCATTCACAAAAAGTCATTATTTTAAAAATACATGAAAAAATGTTTATAAGATTTGTAAAACTTATTTAAGGGACATCTTGCATCACCCCATATAATTACTATTTCTTTGAGTGATTTTATGATAAATAAAAAATATCAAAATTTCATTTAAAATACTTCCTCTGGCCTAATTATGGATAGTTGCTTTTCTCATATAATTAATGAAAATGGGATTTCAGATTTATTAGGTTTTTCATTTAAAAAAATTTCCTGGGAAAATTAGTATGGCAAGCCATTCAAATAATGACTGTACTGCATACGGGAAGAAAACTGTCCCTGTCCTTAATTATCAAACTAGGTCGTAAACAAACCAATTTGTGGTAGATACAAAGAAAAATACAGGATGCAGCGAAGGGTTTTAACTACTGTAAAAACTTTTAATTGTCAAAACAACAACTTATCTGTTAACTTTTATGGAAAGAGAGTGCTAGTCCCCCACCACACCACCTTGATTCACTGCCTGGTGGGTGCACAAGAATAAATGCTCAGCAAAATTTTAACTTTAATACAAGGTCCCACTCCAAATAGGCTTCAGCAAAATTGTTATATTAGGAGAAATTTATGGAAATAGTGTCACTGGTCACAATGGTAATAAAACATAAGGCTTTTGTTATCCCTAAGTTGCCTCCATGCATTTGTTTCAGTTTTGACTCCCATCAACAATTTTAGACATTGTTCGTATCCTCACACTATAAACATGAAAACCATGTTTTGAAACTTTTCTCACAATATTTAGTTTCCCTCGTTATTCTTTTGTTTCTGTCTGATATTTTTGTAACAGCCAAAATATTGGGCTTACACATTTTATTGGGCTTAAAACAATGAAAAGAATCTATATTACGAAGTGAGGAAAATGAAACTCGGTCTTCTCTTTCTGTCATCACCTATATGCTCATTTGGGCTTAATAATGAATCCCAGAAAAAGAGAGACAGAGGGAGACAAAGAAAGAAAACAGACAGAGACAGAGACACACAGAGAAAGGGGAAGGAGGAGGAGGGAGAGAGGAAGGGAGGGAGAGAGGAAGGAAGCGTGAATGTGCATAGCTCTACAAAGAACTTCGTCTTGGTATCTTGGATAGCTAAAGGGTATTTTCCTCCCAGGGCCATAACCCTAATATGCAAATGGTACCTTTAATTTTCTAAACAAACTTGCTTACTGCCACAGTGCACCAGTTTGTCTTTATGTAAGGAAGTGTGGTCCATAAAATCCATGGTCGGCCAATCATTAAAACTGCCTTCTCTAAGACAGAAGAGGATGTCGCATCATAGGATATTCTCAGAAATAAATTCATCAGATAACATTCTTGGTTTTTTTCTACAAAGACTTTTCCAGGTAGCACCATTACTCATAAGCTCAAAATAAGAAAAGCCATCTAAGCTATTTTTAGTTAGTGATTATAATCAGATATTGGTAAGAGAAAACCAAAATATCAGGGGCTTAAACAGGATGCAAGTTTGTTTCCTCTCATTTAAGTCCAAAGAAAGGAAGATCACAGCTGTTATAAAGTCTACATGATGCTCTTAATATTCCAAGCAATTTGTACCTTTATGCCTTGCCGTTCTTATCATGGTGGGGAGATGGTCTATGAAACTTCAATAAGTTACCGTGTTCCAGGCAGGAAGGACAAAGTGGGGAAAGCAAGAAGCGTGGACATCTATATCAGGAATCAAAATCTTTCCCAGAAGTGCTTAACTAACTTCTTACATCTCATCACCTCCCCAAAAGCAAATGGCCTTGATAATTTATATATTTTAGCTGATCACATGGTCACATCTGAGAGTTCTTATTTGTAAGGAGAAAGGAAATGGAAGAAGAGATATTGGGTAAACTCACCATCACAAAAGGCAAGAGTGTTTCATAAAGCAAGGAATTCCCAACAGTGGCAAGGATAGCTGAAGGATCAAGATAAAAGTAGAAAAACATCCATTAATTTTAATAACAAAAAAGTTATTAGTAACCATGGCAAGGAAAGGTTCAATGAATGACATGGCAGAAGTCAAAAGGAGTGAGGTAAGAAGAGTACTACGAAGTGATCAAGTTAAGACAATGGTTCTTAAATAAAAACAGATTTACAAAATCATTATTTTATAGACTGGGCACATGCTCAAGGGAATTCTGGGGAGTAATGGGAATATTTATGGATTGTGGTGTTGGTTACACACATTCATAAATTCACTAAAAAATTCATCGAATTGGTACAATGTGTAAATTTTATGATACGTAAGTTATACCTCAATAAAATCTAAAAATAAAAATAATGATAATCTCCTTTATAGAAATTTGGCTGTGAAAGAAAAGAGAAAGACGTGGTATTTTTTCCTTCACTGCCAAAGCCAAACACTTGGTTTCTTTTTTTATTTTGTTTTATTTTGGCAGTTTTTACTGGACACTAAGTTATTTTGAAGAAATGAGAATCTTGTTTCTCTTTGTCAGGGAATTAAAAAAAGAAATAAAAAGCATAATGTAGTAAATAATTATGAAGATATGTGAGGTAAAATTTGAAAAACCTTTCTCTACTTGGTCTGCCATAGCTACTTTCCAAAAGTCAATACACTCATCAGCCTGTTGTATATTTTTCTAAAGTTATATGTATATACAAGCACATCCAAGGGTGGGCCCAGGTTAGGTGGAACCTGAAGTTTATACAATATGATGGTCTTATTTTAAAAAAAGAATACGAAATTACGTCGTTATAATTATGTTCAAAAGCATATATATTTTTAAATGAAAACATAAACCACAACAAATAGCTGGCTCCTTAACAATTCAGATTCATTTCCTTTCAGGTCTCTTTAGACAATTTTCTATAAATGCGTATAAACGTTTTCTGTGCAAACTGGTTTCCAGAACATACCAGAACTGCAGGCACTCCTAGAACCCAGGGACTTGTGCAAGCGAGACCCTGAAGTGTAAGCTTCATTACTCTCATAGAAAATCTGTCACTGGGTATATATATTGTGGGTAGCCAGTATATAGAGCTTAGTTGTGCAAAAAATACAGTTCTTTCATTTTTCTCTTAATTTTTATTTAAAATCCTCATTCTACTGGAGTAGTAGAAACTTATTCTCAGTCAGTTAGGGATTTATCCCTTTTCTTAGAGATTTGATCAAAGTTCCCGGGGACCTGAAGATGCAAAGGAATTAGAACAGACTTGTGGTATAGCCACTGAAGACTCAACAAATGTGCCTGATATGTTGACAGCAGACTCATACTTGTTATGCTATATTTTGGGTATCACTCTATTGTTTTTTCCCCACCCTCAAACTTGGAAGATATTTGTGTAGAGAATATCAAGAAAATGAAGAAATGTTCCTCATTCTTATGATTTTTTCCCATTTTCATCAATGCTCAGTATGTCCTCTACCTAAGGGCTTTAGATTTGGGATGTGTACATCCAGAAGAAACTTGAATTCTCTTTTCTGCTTACTCATTCCTCCCTCCCCTGAAGCAATGAACTTAGGCATTCAAATGGGGTAGGTAGGGGGAGAGAGTGGTATAGGAAGTAGAGGATAATTATCAGGGAAATAACTAGTTAAAATTTAATAAATAACCTAACTGTATGTTTTCCAACATACAAAAGATGTCATCTATTATAGGATGTTATTATATCAAATACATGCCATCGACTTAAAAAATTATTATCACTTGATTACATAATCTATGCAATACCTTGCTGATTTTTTTTTCCATATCACAACTAAAGTCTGAGTATTAAGTAACTTCACATGGAGAATATAAAGATTCTACTACATCACTTTTGGCCCCCAGCAGTGAATGCATCGTATTACTCCTTTGGTATATATTGAGAACCTATTATGTGACACGATGTTCCAGGTGATGCGAGTGCACTGGTTCGCAAAAAAAGTCTCTCTCCTAATAAAGCTTAGATTTCATTGAGAAGGAGGACAATAAAGAAGCATACACATTTTATAATGTCAGGTATAGAGGAATGCTTTAGAAAAAAAGTAAAAGGCAGGTGAAGGGCTAGAAAATGAAGGGGGTAGTCAGGGAAGGGCTTTTATCAGGAGCTCTGAAAGAAATTAAGGGAGTAAGCCATGTGACTATCTGGGGGAAGTTCCCTGATAGAGGGAGCAAGTGATAGAGGGATGGTGAGAAAGATAAAGGTAGTGGGAAGAAAGAGCACAGGCAAGAGTGACAGGAGACAGACTTAAGAGGTCCAGGAGGCAGCTCATGCAGCTAGGGGCAGTGCTGTAGGCTGGATAAGAGCTTTGGATTTTATTCTCAACAATTTGATGGCCTTTGAGAGTTTTTCTTTTTGTTTTTGTTGCTTAGCTTTGTTTCTTTTAACCAGAGTATCATATTTTTCATAAACAGTGCAGTGTCACTACTTTTGGGACTGACAGCTTAATTTCAAGGCATACATACTGAAGTATAACCAGTTCTCATTTGCATTTTAAATTTAATAAAAAATAGGATAAAATAAAAGTAAAGTCTCTCCCACTGCGGAGCACAGGCTCCAGACGCACAGGCTCCAGACGCGCAGGCTCAGCGGCTATGGCTCATGGGCCCAGCCGCTCCGCGGCATGTGGGATCCTCCCGGACTGGGGCACGAACCCGTGTTCCCTGCATCGGCAGGCAGACTCTCAACCACTGCGCCACCAGGGAAGCCCCCATAATTTTATTCTTAAGGCTAGCAGTTTACAGCACATGAATTTGGTCACAAACATGTATTTAGCTTAGAATATGCTCTATATCAAGCAAATAAGCAATTTTTCCTGCTTTTAATCACATTGCCTGACAGGTGACAGACATAAAAAATGTAATTAAAAACCCTTTAAAAACATTTGTTTATAAAAAGAAGAACCTTTCAAGTCAGTGTAGTCACCGCTAATGTCATATAAAAGTGTTTGTGAAGATATTTCAAATGGAAATTGCAAATTCAACAATGTAGAGGTTTTCCAAGTTAAATGACTCAACTGGAGAGACAATCAGAATACCAGATAAACTTTTTGCATGATTAAGTTGTGTTGTTCAAAAAATGATAAATATGTCACAGCTTACTCCTCTAACTGGCCACTGGAAATTACTTTTATATCATCTATATTAAGTATCTCAGTAAACTTCTTGGACTGTGTCCTAAAGAAATGATCTGAAATATGGAAAAAGATCTAGGTTCAAAGAAGTTTATCCTAGTATAATAAAAGAAAATTTGACGAAAATCTAAATACATAACAATAAGGCAATAACCAATATCCTGTGCTATTTTTATCAAAAGTAGTACTGTGACAATGAGTATCTAAAAATATTCAATACTCTAAATATAAAATGAAAGAATAAAACTTTCTCTGTGTTTTTTTTTTTCATTCTGGTATACCAAGCTGTCAAGTTTGATTCTTCAAGAAGTTTATCTTTTAATTTGACAAATCCAACGTTTGCTTTTACCAGTGCTACTGTTATTAATCTTAATTTTAGGAATACAAACACTATTCATTGACTTACTTTACTTGGGGTCTTTTGGGGGTACTTCCTGTATTATTTTTATCTACATGTATATCATTTTATTCTAAAACTTAGAAAGTTGAGTAAGCAATCATAAGGACTTCCTGTCTCTGTTAAAGCAAAATGTACGATTGGCCCTATCTTTCCCTCTACACTTGTTATTGATTTATTTGATATTACCTAATTTTCTTTCAGTTGTCCAGTCAGATTATATTGAAGATGTGAGTGCCATGCCAGTCTCTGGAACTATTATTTTACTTCTATCACTTTATTTCAATCTTATTTTATCTTCCTCTCTGTATTTAAATTAAAAGGAATTACCAAGCATTTGTTTCTGAAATTATCACTACACTTAACTTTAGAGCTTTGTAATTTCATGATAATTTAGAATTATAAATTTATAATTTTATTTATTGCATAAATAAAAGTTACATACTTTCTTAGATGATTTGCATGTATTGGTAGTAAAATGTATGACTTTAGAAAAAACATGATAAATTATAAGTTTTCTTTCTCTGAAATGAATAGTAAATTGAAAATTCAAACTCTGTAAACTGTAAACATGTTATTGCCAAATTTGCCTACATCAATGTCATATGTTCTGACATTAAATCTTGGAATGGTAAAATACAATAAAAGACTAAAAGGTTAGAATATTTAGTAGCATTACCTACGAAAAGTGTACGAAGAAATAAAACAGAGCAATGAGGCAAATCAACATCATTACTTCTTTTTCATTGTTTGGGTAGTACTTCATGGAAAGAAGGACCATAAAGCAGATGTAAGATCTCAGCTCTGTAGATATCTGTAACATAAACAGCCAGCAATAATTAGGCATCTGCACCAGAGCAAAGTGGAAGAGATTCTTCATGGCAGAATATTTTCTATGAAATGTATAATTTTGATTTTCCAGCAACTGCCAAATGACAGTAGTAGGTGTTATAATGGTTAGTAGAGGAGCCTTTGGAGCCAGGCTTTTTAGTTCAAATCCTTTATCTTCCACTCACTAGCTGTTTCTCTGTAAAACAGGAATGACAATAATAATATTCACTTCACAGAATTTTCTCCATCTTAAATGAGTTACTAATGTGTGTGAAGCACTGAGAACTATAGCTGACAATTATGAAGTTTTCTTCACATATTTGCTGTTATTATTATGATCTCTCTTTTTGTTACCCATTCATTTCCCCCTGCTTCAGAAGCATTATCTAGGGCTCTTGGTGTGCTGGTGAAATTTCAGAAAACAAATCAAACAAATTGAAAATAAACACCTGTAACCAGCCTTTAGAAAATTTTACTGACATTCAAAAATTATTCTATCTAATTCAAAAAACATCTAAGCAAAAGGCTAGCTTTTGTTTTGCTTTAAAAGCTTAGCTTTGTGTAAATCTGATCAAAATAAAGGTGGAAGAATATAGAATTGGTTAAACTATAAAAACGCTAAAATGTTTGGTCTCCTTTTCCATTCGTCGTCTAACAGTAAATTATGTCACGATACACCTTCATTCAATGCCCTTGAATTTTGCCCAGTTCTTTAACATAATCTAAAGTACCAGAGATTATTTTACTAAAAGCATAACTACAACTGACAAATGATCTTATTTTGTGTTTTTAAAGGTTCTTGAGACCACAAATGTGAAATAATTTATTTTATCTATTATGCCAAACTTACATAGATGATTTATTTAGAGAGCTTTACTCAAAAAAATGCTTCCTATAAAAGGTATAATGTTATTTTCATCTGACACGATGGAAAAGGAACACCTGTCACATCAACTGGTTTTTAAACTCTGTATTTTATGCATCCCCATGGAGTCTTTATTCTGGTGTCTGAAGTTTCCTGAAATTTAATATGTATATTGAAAGATTATTAAAATTTAGCAAAATCAGATCCCATTGTAACTACTTTAGTTGTGTTTTTTAAAATATATGCTTCAGGTTAACTCTAACTATAAAAGTAATACAAAGTCATGGTAAAATTTTTGAACACTGCAGGCACTCTTTGGAAAAATAATCTTAAGCTAAAAGTCACCTTACACGGGAAGCAACATATTGTTAGTAAATTTGCTTCTAGATTATTGATATATCCATCAGAATCTCCCGCTATATATTCATATATCTATCTCATGATCTTGGGTCCCTAACATATACTTACAGCCATTTTCCCCCTCTTTTCTAAAATTTAACATAGTTCCATTTCTGTACAATTCTTTATTTTTAGAAAATATGATTGTAAGGATTCTATGATCAGTATCCATCTAGATTTTACTGGGACTCCAGCCTTGTGTGCCTTTTCATATTTCCTTGACCATCTCCTTCTTTCACTTTCCTGGCTGGTGGCCAAGCCATTCCAGATTATTCTTCCCCTTTTTGAACATGGATGAAACAATACATTGTGAAGAGCAGAATCCAGCTTCCAGAGTGTTCACCAAATTAGAGGGGGATTAGCCACCCTGAGATGGACTTTGGCCAGCAGGAAATAAGAAACGGAAGACAGCAGGGCAGATAAGTATCCCTCCTTTCTTTGGTGGTCCACTCCCAGGACTGACTACCCTTCCAGAAGGGTCTTATATGCTAAGTAAACATGCCTCCAGAATGATCTCCTCTGTCTCTGTGGCTTATTTGAAGCAGTAGCAAATGCAGCAATGCACTGCTTGACATTGCTTTGAATCTTAACTCATTTCCTTTTTATCCTCACCCCCAATACACTGGGCTGACATCTCCTGAGTGAAACTTAAGCAACTTAATCCTTGCTTCAGTTTCTACTTTCTTAAGAAAATAGATTTTTCTTAATTTATTTAAACACTTTCATTTCTTGGAGAAGCTATTTCCACTATTTTGCTATTATAAAGAGTATAATAGATATAATGGCCATTTTTTGCATGTTTTTGACTTCATTTCTTTATATTTTGCAGGACTGATGAGAAATGCCTTTGTTAAGGCTCTTAAAAATTCATTTAAAATGGATTTTCAGGAAGGTTATGCTTATATACACCCCTAGAAGAAAGTGAAAAGAATGCTGATTGCCAAAAATGTGTTTATAATTTTTAAATTTCCCAATCCAATGATCCTAAATGGAATTAAAAAAAAAATGTGTGCATTACTGAAATTGAATATTTTTTTCATATATTTACTTGGTCATCTATATTCTTTTATAAATTGTCAGTTCATGTCCCAATTATTTATATGAAAGTAGGTTTCTTTTGCTTTATAAGTGTTCTTTAATAATGATAGCATCCTTTACTCATTTTGATAAGAATATATTTTATGTGTTTATATTTGCTCTCTATTTTTATGGTTTTTTTTAAACTACATTTAACAATATTTACCATTCTGTCACTAACTATTGTGTTCATACACAGAAAATCCTTCCCCACACTAAAAATATATTCATATTTGTTTCATAAGGAATACCTCTATATTTATTGCTTTTCTAAGTATGCTGGCAATTTTTACTTAATAACACTTCCTTTCCCTGACACTGTTAGACTCTATCAGGAACTTCTCTTTTTTCCACATAGTCCATTTGTTCATCATGGAACTGGTATCACACGGTTTAAATAAGACAGTTTTTTGACACATTATTAGTAAGTGCAAACCTTATCAAATTATGTTTTATGAAGAGACTACATGTACATATTGAAGAAAACATTACAGAAGAGACTAGGATTTTTTTTAAAAAGTCTTCTTTCTCATACCACACACACACACACCCTTATGCACAATTTAGAGTCATCCACGGTTAATGGTTTTTTAGTTTACCTCTTACAGTAATTACCATTATAACTTCAAACATTGTTTTCTTTACCAAATACAAAATGTATACAGTTTTATTATCTCTTCTCTAGGAAAATAGAGGGTGTATTGCATTTACTTTACCCCCTACCTGTATTCACAGTATTCTTTTTAGTTCTTCTGATTTTTTTTTAAAATTTAAACAATGTACTTGATTTCCATAATACCTCACCTCTAGAAAATAAATGCCTGTTATTAAAAGAGGAAATCAGAATTAACGTGTTTCCTTCTTTGCACCTCTTTTTTCCATACTTCCCAATTTTTGCACATTATACATTTTTAATGTGACATTTATAGTATTTATACTCATTTCCCTATAATTCTTAAAGATTTTCTTTATGTGTTGATATTAAAGCATGAAAAGCAAAAAACAGCACTTTCCAGTCAACTACTCAAATGTTTATTATCACAGAATTAAGTAGTACAACTGACTAGCCCTC
>NW_020173426.1:89788-93822 GCF_003031525.2 Neophocaena asiaeorientalis asiaeorientalis | reverse complement strand
GAAAGGAAAAAAATATATGTTATATATAAACATATAATGGATTTTCATTTATTTCTAATTTTCTAGATCATACTCTGACGTTAGTGTGTTTTATAATTTTTCATAGGTATTAGATTTATCTGTTTTTAAGTACCTGAAAATATATTTATTTGACAGGCATGGCTGATTAATGATATGATTGGATATAGAATTCTAGTTTCAAAATATTTATTTTTCATAAAAATTTAAATATATTCTTTTTTTCTTTTGAACAGCTTATACTTTTGATGAGAATATTACCTCCTTACAGTTCTCCTTTCCTTGTAAACAAAGTTTCTTTTTCTCTTTGAAATCTGTAGGATTTTTAGTTTCATGTTGATGATGAAATTTTCTAAGTGTAGTCTTATTTTATTTATCCTGCTGGGCAGTGAATGGGCCATTTAAATCTGAAAATTTATGTCTTTCCATAGTTCAAGAACTTTTTTGTCAGTTGATTAGTTCCTCTATTTTCTGGGGTTACCTGAATCTGTGCACCATGTCACACACTTTTCCTTGACTTTATCTCATTTATTATGAGAGAATTTCTAGATCTGCAATTCAAACATAAATTATGTACATTTGTAATTTAGTCAGTCCACTGAATTTTAAATTTCCAAGAATGTAGTCTACATCTCAGATTTTTTTTGTTTTCATGGCCAATTATTCTTGTTTTATGGAAGCAATATTCATCTCAGTTTTCTCTCAGGATATGAATTAAGTTTAATTTATTCTCTCTTCTTTGAATTATTTTTTTCTCTGAAATTTTTGGTCTGTTAATTCTGTTATTCTCTTCGTTCTTCTCTGTCCATCTCCTTCACAGTTCGTGTTTTCCTCAAATGTATTGTCATGTGTGTTGATCTATTAATATTCATAAATGAAGTACAGCATTAATTGGCATTGGTACACAGCATGCTGGATTCCACAATGGTGGTGGTTGTGTTTCGCCAATAGGACCTTCTCATAATTAAGGCTGACCACTGATCTGTGTAAGTAAACAAGTTATAGTCTGTGGCAGTTAATGACCTTCGTATGGATGGTGAGCAGGCAAGCAAGCATGCCCAAAGTCTTCATAACTGCTAAACCAAGGAGTTTTACTCTGGGAATGAAAATATCTAATATTTTCTCTCCCTTTCATCCAACATTTTCGTTTCATATTCCTTTGAGGACTGTCTCAACTTCAGCTTAGCTTTCTTCCTAAGCCACATTACACTTATTAGTAACCTTGTCCCAGAACAGACTATTTTATCCCAAAAAACTTCTTGAACTTCATCCTGGGGACAAAATGACTACAGCCAGCTGTTGTGTTTATGAGCTATAGACAAAAGAGCACACATCCCAAGTGTTCTCAATAAAGTTCCTTAAAATAATTATTTTGACAATTGACCCACAGCTCAGTCTGGCTTTGATATCTGTTGACTCTCAGCTTAATCCTCCTGCTGTTTCCTTGAGAAGATCTGCTTACTTCTGGTGTTAGTTTCACTTTCAGCACTTCTGAATCTGCTATTAATAGGAACCATCAGGTTTCTATCTACCAATAACCCTCATCTAAAAATAGGCTATTTTCTTAATTGACAATTTTATTATGGTTTATATATAATATGTATAAGTATATAATTATATATAAAACATATACATTTATAAATAATATATAATATGTAAATAAATAATTATATGTGTATATGTATAGAGACAGAGAGAGAGAAAATTTACTATGAGGAATTGGCTCATATGATTCTGGAGGTTGAGAACTCCCATGATCTGCCATCTGCAAACTGGAGACTCAGGGAACCTGGTAGTGTAATTCAGTCTGAGTCTTAAGCCTCAGAACAGAAGTAGATGGTATAAATCCCAGTCTATGAGCCAGAGAAGATGAGATGAGATGTCCTAGTTCAAGCAGTAAGGTAAGGTGATGGAGGGAAGTGTAAAAAGCTGAATTCCTCCTTCCTCTACCTTTTTTTGTTCTAGTGAAGTCTTCATTGGATTGGATGATGCTCACTCATGTTGGACAGGGCAATTACTTTACTGAGTCTTCCAATTCAAATGCTAATCTCATCAGGAAACAGTGTCACAGACATCAAAGAAACTATATTTAATCTGGGCACCCTGTGGCCAGTCAAGTTGACCAGTTAAAGTTAATCATCACAAGCCTGATATGAGTCTATTTACTCATAAAGTATAAAGTGTATAGAAATTTTCATGAAGTTCACATCCATTTTTTATACCAGAGTATTACCAACTTTTTGTTATTGTTATGAATAGAGTATTTTTTCATTATATTTCTATGTTACTTTTGATAATACATAGAATTTTTCACAATATTTACTTTTTATTCTTAATAATAAAATGCATTTTAAGTTGTGATAACTTTTTTAGACAATTTTCTGAGTTTTTATGCAGATAATATCTTTTGCAAATAATGGTAATTTTCTTTACTATTTTACAATAGCTATATCTCATTTTGTTTTCCCACATTATTCCATATGCCAGGACTAGCAGTGCAATTCCAAGAAACATGGTAGCAACATCACTTTTGTCAAATTTCAGAGTTAGATGCAAATTCATTGTTTTGTAATATAGATAATACAAAGGTATTCATCATTGTGTTAAGCAAGGATCATTATATTTTCCATTTGTTCATTTTTAAGTAGAGTTAATACTTCCTTTTTCAAATACTTTTTTGGTGCATTGCTTCATTTTTATATTTTCAAGACTTCCCACACTACCTTGAACCCCTATACGTACTAAGTTTGTCATCTGTAGTCTGGTTATTTTCCAACCTTGTACAAATTTTAGAATGTGATGTTATGCTAGAAAAGAATACCATTATAGGTACTAACTATTTAGAATATATTGATCTGTTTATTGTCCAATATGCTCTAAGGGTCATGTCCTTCTTTTCTCCTGCTGTACTCTGTGTCTCAGGGGACCGAGCCCCACGACTACATAGCCCATGCTCCCTTACCAATTAGTGACTGAGTTCTGCCCATGGGAGCCAGAATCGGAATATTTGAGGGTGAGTGGAGAGTGGAAACCAGATTCTAGGGTATTTCTCCCACCTCTCTGCTTTAGATTGCCATCTTGGTGTGGCTGCATCTCCTTGTCATTGTAACTTCCAGCAACTCTCCTCCATCCTAAATCCCAGTTCCTATCAGAAGGCCTTTACTCCCATTCCTTTGTGCCACTGTTTCCTATCCTTGACTCTCTAGCACTAAGTTTAGCAATGGTAAACTGCTAACTGTGATAGTAATCCTCCTGGCTAATAGCCAGACTGCCTCGTAGTCCCTTGTTTGCCCTTTCAGTTCTTCTAACACTTTTTGAACATTATATTCCCAGTATTAAATTCCCTCTATTGAACTCCATAGCTTAAATTCTTTCTATGTCTGGTCTTTCTATGTCTGGTCCCTTTCTATGTCTGGTCCCTATATTTTTTAATTAAAACTATTATTTAATAATCAGCTACACAGGAGATGGAGCAGAAATCATTCAAAAGTTATCATTATAAGAACTTCCCTGGTGGCGCAGTGGTTAAGAATCCGCCTACCAATGCAGGGGACACGGGTTCAAGCCCTGGTCCAGGAAGATCCCACATGCCGTGGAGCAACTAAGCCCGTGCGCCACAACTACTGAGCCTGCGCTCTAGAGCCCCTGAGGCACAACTCCTGAGCCTGTGTGCCACAACTCCTGAAGCCCACATGCCTAGGACCCATGCTCTGCAACAAGGAAAGCCACTGCAATGTAGAGTAGCTTCCGCTCGCTGCAACTAGAGAAAGCCTGCGAGCAGCAGTAAAGACCCAATGCAGCCAAAAAAAATTTTTTTTAAAGAATTCTCTTTTTTAAGTCATCATTATAAGAAACAAGTGTAAGTTGAAAATAAAGACATTAACATTTCCTTCTGCTCCTCTTTATATCTAATACTTCTATCTTCCCACTAAAAAAGCACTTTAGGGCTTCCCTGGTGGCGCAGTGGTTGAGAGTCCGCCTGCCGATGCAGGGGACACGGGTTCGTGCCCCGGTCC
>NW_020173426.1:82850-89600 GCF_003031525.2 Neophocaena asiaeorientalis asiaeorientalis | reverse complement strand
AAAAAAAAAAAAAAAAAAAAAAAAAAAAAGAGCACTTTAATATCTAGTAAATGAAATAACTATAAAAAGGGACGTACAAAAGTTCATATATATTGATTTGTGTATCTTAATTCTCAGCCTAGATGTATAAAGTGGAGTGCCTCATATATACCAGAAAATCATTGAGCTTAATTTATTTATCTTTGATAAATAATACATAATTAGTGGTCACAGAAGAACATTTTATGAGGTTATGAGTATTAGAAAAGCTTTCATACTTTAAAAGTATATTTTCATCAAAAGTCCTCAGGATATATAAGTAAACACAGATATGATGAAAATAAAGTAACTCTCAACCAAACTGTTTTTGTACTTTTTAATATATAAGCCTATATTTTTAATATACTTGTCTTAGATTAATCATGTTAATATTTTAAAAGCTCATTTTCATATTTTATTGGGAAGGCAGACTGAAATTAACAGATACAAGTATATTTTAAAATGAGATTCCTTTGCTAATACTTTCAGAAGAAGAATGGAAGGAAATTAATATGTTAGAATACATGACTAGTTGGAGTACCAGCACTGATCTAAGTGAACTCATTTTATTACTTTCCTTTTTTTTGTTTCAGTGAAGGATTACAGATAATTTGGTTTCATATTCCTTTATTTGTTGAAGTAGATTTGTTTTGAATCTGTACTGTCCTTAAAATGTTGGCCTTTTATCTTTATTTAAATAATCAAAGCCTTTTGCTAATATATCCAACTTCTCTAGGACTAAATTTCATTAAAATTAATTAAAGTTATTCAAACAACATACTTTATAAACTTTTGAGCTGAAGTAATGCCATGAGTTAGTTTATTTCAAAAAACTCACTTTTACATGAAGGTTCAATTTTTTAGAGAATTTGAATTCAAGATATTGTATATTATAACAATAAACTCAATATCAAGAATTACAATTATCCGTAAAGTTTTAAATGGGATCAGCATGTAAATTTTCATAATGGATAAAAGGAAATAAAATTTGAATTGTTTCATAAACGTATTTGAAAGTTATTTTGAAGGCTATAAGATTGTCACAGAAAAGAAACAATAGCTGCCATCTCCTTGATGCACTATTCTTTCTTTGATGGTTTTTCAAAAAATATGTATTTGTTTACTTTCACCTCTTTTTTCCATATTTGTACATGTCATTTCTTCCCATGGCTTTTTTTATTGGAATCATTTAGGGATTCTATTCAAAAATAAAGATGCAGTAGTGGAGGAAACTTAGGAATGGTGCCATTCTCTCTTGGGAAACAGAGGAGAGAAGAAAGGAGGAATAGCACATGGAATTGGCTTTTATGCGCATCCTTAGCTGGGATGAAGGGAAAGACACACTAATTTTTCAAAGCTGTGATGCTGTCAATCAATTCTTTTACCCCCAGGACTCTGAGAACTTAATATCATTGTCTCTACCAGATAACTCACCACACTGTTGCACAAGTATCTATTAGACAGTTGCTACCATGGGACTTTCGTGTCTTTGAGAATAGGGACAGCATGTTCTATATTCCCAGTACATAGGATGGTGCCTGCCACATATAGATATTTAGTAAAAGTTGTTGAATTAAAGTAATTAAATGGTCAGCTAAGAAGTGCAGCATGGTGCACTACTTCCAGTATGTCAGGTTGTTGTTTTTTTCCAGTTGGTTCTAGCATTGTTTATAGTATGGTTTTCTAGAGGTAGACATGAATAACCATCTATCCTGCTGCAGCCAAGTGGTTTTAAGCTTTTTGCTTAGCCTTTTTGTTATATAGTTCAATATTTACATTTAAGAGGATTAACCTAACAATAATAAATCTTTTCACAGTCAAAAAGAAAGGAAACACAATTTGATGGCTCAGAAACTTACAAAGAACTTCCTTACATATTATTGAATAAATAATCCTTGCTAAACTTGCACCAATTTCTGTACTTTCCAGAGAAAGTTTCATACACAGTTTTTGCCCTAGAAAATTTACATGCAAGGGAAGCCTAATTAGAGATGGAACATACACTCTTTGCCAACACTCATGTGTCGATATTATAAGATCATGACTAAAAAAGCCCCCTAAAGTTGACTGAAATGATAGATTGCATAATCCATAACCTGCACCCCAATAAGCATAACTAAAAGATCTGGACAAGAAAAAAAATACAATCGGAAAGCCTACAAGATCATGAGGAAATAGAGAGCCAATATCCTGGAAAAGACAGAAATCCAAATAGGTGAAAGCAATACTTGCAATACTACATGCTCTCCTTTGCCAGCAGCTGAAAGCAAATAATGCCTATGATAGGCTCAGAGGCTATGTGACCAAAAGATGAATTCCAGGAGAGGAAGGATCAAAATGGCAGACTAGGAAGACCCCGAACTCATCTCCCCACATGAACAAATCAAAACTACAACTACATATAGAGCAACTCTCTCTGAAAACAACCTGAAGAGTAGCAGAATGGCTCTTCTACAACCAAGGTTACAAAGAAAGAACCACACAGAGTCTGGAAGGAGGGGAGGAGAAAAGATCTAGTCAGGACCCACACCCCTGGCAGTTGAACCAGAAGAGGAGGAGGAGATCACAGGCTCGGGAATCCTTCCTAAGAAGTGAGGGATTCAAACTCCATATGTGGTAGCCCAGCCCTGGGGTCCAGAACTAGGAAGGTGAGCCCCCTTGGCTGGTTTGAAAACCAGTGGGGTTTACTAGAGGGCTGTAGAAAATAGAGACTCTGCATGTGCACAGACTTGCTCTCAGTCCTAGTGTGAAAGCAGCAGATTGAAAACTGCCTAATGCTCCAGTTGGCCTACCAGGACCACCCCAGAATGCCCCTTAGACTGTACCAAGCTCCTGCTCCATCCCCTCCTGCTCTGGCACTGCTCCTGACCAAGGCACAGACTGCTATCTGTACAGGGGAGAAATGGAGCTAGCTCAGATTTGTGGCTCTACTTCCTGGGGTACAGCTCCAACCCCAACCAAGGCAGGGACCACCATTGCACCAGGGAGCTAGTTCATATTTGCAGCTCTAGCCCCTCGGACCTTGGCCCCAACCTCATTAGGGTGATGCCTGCCACTGAGCCTGGGAGAAACAACCACACACACCTGGCTCAGGCTCTGGCCCCTCTAACTCCAGCCTTACACTCCACCAAGATGGCAGCTGACAATGCACCCGAGGAGAAGATGTGGCCAGTGCTGACTTCAAATTCAGCTCTCCCACCAAATCCACTGGACACACCAAGACTACACAGGGATGCTTCCACACAAGGATACACTATCAAGACAATTAGATAAACAATTGTTTCACCTAATTTCATACAGAGAAAGTCAAACAAAAAGAAGGTAGAGGAGTAGGTTCCAAACAAAAGAAGATGAAACCCCAGATAAAAAGAAACCCTAATGAAACTGAGGTAAGTAATTTACCTGATACAGAATTCAAAGCAATGCAACACAAATGCTCACTGAACTCGGGAAAAGAATAGAGGAACATAATAAAAATTTCAACAAAGAACTGTAAAATATAAATAACTGAAATGAAAAATACACTAGAAGGAATTAACAGCAGATTTGGTGATACAGAAGAATGCATAAGCAACCTGGAAGACAGAATAGTGGAAATCAGCCAATCAGAGCAGCCAAAAGAAAAGAAAAATGTTTAATTACGATTGTTTAACGGACCTCTCACATAATATCAAGCATACTAACACTCGCATTATAGGGGTCCCAGAGGGAGAAGAGAGAGAGAAAAGGGTAGAAAACTTATTTGATGAAATTATGGCTGAAAACATCCCTAACCTGAAGAAGGAAACAGATATCCAGTTCTAGGAAGCACAGAGAATCCCATATAAGATGAACCCACACCAAAATATAACAAAATGGCAAAAGTTAAAGAGAGAACTTTAAAAGCCACAAGAGAAAAACAAAGAGTCACATGTATGTGGAATCCCCATAAGGCCATCAGCTGATTTTTCAGCAGAAACTTTGTAAGCAAGGCAGAAGGGCGTGGCATGATATATTTAAAATGCTGAAAAGAAAAAAACCTACAACCAAGTATACTCTACCCAGCAAGGCTGTCATTCAAAATTGAAGGAAAGATAAAGAGTTTTCCAGACAGGCAAAAACTAAAAAAGTTCAGCACCACTAAACCAGCCTTGCAAGAAATGATAAAAGGTCTCCTTTAAGTGTAAAAGAAAAGGCCATAGCAAGAAATAAGAAAATGTTTGAAGGAAAAAAATCTCACTGGTAAAGATAAATATATAGCAAAAGCAGTTGGTCAACCAGTTAAATAAGATAGTATAAAAACAAAAATTGTACATCAAATATAACTACAATAAACAGTTCAGGGATACACATAAAGATGTAAAATATGACACCAAAATATAAAATATGGGGGCGTGGTAAAAAAGGTAGAACTTTGAGAATATGCTTGAACTTAAACAACTATCAGTTTAAGACAAGTAGGTATATTTATAGGTTGGTATATATGAAACTCATGGTAACCACATATCAAAAACCTACAATACATACAAAAAATTTAAAAAGAACACAAACATAATATTAAAGAAAATCATCAAGCCACAAGGGAAGAGACTAAAAAAGAAGGAAAAAACAGAGAACTAAAAACACAACCAGAAAACAAGTAACAAAACGTCAATATGTACATACCTACCAATAATCATTTTAAATGTAAATGGACTAAATGCTCCAATCAAAAGACATAGGGTGGCTGACTGAATTTTAAAAAGACCCATCTATACGCTACTTACAAGAGAATCATTTCAGAGGTGAAGACACAGAGAGACGGAAAGTGAAAGGATGGAAAAAGATATTCCATGAAAATGGAAATAAAAAGAAAGTTGGGGTAGCAATACTCATATCAGACAAAGTAGATTTTTTTAAAGTCTATAACAAGAGACAAAGAAGGGAATTATATAACTATAAAGAGGTCAATCCAAGAAGAGGATATATCATTTGTAAACACATATTTACCGAATATAGGAGCACCTAAATATACAAAGCAAATATTAACAGGCATAAAGGGAGAAATTGACAGTAATTCTGAACAGACCAATTACTAGTACTGAAATTGAATCATTAATCAAAAAACTCCCAACAAACAAAAGTCCAGGACCAGACAGCTCTACAGGGGAATTCTACCAAACATTTAAAGAAGAGTCAACACCTATCCTTCTCAAACTTTCCAAAAAATCAGAGAAGGGAATGCTTCCAAACTCATTCTATGAAGCCAAGACCAAAACCAAAACCAAAACCAAAAACACCACAAAAAAAAAAATTACAGGCCAATATCTTTGATGAACATAGATGCAAAAATATTAAATAAATGAATTTAATAATGCATAAAAAAGAGCATACATCATGATCAAGTGGGATTTATTCCAGGGTCCAATATACGCAAATCAATCAAAGTGATACACCACATTAACAAAACAAAGGATAAAAATCACATGATCATCTCAATAGATGGAGAAAAAGCATTTGGCAAAATTCAACATCCATTTATGATTAAAAACTCTCAATAAAGTGGGTATAGAGAGAACATAATAAAGGCCATTTATGACAGATCCAAAGCTAACATCACAGTCAATGGTAACTAACTGAAAGCTTTTTCTCTAGGATCAGGAACAAGACAAGGATGTCCACTCTTGCTGCCGCTATTTAACATACAGTTGGAAGTCCTAGCCACCGTAAGTCAGAAAAGAAAAATAAATAAAAGGCATCCAAATTGGAAGGGAAGAAGTAAAACTGTTACTGTCTGATAATAACATGATCCTATACATAGAAACCCTTAATATATTTAGTATGCCTCTCTGAACAGATAGATCAAGCAGGTAAAACATCTATAAAATGCAGGACATCTTAACAGTTTTAAATTTGATGTACAGAATATATAAAGAACATTTTATCCAATAAATTCATCACATGCATTTTTTTCAGGCACACAGGGAACATTTAAAGTCACTGACCATATACTAGACCACAAAGTAACTTTAAGGAAATTCCAAAAATTTAAATAATGTAAATTATAGTCACTAATCACAATGTAATTAAATAAAACTATCAATAATGAATAAATAAATCAAAACCTCCAGGGAGATAGGGAAAGAAGTAAGATGGAGTATTATATATTAGAGTAGCATATAACACTTAATTAGGAGTATGGGATTAACAGATACAAACTGCTATACATAAAATAGAGAAGTAACAAGGAGTTACTATATAACACAGGGAACTATATTCAATACCTTATAATGATCTATAATGGAAAATAATCTGAAAAAATATATCTAGATGTATAACTGAATCACTTTGATGTACACCTGAAACTAACACAATATTGTCAATCAACTATACTTCAATTTAAAAAAATCCTGAGGCAGAAAGAATGCCATTTAAAAGCAAGACAAAACAAAACCAAAAAAAGTAAGGACACATACATATATACATACATTAAGACATAAGGATTCAAAAGAATTACTGCCAACATTAGGAAGACCCTATCAAGTTTATTTCACATATGAACGATAAAATGTGGGATCATTTCAAGTTATCTTGTACAATGACTACTAAAGACTTTCAGTCTAGCTGCACTAAGCTCTGCTTCTAGGGAACACTCAAACTTCATTAAGTAGAACAGGTAGCTTGCAAATAAATCAAGGACTATTCAGCCCTGCTTTTTTCAAAGAAATGGAGAAAGATAATGTCTTAGTTTAAGTGAACCCAGGAACAGAACCC
>NW_020173426.1:72505-82819 GCF_003031525.2 Neophocaena asiaeorientalis asiaeorientalis | reverse complement strand
ATCCTCAGAAGTAGGAGTGAAAGAATAGGGTCAGTGAAACAGAAAAGGGGGAAATCCCAGAAAAAGTACTCCCAGTTTTGGAGAATCCTCTGAGGTAAAAAGCAAACAGAGAGATGCTGGCAATGTGCAAAGGAAATATCTATCACACCCCAGCTATGTTAGAGGTGATGCCAGACACCAAGTGTGCGTTACAGGTGAGATATTTGGAAAGCAAAATGGGCTCTGTTCACGCTATTACTAAGGCGTGGCTGCTTAATGGCTTCAGGTCCCCCTTTCACTCTTCTTTGGAAGCCTACTTTGTTATAACTCTATTTAAAACTATTTGTCCCTATGGAGTAACTTCAGTACTCCATATCATGGTGCACAGAACTCTTCAAACCCGACCCATCTGCCACCATTTTATTACATACTCCCTTCATAACTAGGGTTGCAAGAATTAGCAAATGGGCAGAAGACCTGAACATTTTTCCAAAGAAGACATACAGATGGCTAACAGGCGTATGAATAGATGCTCAACGTCGCTAATCACTAGAGAAATGCAAATCAAAACCACAATGAGATATCACCTCACACTGATCAGAATGGCTATCATCAAAATGTTTGAAAGAATAGGGTCAGTGAAACAGAAAAGGGGGAAATCCCAGAAAAAGTGCTCCCACTTTTGGAGAATCCTCTGAGGTAAAAAGTAAGCAGAGAGATGCTGGCAATGTGCAAAGGAAATATCCATCACACCCCAGCTATGTTAGAGGTGATGCCAGCCACCAAGTATGTGTTACAGGTGAGATATTTGGAAAGCAAAATGGGCTCTGTTCACGCTATTACTAAGGCGTGGCTGCTTAATGGCTTCAGGTCCCCCTTTCACTCTTCTTTGGAAGCCTACTTTGTTATAACTCTATTTAAAACTATTTGTCCCTATGGAGTAACTTCAGTACTCCATATCATGGTGCACAGAACTCTTCAAACCCGACCCATCTGCCACCATTTTATTACATACTCCCTTCATAACTAGGGTTGCAAGAATTAGCAAATGGGCAGAAGACCTGAACATTTTTCCAAAGAAGACATACAGATGGCTAACAGGCGTATGAATAGATGCTCAACGTCGCTAATCACTAGAGAAATGCAAATCAAAACCACAATGAGATATCACCTCACACTGATCAGAATGGCTATCATCAAAATGTCTTCAAATCATAAACGCTGGAGAGGGTGTGGAGAAAAGGAAACCCTCTTACACTGCTGGTGGGAATGTAAACTGGTGCAGCCACTATGGAGAACAGTATGGACGTTCCTTAAAAAACTAAAAATAGAGCTATCATATGATCCAGCAATCCCACTCCTGGGCATATATCTGGAGAAAACGACAGGCTGAAAAAAATACATACACTCCAATGTTCATAGCAGCACTATTTACAATAGTCAGGACATGGAAATAACTCAAGTGCCCATCAACAGACGATTAGTTTAAGAAGATGTGGTATACATATACAATGGAATATTACTCAGCCATGAAAAAGAATGAAATATTGCCATTTGCAGCAAAATGGATGGACCTAGAGTATATCATACTAAATGAAATAATTTAGACAAAGACAAGTATTATATGTTGTCACTTATATGTGGAATCTAAAAAATAATACATATGAATCTATACACAAAACAGAAACAGAATCACAGACATAGAAATAAAACTTATGGTTACCAAAGAGGAAAGGGATGGGGGAGGGATAAATTAGGAGTATGGGATTAACAGATACAAGCTACTATATATAAAATAGATAAGCAAGAAGGAGATACTGTATAACACAGGGAACTATATTCAACATCTTGTAATAATCTATAATGGAAAATGATCTGAAAAAAATAGATATATATAACTGAATCACTTTGCTGTACACCTGAAACTAACACAATATTGTCAATAAACTGCACTTCAATAAAAAAAGACCTAAGGATTCAAATGAAAGAATTAAATGGTTATTAATTGCAATTAAAAACCATAAAACGTTTTACATAAAACTTTAAAGAATCTATAGACAAAATATTTACAAGTAGTAAGTAAAATCATCAAGGCTGGGACACAAGTTGAAGATAAAGAAATTACTTGTATTCCTATATTATCCTTTAAATAAACAAATAAAAATGAGATTAATAAAAACATTTACTAAGTCATCTAAAAAAAATAAAATATCCAGAAGTAAATTTAACAAATGTGAGCAAGATGTCCTTACAAAATATAGCTGAGAGAAATTAAAGAAGATCTAAATAATTATTCATTGACTGGAGAACGGAATGTTTTAAAGATGTCAAGTCTCCTCCTACTGAATCAATGCACTACCAATCAAAATTTCTGCCGTTTTTTAAAAATGGAAATTGACAAGCTGACTCTAAATGTGTATAGAAACATAAAGAGCCAAGTATAGCCAAGGCAATCTTGAAGAGCAAAATTTCATTACTTACACTACCAGATATCAGAAATGATTAAAAAACCACAGTAATTAAGACAATATGGTATTTATAAAAGAAGAGTAAATTAGGCCAATAGAAAAGACCAGAGATTTTTGAAATAGATCCACATATATATGAGCACTTGATTTATGACAACTGAATGCATTAAAAAAGAAGTGCCTATTTGTAAAAGGTACTGGATCAACTGAGTATTTATGAGGGAGGAAAAAACTTGATTTCTACCTCACATAATAAAAAACTTAGTTGTAGATGAATTGCATATCTAACTGTGAGAGTTAAAACAATATGTCAATTATACTTCAGTGAAAAATACACATATAGTGCTTAGAAGAATATGTGGTAGAATATCTTCATAACCATGGAATAGACAACAATGTCTTAAATAGGATACAAAAAACAATAATCAAAAAATTTTTAAGTGATAAAATAGGGTACATTAAGATTGCCATACTTTTGGTATCAACATACACTATTAAGAGAATGAAAAAGCAAGCCAAGAAATAGGAAAAGATAAGTTTAGCACAAGCTTCTAAGTCCTTATGTCCAAACTACAGAGAGAACTGCTATGAAACAATAAAAGAGACAGACAACCCAATAGAAAAATAGACAGAAGACTTCAATAAGCACTTTATAAAAGAGAATATCCAAATGGTCAATAATCATATGAAAAGCAGTTATTTTCATTGCTTCAATTTATATAAAGCTCAAAAACTGGCAAATTTATCTCTTAGAACTTTAAAAAATTAGGATAGTAGTTATGTTTTGGAAGGAGTAGCAACTGGAAGGAGGTATGTTGGGGACTTCTGAATTTTAGGAACAGATGGCATTTCTGCAACTTTTTTTTCACAGTACTGTCTCTGCTGTGGTTCTTTTTTTTGATCTGGATGACAGTTACATGGATGTGTTCAGTTTTTGAAAATACACTGAGCTGTATCTATGATCAGCTCACTGTTTTTGTTTTTATGGACACTGAATTTCAATAATAAGTTTCTAAACACACACATTAACAACTAAAGCAATAGAAACAATAAAAACTTCACTTCATGAATAAAAAAAATCCAAGAAAAATTGCAGACCAACTGTTTATGATTTTGCCTGGTAAATATATTATAAATTTAAGGGTTAAAAAAATAGAAGAATATTAAAGATAATTTGGGAGAGAAAACAACCTTTATAATATGACTCCAAATTCAGAAATCTTATATGAATGATAAATATGATAGCTTTAACTACAAAAAAGTAAAATTCTGTATGTAAATTAAATGAACAAAGTAAAAATACAGACGCAGAAAGTGTTTTCCACAAATATTATAGAAAATGTAAAATACCGTGAATAAACTTTTAAAATATATCTTTATAGACTATCTCTCGATATGAAATTATGGGCGATTTTTATTTCTTCTTTGGGTAATCCCTCTCTTTTTTTTTGGCAAAGAGGGGCGCTCGGCCCCACCACGGGGCGGTGCACCCCTCCAGCGAAGGCGAGGGGCTCTGCCTACGTGCTATGGCAGTCGCCATGGTGGCCACTGCACGCTTGGGAGGGGCAGCAGCTGGGGGGTCCGGTACCCCAAGGCTCCCTCTCAGATCGCTAGAGAAGGCTTTCTCACTGAGGGTGCATCATCCCCCACCCATCGTCTCCCCTTCGGGTCCACGGAGGCGCTCCACGAGCCGCCAAGTCCTCGACTGGGCGGGGGGAGGGGTCTGCGGTATGGGTAAGCACAAGGCCCACAGGAGCGTTGGCTGCCACGGCCGGCGCACAACCTCTGCTGCCCCCAGGCTCGTCCACCTGGCTCTTGAAGGGAGAAGCAAGCCTGAGAAGAGTGACAGCCCCCCTGTAGCAGGCCCCGGCCCACCATGATGGCACCCAAGCCTGCGTGCGACCCTCCCACAAGGAGGGGCACACGTGGCGTTCGCCCGGCCAAAGTCAGTCCCCCACAGTGCACCGTGAGAGGACGACCACGATGAGGCGGCACCTGGCCTCACTGAGGCGGGGGGAGGGGGGGGACAGGCACACCTCCCTTACCTTCTCGACCGCAGCAAGAGAGGCACTCACAGGACACACCACCGTGGCGGGAACCCGAGGAGCACGCTGCGAAAGGGGAACGACACCACCGCTCGGCCTCGGGCACCTGAGGGACGACCTGGAGCGCTCCGGGGGAACCACAGAGGGCCAGGCAAGGCACGCTCACGCGCCGACCGGGACACGCAGCACGGCGGCGGGACCGCCCCCTTTAACGTAGGGCGGACACCTCGCAAGGCGCATGCGAAAGATGTGAAGCGAGAGCGTCTGCAGCGTCAGAGGACGACGGCCTGCAGACAACGCGAGGCAGGGGGACGGAGACCGAGGGTAAGGGCGGGAGGCCACACCCCTGCCTTCCACACATCCCTTGACCGGCGGGTGGGGGTGTGTGTGAAAAGAGGGGAGGAGCCCGCGGACAGAATGAGAAGAGAGGTCCCATTCGCCAGGAACGTTCGTCCCTCATCTGGCGCGGCTTAGGCCCAGCCCAGGAGAGCGCAATCCCTTACTTTTAAAAGTAAGCATGCTTAATTTTAATATCTGAATAGGTTATAATGAATTTTTAAAATATATATATATATATT
Source organism: Neophocaena asiaeorientalis asiaeorientalis (assembly GCF_003031525.2). Classification (NCBI taxonomy): domain Eukaryota; kingdom Metazoa; phylum Chordata; class Mammalia; order Artiodactyla; family Phocoenidae; genus Neophocaena; species Neophocaena asiaeorientalis. The sequence goes on along the minus strand of NW_020173426.1, from coordinate 77,749 downwards.
TATCCACAAATCAAGACATCTGAACTCCCCCTTAAATGTATTCTTATCTCCTAATAGCAGTTGATTTTTATTTCACAAATTAGTATTTTAGTTGACCAATTATCATCACCCATTCTGGGTGAGCACATCTCTCAATATTCATACTGTTGCCTTCTCAAATATTGTGTGTACCTTGAAATCTCAAATACATATGTATCTAACATTTTACTAAAAACACTACATCTCATAGTGAAGAAATGAGCAGCAGACTCTCTTGTAAAAAAAAAAAGTATTTTAACTTGATAAAAACGAGTTACCTTAATCACGCCATAGTAAAAGTCAATAAAAAGGTGTACACTCCCAGAAAATAGTCTTTTTGATAGATTTTTGTGTAGCATGTGAAACAAGGTCACCTAAAAAGTTTAATCTTTCTTAAACATGAATATCATAGAGGGATAATGATGCTGTATCTTAGAGTCTCTTCCAATTTTATGAGCTTTGCTCCATTGTGACTGTCATTGACTGAAGTCTTGAAAGTTCTGTGATTCCAGTATTTAATTGTCTCATCATTCAAATATTAAGCTATGTGATCTCACTATTTGTACCTATAACAACTTAAAACTTGTCCCCTTGAATAGCTTTCAAGTTACTTTCATAAAACACCCTTATTAGTTATAGTTGTTATATTCCATGAACCAATACCAGCTATCCATACTAGAGTTTGTAGCCTTCTTCCAATGCCCCTTGTTATAATCATCTGCACATCAATGTACTTCCCATGTGTAAACAAGGAAGTCATGGTGAATCTGAAATACTTTAATGTGGAGTTCTAAGTCTCTGAAATAAAAGAGTAACATCTTTGTCCTGGAATTCATATGCGGTGGGGGGGACCACACAGATCATGAGTTTAAACTCGGCGTTCGTGTATCAAATGAACCATGAAAACCACAGAGGATAAGCATTTTAGAAATAGATGGTATGTCTGCGACATTTTTCTTACAGAACTATATCTGCTGTGGTTTCTTTCTCAGTTATTAATGTCACCATGACACTCAGTTGACATTTTAAAGTTATTAATGACACAGCCACATGTCAACAAACATCTTTTTTCAGGGTATCGACCAAAACATACAAATGTGAATGACTGGATTCTAACCTGGCTGTTTTCTTCTCCATTTTGGTTTCCACCTTCTTTTCCAGGATCTTTAATTAAGTAGTCTGATTTGCTAATGAGAGTCAGGCCATTCACTTTTGTCTTTCTGTTGACTCTAGCCCCCAATACGTAAACAACTCAAAAAGGAGAGTTAATGTGAGGGCAAAATACTGGACTTTCATATGCTAATAAAGATCATTCTATTATGCAATCTACGTAATGGATGAGAATTATTCCCTGAAGTATTCCAGAAATTCTAGATAAAGTTAAGGATTCAAGGGTCTGGCAGCGGCATTTATAATTCATTTTTTTCTGAGTGTTCTATTCAGCAAATATGTACTACATGGTTACAATGTGCATGACACAGCAATAGATATTGCAAAAAATATAAAGGTGAGTAAGGTACAATTCTTACACTCTAAGAATGCAAGTGTGTATGTGGATTTGGTTCTTAAATGAAGTACATTTTCTAATTATTTTCTTCTTTTAAATCAGTGGCATAGTACCTTCAATGCATTCATATTTCTGGAACCTTAGTAATGAAAACCAGCTCCTCTATCACATTCTTATCATCCAATTAATGTATTATGTAAACAATATCTTTAATTAGTGAATGAATACTGTGTATGTCCACATTACATCAAATATTTTGTCATTCCCCAAATTTTAATTCTTAATAAGTGAGTTGTTAAACTTGTTTCCAAACTACAAGTTGTTAAGAAATGTAAGTACTTAGAGGATAAAAGGATAGATTATTAATGTAAAGTGTCTGCAATAGTTGACACCCTACTTAGCATGACCATTATATACTACAGCCTACAAAATTGTTCTCCATGCTCCCACAGCAGAGCTACAGTGCCATATGGCCATGCTTGTTTTTCATCAAATAATTTTACATAAACAGTTGGTGAACTGTTTTTATTGTAACAGTGCACATATTTTTTGAGACGTTGGGAAGGATTGATGCAACTCTAGTCAATGCTTGTTTTTATGTCAGTGTTAAGGAGAAATTCAAATTCATATTTTTAAAATGTGGACTTTTGTATCCTTGTCGCCATGGTCAGTTCATAAGAAAGATTTTTTTTTAATGTAGTGCAGGAATTATTGGCATGTTTATAAACTTGTAGCAAAAAATAGAGATTAATCATAAGGGATCTTCAGTTTAACATGGCATATTCAGTGTTTTTATTTTTAAACTCATGAATTTTTAGAGGGAGAGCTGATATGTTTTGGACTATTTTATAGGCAATTTTAATATGACTATATCTGGTTTTGAATAACAGCTTCAACACATTCTGATAAGTGATATAATAACCAGAAGATTTTTAGAAGTTTTGTATGTATCTGTGATTTGAGTTGATTTAAAGACTATTTGATCCAAAAGCACCCCCATCCTCCTTGACAAGAAATTTCATCTGATAAAATACTAGTGGTTTCAAAAATGCAAGTAGAGTCATTTTCTTTTGAATTCTAAGGTAATGATGATCACTCTTCAGGTTTTTGTAAGGAGATTATCACAGTGCTTAGAATGCTAAATGGTACAGTGGCTGCTGGAGAGAATACTGGAGTTCTGGGAGCAGAAGCGTAGGCAGAAAGCCATGTGGCTGACAGGGTCTTGGTGCTCTGGCTGGGTGTCAGGCCCGTGCCTCTGAGGTTGGAGAGCCGAGTTCAGGACATTGGTCCATCAGAGACCTCCCGACTCCAGGAAATATCAAACGGCGAAATCTCTCCCAGAGTCCTCCATCTCAACACTAAGACCCAGCTCCACTCAAAGACCAGCAAGCGACAGTGCTGGACACCCGATGCCAAACAACTAGCAAAAGAGGAACACAGGGGCTTCCCTGGTGGCGCACTGGTTTGTACAGTGGCTGCTGGAGAGAATACTGGAGTTCTGGGAGCAGAAGCGTAGGCAGAAAGCCATGTGGCTGACAGGGTCTTGGTGCTCTGGCTGGGTGTCAGGCCCGTGCCTCTGAGGTTGGAGAGCCGAGTTCAGGACATTGGTCCATCAGAGACCTCCCGACTCCAGGAAATATCAAACGGCGAAATCTCTCCCAGAGTCCTCCATCTCAACACTAAGACCCAGCTCCACTCAAAGACCAGCAAGCGACAGTGCTGGACACCCGATGCCAAACAACTAGCAAAAGAGGAACACAGGGGCTTCCCTGGTGGCGCACTGGTTGAGCCCACCTGCCGATGCAGGGGACACGGGTTCATGCCCCGGTCCAGGAAGATCACTCATGCCGTGGAGCAGCTGGGCCCATGAGCCATGGCCGCTGAGCCTGCGTGTCCGGAGCCTGTGCTCCACAATGGGAGAGGTCACAACAGTGAGAGGACCGCATACTGCAAAAAAAACAGGAACACAACCCCACCCACTAGCAGAAAGGCTGCCTAAAATCATAATAAGGTCACAGACACCCCAAAACACACCACCAGACGCAGTCCTGCTCACCAAAAAGACAGGATCCAGCCTCATCCACCAGAACACAGGCGCTAGTCCCCTCCACCAGGAAGCCTACACAACCCACTGAACCAAACTTAGCCACTGGGGGCAGACACCAAAAACAATGGGAACTACAAACCTGCAGCCTGTGAAAAGGAAACCCCAAACACAGTAAGTAAAGCAAAATGAGAAGACAGAGAAACACACAGCAGATGAAGGAGCAAGGTAAAAAACCACCAGAACAAACAAATGAAGAGGAAATAGGCAATCTATCTGAAAAAGAATTCAGAGTAATGATAGTAAAGATGATCCAAAATCTTGTAACTAGAATGGAGAAAATACAAGAAACATTTAACAAGGACTTGAAGAACTAAAGAGCAAACAAACAATGATGAACAACACAATAAATGAAATTAAAAATTGTCTACAAGGAATCGATAGCAGAATAACAGAGGCAGAAGAACGGATAAGTGACCTGGAAGATAAAATAATGGAAATAACTACCACAGAGCAGAATACAGAAAAAAGAATGAAAAGAATTGAGAACAGTCTCAGAGACCTCTGGGACAACATTAAACACACCAACATTCGAATTATAGGGGTCCCAGAAGAAGAAGAGAAAAAGAAAGGGACTGAGAAAATATTTGAATTGATTATAGTCGAAAACTTCCCTAACATGGGAAAAGATATAGTCAATCAAGTCCAGGAAGTGCAGAGAGTCCCATACAGGATAAATCCAAGGAGAAACATGCCAAGACACATATTAATAATACTATCAAAAATTAAATAGCAAGAAAAAATATTAAAAGCATCAAGGAAAAAACAACAAATAACATACAAGGGAATCCCCATAAGGTTAACCGCTGATCTTTTAGCAGAAACTCTGCAAGCCAGAAGGGACTGGCAGGACATATTTAAAGTGATGAATGGGAAAAACCTACAACCAAGATTCCTGTACTCAGCAAGGATCTCATTCAGATTGGACGGAGAAATTAAAACTTTTACAGACAAGCAAAAGCTAAGAGAATTCAGCACCACCAAACCAGCTTTACAACAAATGCTAAAGGAACTTCTCAGGTAGAAGCCACAAGAGAAGGAAAAGACCTACAATAACAAACCCAAAACAGTTAAGAAAGTGGTAATAGGATAATACATATTGATACTTACCTTAAATGTAAATGGATTAAATGCTCCAAGCAAAAGATATCGACTGGCTGAATGGATACAAAAAGAAGACCCGTATATATGCTGTCTACAAGAGACCAGCTTCAGACCTAGGGACACATACAGACTTAAATGAGGGGATGGGAAAAGATATTCCATGCAAATGGAAATCAAAAGAAAGCTGGAGTCACAATTATCATATCAGACAAAATAGAGTTTAATATACAGACTATTACAAGAGACAAAGAAGGACACTACATAACGATCAAGGGATCAATCCAAGAAGAAGATATAACATTTGTAAATATTTACGCACCCAACATAGGAGCACCTCAATACCTAAGGCAAATGTTAATGGCCATAAAAGGGGAAATCGACAGTAACATATTCATAGTAGGGGACTTTAACACCCCACTTTCACCAATGGACAGATCATCCAAAATGAAAATAAATAAGGACACACAAGCTTTAAATGATGCATTAAACAAGATGGACTTAATTGATATTT
>NW_020173426.1:71918-72441 GCF_003031525.2 Neophocaena asiaeorientalis asiaeorientalis | reverse complement strand
GACCACAACACTATCAGACTAGATATCAATTACAGGAAAAGATCTGTAAAAAATACAAACACATGGAGGCTAAACAATACACTACTAAATAACAAGAGATAACTGAAGAAATCAAAGAGGAAATCAAAAAATACCTAGAAACAAATGACAATGAAAACACGATCACCCAAAACCTATGCGATGCAGCAAAAGCAGTTCTAAGAGGGAAGTTTACAGCAATACAATCCTACCTCAAGAAACAAAAAATATCTCAAATAAACAACCTAACCTTACACATAAAGCAGAGAAAGGGACTGAGAAAATATTTGAAAGAGAAAGAAGAACGAAAATATCCCCAAGGTTAGCAGAAGGAAAGAAATCATAAAGATCAGAAATAAATGAAAAAGAAATGAAGGAAACCATAGCAAAGATCAATAAAACTAAAAGCTGGTTCTTTGAGAAGATAAACAAAATTGATAAACCACTAGCCACACTCAACAAGAAAAAAGGGAGAAGACTCAAATCAATAGAATTAGAAATGAAA
>NW_020173426.1:71443-71836 GCF_003031525.2 Neophocaena asiaeorientalis asiaeorientalis | reverse complement strand
CAGACCAATCACAAGCACTGAAATTGAGACTGTGATTAAAAATCTTCCAACAAACAAAAGCCCAGGACCAGATGGCTTCACAGGTGAATTCTCTCACACATTCAGAGAAGAGCTAAAACTATCCTTCTTAAACTCATCCAAAATATAGCAGAGGGACGAACACTCCCAAACTCATTCTACGAGGCCACCATCACCACGATACCAAAAACAAAGATGTCCCAAAGAAAGAAAACTACAGGCCAATATCACTGATGAACATAGATGCAAAAATCCTCAACAAAATACTAGCAAACAGAATCCAACAGCACATTAAAAGGATCATACACCATGATCAAGTGGGGTTTACCCCAGGAATGCAAGGATTCTTCAGTATATGCAAATCAATCAATGTGA
>NW_020173426.1:49962-70942 GCF_003031525.2 Neophocaena asiaeorientalis asiaeorientalis | reverse complement strand
AAGAAATAGAAAATATAAACAGACCAATCACAAGCACTGAAATTGAGACTGTGATTAAAAATCTTCCAACAAACAAAAGCCCAGGACCAGATGGCTTCACAGGTGAATTCTCTCACACATTCAGAGAAGAGCTAAAACTATCCTTCTTAAACTCATCCAAAATATAGCAGAGGGACGAACACTCCCAAACTCATTCTACGAGGCCACCATCACCACGATACCAAAAACAAAGATGTCCCAAAGAAAGAAAACTACAGGCCAATATCACTGATGAACATAGATGCAAAAATCCTCAACAAAATACTAGCTAACAGAATCCAACAGCACACTAAAAGGGTCATACACCATGATCAAGTGGGGTTTATCCCAGGAATGCAAAGATTCTTCAATATATGCAAATCAGTCAATGTGATACACCATATTAACAGATTGAAGGAGAAAAACCATATGATTATCTCAATAGATGCAGAAAAAGCTTTTGACAAAATTCAACACCCATTCATGATAAAAGCCCTCCAGAAAGTAGGCAGAGTGGGAACTTACCTCAACATAATAAAGGCCATACGTGACAAACCTACACCCAACATCGTTCGCAATGGCTAAAAACTGAAACCATTTCCTCTAAGATCAGGAACAAGACAAGGTTGTCCACTCTCACCACTGTTATTCAACGTAGTTTTGGAAGTTTCAGCCACAGCAATGAGAGAAGAAAAAGAAATAAGAGGAATCCAAATCAGAAAAGAAGTAAAGCTGTCACTGTTTGCAGATGACATGATACTATACATAGAGAATCTTAAAGATGCCACCAGAAAAGTACTAGAGCTAATCAATGAATTTGGTAAAGTAGCAGGATACAAAATTAGTGCCCAGAAATCTGTTCCTATACATTAGTGATGAAAAATCTGAAAGAGAAATTAAGGAAACATTCCCATTTACCACTGCAACAAAAAGAATAATCCACTGCAAAAAAAAGAACACAATACCTAGGAATAAACCTACCTAAGGAGACAAAAGACCTGTATGCAGAAAACTATAAGACACTGATGAAATAAATTAAAGATGATACAAACAGATGGGGAGATATACCATGTTCTTGGATTGGAAGAATCAACATTGTGAAAATGACTATACTACCCAAAGCAATCTACAGATTCAATGCAATCCCTATCAAACTACCACTGGCATTTTTCACAGAACGAGAATAAAAAATTTGCAATTTATATGGAAACAGAAAAGACCCTGAATAGCCAAAGCAATCATGAGAAAGAAAAACGTAGCTGGAGGAATCAGGCTCCTGGACTTCAGACTATACTACAAAGCTACTTGATTACTACAAAGTAATCAAGACAGTATGGTACTGGCACAAAAACAGAAATATAGATAAATGGAACAGGATAGAAAGCCCAGAGATAAACCCATGCACCTATGGTCACCTTATTTTTGGTAAAGGAGGCAAGATACAATGGAGAAAAGACAGCCTCTTCAATAAGTGGTGCTGGGAAAACTGGACAGCTACATGTAAAAGAATGAAATTAGAACACTCCCTAACACCATACACAAAAATAAACTCAAAATGGATTAAAGACCTAAATGTAAGGCCACACACTATCAAACTCTTACAGGAAAACATAGGCAGAACACTCTATGACATAAATCACAGCAAGATCCTTTCTGACCCACCTCCTAGAGAAATGGAAATAAAAACAAAAATAAACAAATGGGACCTAATGAAACTTAAAAGCTTTTGCACAACAAAGGCAACCATAAACAAGATCAAAAGACAACCCTCAGAATGGGAGAAAATATTTGCAAATGAAGCAACTGACAAATGATTAATCTCCAAAATTTACAAGCAGCTCATGCAGCTAAATATCAAAAAAGCACACAACCCAATCCAAAAAAGGGCAGAAGAGCTAAATAGACCTTTCTTCAAAGAAGATATACAGATTGCCAACAAACATATGAAAAGATGCTCAACATCATTAATCATTAGAGAAATGCAAATCAAAACTACAATGAAGTATCACCTCACACCACTCAGAATGGCCATCATCAAAAATTCTACAAACAATAAATACTGGAGAGGGTGTGGAGAAAACAAGAGGGTGTGGGAACCCTCTTGCACTGTTGATGGGAATGTAAATTGATACAGTCACTATGGAGAACCGTATGGAGGTTCCTTAAAAAATTAAAAATAGAACTATCATATGACTCAGCAATCCCACTACCGGGCATATACCCTGAGGAAACCATAATTCAAAAAGAGTCATGTACCATAATGTTCATTGCAGCTCTATTTACAATAGCCAGAACATGGAAGCTACCTAAGTGTTCATCAACAGATGAATGGTTAAAGAAGATGTGGCGCATATATACAATGGAATATTACTCAGCCATAAAAAGAAACGAAATTGAGCTATTTGTAGTGAGGTGGATGGACCTAGAGTCTGTCATATGGAGAGAAGTAAGTCAGAAAGAGAAACAAATGCCATATGCTAACACACATATATGGAATATAATAAAAAATGCTTATGAAGAACCTAGGGGCAGGACAGGAATAAAGAAACAGATGTAGAGAATGGACTTGAGGTCACGAGGAGGGGGAAGGGTAAGCTGCGATGAGGTGAGAGAGTGACATGGACATATATACACTACCAAATTTAAAATAGATAGCTAGTGGGAAGCAGCCGCTTAGCACAGGGAGATCAGCTCGGTGCTGTGTGACCACCTAGAGTGGTGGGATAGCGAGGGTGGGAGCGACGCACAAGAGGGAGGAGAGTTGGGGTTATATGTATATGTATATCTGATTCACTTTGTTACAGAGCAAAAGCTAACACACCATTGTAAAGCAATTATACTCCAATAAAGATGTTAAAAAAAATTGTGTGCACTTTGTTTTGAATATTTATATCTGTATCAGTTAGCTTTTGCTGCATAATAAATCACTCCAATTGAGTGGCTTAAAACAAGAACCATTTACTTAGCTCCCAATTCTGTAAGGCCATCAGTTTAGGCTGGGCTAAGCTGGAAAGTTCTGGTTTAGACTCTCATGGACTTGTGATCAGCTGGCAGATTAGCTGAGGGCTGGCTGGCTTACAGTGGCCTTGGCTAGTATGACATGTCTCTGTTCCATATTCTCCAGAAGGCTAGTTCTGATTTGTTCTTGTGACTGGGGCAGAGTTCCAAGAGAAAGAGCAGAGGCACCAAAGGCTTCTTTGAGGCTTAGGCTTGGAAATAGCACTATGTAATTTCCACCACATTCCATGAGTCAGGAGTAAGTCAGGTAAGCAGCCCAGATTCTAGAGTTGGGATAACAAATTGCATCTTCTAATGGGGGAAACATCAAAGTTACATTGTGAAGAATGTGTATTCAGGAAGGAGCAAATAATTGAGTTTCTATTTTTAATCTGTTTATGTAATACCAAATTAAAGCTAGATAATGATCAAATAAAAAATGAGGAAAGTGGAAACAAAACTAAACTTATATGTTTTGTCTATATTTCCATATTGTACTTTATAATGGTTATATATTAGTTATGATGAAATACAAGTATTTCCCAAAATGAATCATAAATTTGAGATATTTTTCTGTGAATACTTTTGGAATTACCTAGGGAGGGCCGTGTTAGCCACACTTAAGAAGAAAGAAAAACCTTTAATGTAGAAGTTGATCTCACTTATCTACAAGTTAAAAATGATCAATGTGGCACCAACCAAATTTGTCAAGGAGAACATGTCATTTAAAATCTCTTTGAATATTTACTATGTGTCTGAAGGATTATTTTCTTTTAATAGCTAAATGTTAACCCCTGGAAAAGATGAAAATTGAGTGAAAATGCTGACAGGTCCTTAATTCTGGTGGAACTCCTGGGTACTCTCTAATTATAATTCCAATTGGCCTATTAAAGTAGGAATAAAAACATTGGTTTCATTCATGCAACTTACTATATCTTATCTTTTAATGTGTATGACTGATGTTTGCAGTTTTTCCAACTTCTTAAAACGTAGTTATATATTCTGGACAAAGAATGAGGATCAGTTCAGCTTTAGCTTTCCTAAACTAGCCGTATAAATCAAATTGGTACCGCAAAGGTGAAGAGGTAGGAGTGATGTTTGTAATAGTCATTTAAATTGTAAAATATAAAAGCATTTTGGACTCCTCTGTAATTCCTGTTATGTGTCAGATAAAGTAGTTAGGTGTTAGAAAATAGATACTTTCTTTAAGCCATAGAGAGTCACCAGTAAAAGTGAATCCTTTCCACACACATAAACCAGTTTCACATAGTAATCTCTCTGTTAGGCATTCTGTGGCCTGATGATGGCAAGTAAAGTATTTTTCTAGTATGAAATGAATTTCCTCCAAGATAAGTGGGAAGAAATATATGATTATTGGGTGGATAAGAAGCCATAATAATAATAGATGCCCTTTGCTGTCCACAAAGGTTACAGAGTTTGCAAGTGGTAGAATAGAATAGAATTAATATTTTATTTAATCTGTGTTGTCCACAGTAATCAGAGTTCTTAAAGTAATCCTTAAGTATGAAGAGACCATTTATTTTGGAAGAATGGGACTATTTAGTTTGTTCAGAAATTTTGATTTCCTTTTTCATTGAGACACAACAAATTTTATGTATATGAAAAGGATTACTTTTCAGCTCTTAAATTTTTTATATAATACAAATATTTTTTTCTCTTTGCACTTTTGCTTTTCCTATGCTTCAGACATCTTCTTTGCCACTCCGTGTTACCTTCTTACTTTAGACGACAAACTAACAAACAAAATTTCCGGAATAGTCAACATTCTCATTGCTTGACAAGAACATGAACAAACATTAGTTTTGAAGAGCTATAAGAGCACATAGGACAAAACACTGGATCTATAGGTAAATAGTGTCTATATTTTTTTTACATCTATCCATTATCTATTTCTGTGTATATGAACACACTCTCTCTCCCTCTCTCTCTTTCTCTCTCTCTCTCTCTCTCTCTCTCTCTATAGAATTAATATTTTATTTAATCTGTGTTGTCCACAGTAATCAGAGTTCTTAAAGTAATCCTTAAGTATGAAGAGACCATTTATTTTGGAAGAATGGGACTATTTAGTTTGTTCAGAAATTTTGATTTCCTTTTTCATTGAGACACAACAAATTTTATGTATATGAAAAGGATTACTTTTCAGCTCTTAAATTTTTTATATAATACAAATATTTTTTTCTCTTTGCACTTTTGCTTTTCCTATGCTTCAGACATCTTCTTTGCCACTCCGTGTTACCTTCTTACTTTAGACGACAAACTAACAAACAAAATTTCCGGAATAGTCAACATTCTCATTGCTTGACAAGAACATGAACAAACATTAGTTTTGAAGAGCTATAAGAGCACATAGGACAAAACACTGGATCTATAGGTAAATAGTGTCTATATTTTTTTTACATCTATCCATTATCTATTTCTGTGTATATGAACACACTCTCTCTCTCTCTCTCTCTCTCTCTCTCTCTCTCTCTCTCTCTCTCTCTCTCTCTCTCACACACACACACACACACACACACACAGAGCAAGTGAGAGAGAGGGAAGGATTTAAAATTTATTTTGCTATATTATATTTACTGTATAATTTATTTAAAACTTTCTATTGATATTTAATAAAAGAGTGAATTAATTTCTGACATCTCTATATTGCTTGATTTTTCTCTTCTTGGGACTGAAGGCAAGGAAAGGGACTTAGAATGAAGATAGGCAATTTGCTTCTGCCAAAGAAAAATACTTTATTGTGATAGATGAGATTTTGTTTTTCTTTTTAATTGTGTTTACTTCTGGCAATGTAAAAATTCAGGAGCTTCATATATTAGTATGAAAAAGAGCAAAGTAAACTTAACATCTTGAAATTGATCCTATCAAATTGCAGAATGCCAATTATATATTTATAAGGAAAAAATAGTAGTTACAACTCTTCCCCAAATATCTTTGCATCTGTAATTCAGAGCTTTTACAACTACAAAACAATTCATTTTCTACTTACCCATAGCAGAAATAGGAAATCTTTCTCTGCATACTTACAGGTTTACTACCTAAATAACATCCTTTAGCAGTTCTACAGATGACCTCATTTTGAGAACTGACTTGGGATATTAAACTGTAGATACTGCAAACAACTCCAGGCATCCTAAATGATACATACAAGTCTGTGCTGAGTGGTTGAGTGAAAAGGGAAATAACACACTGTTTTTGAACATGTCTATACCATTGCACACATTGTGACCTCTATCATTGTAGTGTCTCTGACTATTGAAAGATAATCACTTTGGTAGCTTAAATTCAGTAAAGATATAAACACTAACAGACTTGAAGATGGGGGAGTCATCAGCATCTTACAACATTATGATGATAAATGATTGGTTTGTTAATCATTTCTTTGCTTACTGTAAAGCACAAGAAGATATGACCATCAGAAGATTTAGCTGTCCTGTTGCCTTTCTAGGACAGCTGTGGACCTGACAAAGGAGTAAGGATTAGAACATGATATTATGTAACTATGGAACATCAAATAATTTCCCTAGTAATATGTAGACCTTTGAATGTTGATATGGTCCCTCTCTAAACCCAATGTATAAAGTGCATTAAGCCCATGGTTTCTTTGTTTCTTAAAACTTGACAGATTCCTCACTCCCTGTGGGGTACATAGATTTTCAAACTCCAGATTTGCTACCAAAAAGAAATATGGATACACGGAAATTTGGTGTCTGCATCCCCTCAAATTTAACTGCTTGTTTGTGGGCTCAGTCGTAAACATGAATGAAGGCAAATCTGAACTTGGTTGGAATCAACATTGTTTGAAATTTTTTAATCTAGACCAGCCCCTTGTCTTTTGCCCTAGCCCCAAGCTTCTTAGCCATTTTTGCTAGTTATCTACTACTTGCACCTAGTTTTGTTCCCTAAAGTTCTTGATAGGAACAATCAAACCAATGGGTGTGTCTGTCTGGGTTGTTACTAGAAATAATAAGTTTAGATTCCCCCCCCACACCAGTATATGTTTGTGAAAATAACCAAAACTGTGAAAGTCATGCGGCTATATTCAGTTCATATCAAGCAAGAAGCCTTACCATTGTCATTCAAACTCTACAAGTTATTAATGATTTCTACTTTTATCCTTTGGCCAGTCATAGACATGACCCTGGTTATCTCTACATTGAAATATTTCTTGGGAATTTTCCTTCAGTGAGCTCCAGTATAATTCCTTTCAAGGAACAATCGATTTTCTTCCCCTTTCTCCATTTAAAAATATTTTTATGGACCACAGTGACACAAGGATACATGACAAAGGATTTCTCTGCTGCAGTTACATCTCATAGAAGGTGAAATTTGATTATGTAATGTTGGGAATTGAAAGTCATTTATTGGTTTGTGGAGAGAATTCAATTTGAATTTGTATGGGATGCTCTTCTAAATCCAGTTTTGTATGGTTTATGATTACCTTTGAATGCCTTTTTACCCTTTGTTCACCAAATATTATTTTTTTCCCCAGAGCTCTTACCTTTTGTCTAAATTCTTACTACTTGAACTGTGGTCCACACACCAGCATCATCATTTCCTAGAAGTTGTTAGAAATGTAGGATCTCAGACCTCATCTCAGACTTACTGAACTAGAATCTGTATTTTTAAATGACTGTCCGCAGGTGATTCATATGCACATTTAAGTTTGAGAAGTATGATTCAAAAATATTTTATGAAAGGAAAAAGAACATTCCAGCTGGTTATTCTCATTTGCATATCATGTACTCACTACTTCTTTTTCTCGCCTACTCACTACTCTCTTTCATCTTTGCCTGGATGCTAAGTTCTCAAGCTGCCTCAAAAATATGCTAGTTTTCTTGTGGACACTAGATTGGAAAGACTTCATTTCCACAAAAGTACTTTTTCTACATTTACATTTGACATTTTATTTTCTGAGTCTAGAGCTGCACCCTCCAATAGAGCAGGTATTAGCCACATGTGGCTATTTAGAGTCAAATTAATTAAAATAAAAATTAAATTAAATATTTGATTTTTCAGTCATTATAGTCACATTTCAAGTACATACTGTGTATTAGATAGCACAGATATTGACCATTTACATCATTAGGGAAAGTTCTATTGGACAGCAATTGTCTAGAGATGACTATATTCTAAGTTAGGCTTTGAAACTGTCAGTTTCAACAGCTTTCAGATCAGACTGGCAGCTTTAGTGAACCAGGATAACCAGTTGAAAGAGAAAATCTAGTTAACTCAAGGGGTTATTCCCAGTGTATTTGGTCTATTTCTGAAGTATCAAGCTATTTCATGTAGGTTAGAAGTGTGAGAGGAAAGGTGGTATCAAATGCCTCTTCTCCTCAAATTCCTTTACCATTATAAGGAGATCATAGTAAGAGCATCCTACTGGAACTGGGAGACTTGGAAATGGGAGCCTAGGCTCCAGTTGGCCATCAATCACTGAATGTGTGATACTGGGTAAATCACTTAACCTGTCCGAGTTTTAGTTTATTTATCTACACAATAAGGATATTCTGTTTGGTGGTCTTAAGTTTCCCATCTGTTTCTATAATTCTTAGTTCCATGAATTAGACACTTGAAATCAACCCAGTGGGTATCAACCTATGGATGGCATTTAATGAGGGATGCACATTTGATATTATCAAGCACAAGTGCTGGGGTTACAGATAGTTTTTTTAAGGATCTGCTTTCAAGGAAATAATAATCTAGAGGAGTAGCCTATAAAGTGGAGTGCTTTACCTCAGGAGAGACCAAGTTGATTCTCAAAACTAAAGGAATGATATGTTAAAATTTTCTATATTCATTGTTTATTTAAAATAAGCCTTGGGGGCTTCCCTGGTGGCGCAGTGGTTGAGAGTCCGCCTGCGGATGCAGGGAACACGGGTTCGTGCCCCGGTCCGGGAAGATCCCACATGCCGCGGAGCGGCTGGGCCCGTGAGCCATGGCCGCTGAGCCTGCGCGTCCAGAACCCGTGCTCCGCAGCGGGAGAGGCCACAGCAGGGAGAGGCCCGCGTACCAAAAAAAAAAGCCTTGGAAGAATTTGATGTATGGATTATCAGTAGTAAGCATATTTATGAATGAAATATTGTCAAGAAATATGTTTATCTATAAGTTAAGTATACATGCAAGCATACACATCATAATGCACACATTTATTGGTAGTGCATGTTCAGATATTTTTAAAGTTTTGGAGTGAGTAATCGTAGAAGTTTGGAGAGCAGTTGTCTAGAGAAGAGATAGGAAAATAATAATACAGTATGTGTGTGTGAGAGAGAACTGCTTTAATGAGAATATAGGATTCAATAAGTGCACAAAACGGAGCACATAACCGTGAGTGGGGGTCAGGGGCAGGGCAGCTTTTCAGAAGATGTGCTACTTGAAATGAATCGTCAAAGTGAGAAGCAAAGGTAGTCTGGGCAGAATCAATGGCATGTGCAATGACACATGTGCACTAACCAGCATGAAAAATGTAGGAACCACAACAGGTTCCACGTGGCTGGAAGCTACATTATATGTCAAGGAGGGGTAAGAGACAAGGATGAAGAGGAGGACATAAGCCACAAACATATATGTATATATATATGGCTTTCCAGAATAAAGGGAAGTTTTCATTTTAAAATGTTCCTCAAAGTGCTTCAGCTATGCTACCTTTTTCTTTTTGCCAAAATTAATTGTTTTTTAAATATTAATTTTAAAAATTGCGGTTATATATCTTTCTTTTTAATAATCTGACTCATTCCAAAATTATTACACACAGAAAAGGAACACTTTGATAATTTTGTAGGTTTCCATGTTTTATTAAGCTAGTTCAAGTTAAGTGCAAACATTAAAGAAAACTTAAGACCTCTGAGAATCTCCAGGACTTTTCCAAATGCTTCCAAACATTGACCTATTCTAAGCAGTGGACATCATAGTTGATCTTTCTAATTTCTAGTGTTTAGCTTTATTTTAATTTTTACCTTCCTTTTATTTATTATTTTTTAATCCTACTATTTAAAGAAAAATAAATAACTTGGGATTATGACCCTGATTTTTCTCAGGATAAAAAGGTAAAGTTATTATTTTTCTACAACACTTTCTCAGTATATTCAAGGAAAATATTTGAATGTTTATGATACCAACAAGTATTCCAGCATATACCAATAAAGTATAATTTTATTAACCTATTAATTTAATTAATTACTATTAAATTCATTAATTTAACAATTGTGTCTGATTAAACATAGATGCTATTATTTTTTTCCCAGAATTTTTTGATTAAAAAATATTGTGAAAATCAGGGAAATTTCAATATAGATGTATGTTTGCATGATCTCACAGGAAATAAATATTTCCCTGGGAATATATTGCTTACTCATCTGACATACTTGAGTTTATTCAAGGCATAAGGGCACTAGATGGTTAACTAACTGCCTTCTGCCAGACTCTAAGTATTATAAGAAACACGATTACAGTTCTCTTTTTTTCCCCTTCACTAGTTGCAGACCTCTGGGCTTGGAAACTGAACTAGAAAGTACAAAGTAATAATAGGATTAAGACATAAGTTGCCCTAATCTTTTGATTGGCTGGTCAACAACATCAATTCTTTCCTGTGTTTGTATTGGAGAGGAATTATATATACCCTATTAGGAAAATATCCACTACTGATTATTTCTAATTTTCAGGTATATTGAAAGTAATAGTAACCAACTCTGAATATTCTACATAATAATGAGGTTCCATAAATTTTACTTTAACTTTAAGAAAGACATTTGTATTGTAGTCTACAGGTTAAAAAGTTGTGTCAATTATTAATTTGCATCTCAGCAGAAGATTCCTTTAAATAACTGTGAAAGTATTTCATTTTGAGTTTTATCAACTTTGTTGACCATGAAAAACAACCTTTTTGTGGTGTGTTCTATTAATTATACTTAAATACAGTAAAGGAAATTTTCCTTTCAAAAATTGTTAAAGAACAGTTGCATTTCTACTACTTCTATTATTGATTCCAGGAATAGCAAAACTCTGAAAATGCTTTAAGGGATAAATTCCTTACAGTTTGTTTTTTAAGGCATATTTTGTCATTTGTTCTCCATTCTACACAATTGTTTTGTAATATCAAAGCATTTTCAATAATGCTTCCTAAGAGAATTTTTTCTCTCTCTGTTAGCAGTAGATGGATATTTGGGAATATAAAATTTTATTCACTTTTAAATTCATGACACATGCCTTAGATTACAAGCTCTAGAGAGGAAGACGTGATCAACTATGATGTACCGAAATCAACAACGTTCTAAGTATAAATGAGCAATAAAATATTTTAACTCACACAGTATCTTAGGATGTTAAAAATAAAATTATATTTGATACAAAATATTGATTAGATACCATTTGCCTGTCACTTACAAGACCATTACTTAAAATATCTTTTTTTCACAGACCTTCTGAAAAAATCATGTTAACTCTTTTTAGCAATTAAACGAACTGAGGTTCAGAGAAAATAAAGAGCAGAGCAGTGATCAAATACATGATAAAACACTATGTGGATAGCTAACCCAGAGTTTCTGAGTTCTGGTATACTCAGAGCTGCCTCTGTTATTTTCAATGGATATTCAAAGTTTAACTTTTCTTTCTTCCCAAAACTTTAAGTTGTAATTTGTGGATGCCATATATATGCAGAGATATATATAAGAAAGTAAGTTACTGTACCTAGCAAAAATATAATATATTAGTCAAGGTTATAAAGTACTTGGATTAAATGAGACTAGCTAGGTTTTACCTTGAGTGTCTTGTGACTTGCTATATAACCTTGAGAAAGGCCTTTTTCATCCTCTGAGCCTCAGTTTCCGCATTTCTCCTTGTGTCCCTCAGGTCTCTGTACAATGATGCTGCAAAGCAAATAGCTCCAAATCGCAGTGGTTTGAAACAATAAACATTCTTTTTTCTTGCTGACAAGTTTGCAGGTCAGTCAGGGTGGCTTTGTTTCAGGCTGTGGGTTGGGTCTAGGTCTGCTCCACAAGTCTTTCTTCCTGAGAGGAGCAGTTATTTTTGTGGCACATGCACAGAAGGACAAGAGGCCAAGCCAGACCACACCAGCCCAGTTAAAGCTTCCACTTGCTTCATATCTACTATTTATTGTCCAAAGCTAGTCATACGGTGAAGCTCAAAGTTAATAGGGCAGAGATGTAAAATCCACCTATTCTGTTAATAGGCTCTACAAAGTTGCACAGCAAAGGGAATGTGTGCAGAATTCTGTTAAGGGAGGGAGTGAAGAATTAGGAACAATAATTAAATCTACCCCATTCCTCTTTAGTCGTCAGAAGTGTTGCTGTGCTTTGTTAAACAAGACTGTTCCAATCAACTTTATTTTAAGGTGCTACATATTTCCACGTAGCTTTAGAAATGGTGTATGTATGTAAGGATACTTTAGTAGAATTATGGTATGTTGTTTATAGGCTAATGAAAAAATTCACATTAGAAAAATATGTTTGCTTTTAGAGGATTAAATTTTAAACACATATTATGAGGCTCTGATAACATTAATTATTCATTTCTTCTACACTGTCATTTTATTTACATTATTTCAAGAAATAGAAATCTTACAGAAGCTAAGGGATTGTATGAGTAGACACATGATTTTTAATTTAGTTTTACATACTTCCTTTGCTAAATAGGGCAGCAGTTTACTGGGCAGTGCATAAAGCAAAGCTCTCCCTATTGGTACCAAGTTGGCAGGCAATTTGGTTTTAATCCTGTCTAGAGATTGCTTGTGCGTTCCCGCACATTTCAGCTCTGATCCTCTAATGGTCATCTGTTATGCTGTGATTACATAGATGAACTGCAAAGAGATCATCTGACTAAATTGTCAAGTTAAGGGTACGGTAAGGAAAATGTTACAATTCAGAATAAAATAGGCTGTGATTTACAATGAAGTTTGACACTTTAAAAATAGTATGAAAAATTATTAAATAAATAATAAATAAATAATTTATTATCCACTTAATAAATTCTGCCCATGAAAATGTTCTAAGGAATAATTTTCTGCATTGTTGACAATCTCAACAGAATGGCTAGATTTAAGATGGGTTTGAGGAGAGAAATACCTTTCACTCCTGTAGTTAGTAATATTAAAGCTAGAAAGTACTGGGAGTTCACATCACACCTTCTGTAAGGACCGGTAGACTTGAGTTTGGTGTAGCATTTTTTTGTACTCTATTAACAGGAGAAAAACTGCGTATTACAAGCTTTTCCAAAGAATATTATATTTCTTGATGCAAAAAATCACTTCCTTCAGTGCTTCCCCTTACGTAATAATAATCAAAAGTAAATTTTTACAGACTCACTGGTTCCTCAATGATAGATACAAGAGGTTGAGCCAAAATCCAA
The DNA here is from genome assembly GCF_003031525.2 of Neophocaena asiaeorientalis asiaeorientalis. NCBI lineage: Eukaryota > Metazoa > Chordata > Mammalia > Artiodactyla > Phocoenidae > Neophocaena > Neophocaena asiaeorientalis. The sequence continues at coordinate 57,547 of NW_020173426.1, read as the reverse complement.
GGTGGGCAATAATCTCTCTTGGTATATGAGACTTGCTACCACATCACCTTCGGCTAGCTTTGGAGAAGCGTGAAACGCCTTTTTAATTCATGTTTCATCTAGAATGTAAACAAAGGTTGCATACTTCTAAACATCATCTTGCTTTTGATATCCTAATGTTCAGTTCCCATGTGTAAGACTTTATGGACAAAACCTAACACCTGAGTTCCTCTCGGAATCTTAACAGCAGTTAATTCCACGATGCCTTTTATCTTTTTCTCATTATTAGCTGGCATTTAGTGAGAATTTTTTAGATTAGCTAAATTCTTTACATGCATCATGTCATGTGTACTGTCTACTAATTAGCTGACCTCTGCTTAATTGTCTTCATCTGAACATTGGAAATTATCATAGTACTGATCTCCTGGGGTTGTTTTATGAATTGAAGAAAATGATGGGTGTAAACTGCTTAGAAAAAAGTGTGCATCATACGTAAACAAAAAATATAAAGTATTTCCATTCATACATTCAAAAGCATGTAATAAACATCTACTGCATGTTCAAGCACTGATCTATAGGGACTGGGAATTCAGTTTTGAACGAGACAGGTAAGGTTCCTATTCTCGAGGAGTTGACATTTCAGTGAGAGATGACAAGCAATAAATAGATAAAACAAACAAGATAGATAGGTTCTAGTAATAAAATCATTTTACAAATGAAGAAATTTAATTTGAACCAAGGCATGTAATTTGCTCAAGATCTCAAAGCTAAAAGGTGGTAGAGCCTGAATTAGAGTCCAAGATTATGGTACCCCAAAGCCCAAACTTTAAGCCTGCCATCCTTCCCGTGCTGTTATGCTTATTATGATCTTTGAAACTTTTCCCCACTGCAGCCTTCCTCTTTTGCGCTTTCTACTCCATCCTGTGAAATCACTGTATCATGTCTTTACCTTTAGTGAAACTTGATTCTCCTTGAAAGTGAGCATATCAGTTATGGTGATGGTTCTCAAACTTCACTGCCTATTGGAAACACTGGGGATCTTTAATAAAATACCAATATCTGGGTTGCCCCCAGAGATTCTGATTGAATTATTCTGGGTTGTGGATCAAGTGATTCCACTGTGCAGCCTTCCAGAATGATGGCTGCTAATACTCTGCATGTATCCCAAAAGGTTATCACTAGGTTGCCTACCTTTTAACTTTAACTTCTCTCTTGGGACAATTTCCTGAATTCTTTGGAAATTCCTATTATTAGGGGCCACTCCTGCATTTCCCTTGATCCAAGTGGATTTCTCTCCCAGATCATCACTTGCAGCTCTTTTCAAAGCCCTAGTATCGAAAGTACATCCCATTACTTGATGGTGGTGTCTGCCTCCCTCTAGATGGCCCTATTGGATGGTCTCCTGATCTCTTTATTACATTAAATAAAATCCTCCTTGCATTTTCCTCCAGTGAACACTCCATTATTCTGGCCCCATCACAGCCAAATTTCTAAGAAATGTCTCTCCACTTACTCATCTGCAGTCATCTTCAACAGCTGTATTTCTATTCAATCTGTATCTTCATGTGTTACTAGAATATAGAACACACAACTCAGGGGATGTGAGCACAATGCAATTTTGTTTTGTCCTCACCTTGCCCATTTTATTCAGTGGCAAAATGTAATGCTACCTCTGAAGAGGACTCAATACAATGTCATATTGGCTCTTTCTTATATCTAGTCCACAGGACTCTCTTGAACATTTCATGCCCCAAAGATTATAGGCTGATCCTAACACAGCCACCCAAATCCTGTGGTTAGAGACACTTTAAGCTTTCTCAAGCAGGAATCAAGCACAGGTTCTCCATATCTCAGGACTACACAATTGAGTGTCCGTATGGAAGTTCCCATTACTTAGACCCATGACAAAGGAGGGGAAGGTGAGGAATTGCAAATCTCCAAAGAAATCTATTCCTCCTCTATTATTTAACTCACTTTTATGATGGAATGAGATCGAATACATTCCACATTTATAATGGAATACATTCTCACATTATTTCCTTCATTGCTTCACCTGGACCCACTAAGATCAATCTTAACATCACTACAAGTAGTACAACCAGACGTCATGTGTCTCATGATGTGATGTAATGAAGTATTCTTGCTTTAAAAAAATTGAATCTAAATCAAATCAGCCTCTAGATTTAATGTAGAGTTTATACAAAATACATGGCTTTAAGGAACAAGTTAAACGATACTACCAGAAAGCATGGAAGTAAAAAAAAAAAAAATGTAAGAAGCTTTATAGGACAAATGACCTAGTTTTTCCAGAAAATCAATTGCAAGGGGAAAAAGGAGTGGGGATACGCAGCTCTTACAGAATAAAAGAGATTTAAAGGACAAAAGAGCCAAACATGATAAGCAGATCTTGTTTGGAACCTAATTAAAATGAAAAAAACTAACTGTAAAAATACTCTTTGAGAGAATCAGAGCATATGAATATTGTCTGGTTATTTAGATAGCATTAAGAAACTATTGTAAATTCTGATATGTATAAAAATAGCATAATCATTATGTTAAAAATCAAAATATCTATCATTTATGCATTATAGCAAAGTATTTATTTGTAAAACGACATAAAGTCCGGTATTTATAAATTTCTACCTCCCAAAATTTTGGAGAAGATCAAAAAGTGGGCTAGTACTAATCACGGGACTGGGTTTAGTATACTAGTTTCTCTAACTTTGTGTATGCTTGAAAATTTCTGTAGTAAATTTGTAATATTGTTTTTGCCTTTTTAATTTTAGTTTTGTTGTTCTTGTTGTTACTGTTGAGTTTTGTTTATCCTTTCATAGCTCAGGGGTCTGTATATTTAAAACTGCCCCAGGTGAGTCTGCCCATTGGCTAGTTGTAATTACTCAGTTAGGGGATTATTCCCAATTGGGTGTTCAGCATCATTTCCTCACCAGCTCAGGTCTCACATATTAATCTGAAGTTAGACCTATTTAAAACTTCAGCATTGAAAGAAGATTTCTGGATGTGTGACTATGCAAATCACCCTACTTTTATTTTGGGGAATTAGGAAAAATTGATAATTGTTGGGGTTTCCTGGCACTGTTGTTTTTTAACTATTAATTGGTACAGAGAGTGCACAAATCATTAAGTATATACATAAAGTTTTAAGTAGTGTCTAAAAATGAAATTAGCTTGGTCTTTCTCTTTAGAATAGGTCCCCTAAAAGAATTAGTCATACTTATTATCCCAGTTCTGCGAAGATGGCTAAAGCCTAATCAAAATGTGGCATCCCACTTTCCTTTTGACTGTATGTCTTAGCCCTACCTCAGAAAGTTACCAGATTTTATGGAAGGTAGACTGCGTCCATATTCCTATGTGATAACAGGATGCCTTCTTGGAAAGACAAGAGATATTGAAGGTCCAATATCCTAATCAATAATACTGATTCTTCCAAAGCAGTATTTAGCAAATTTGCCTCACCATAAAATTTACCTAGGATATTTGTTAAAGACGCAAGCTCTGGGCTCCTCTCCTGGAGATCCCTAAAGATTTTGACTCAGTAGGTTGTGGGTGAGCCCCTTAATGTATTTTTTAAAAGTTCCTCAGATGATTCTTATGAAAAGCCAAGTTTGAGAAACATTGCTCTACAGTAATGCATTTCACTTTAACTAGGTATGGAACATGCAGGCACATTTTTATTGCCACCAGTGAGCTCTGCTTCTGGGACGTGGCTCGTGCAGAAAGTCTACAAAATATCCAACTGCAAAGAAATAGCTAGAATGCTTATATTCCTGCCCAGGTTTGCTCAGCCTGACAGACTCAGGATGTGGTAGTTCTCAACTCTTACATATTAACAATCACCTGGGTAGCTTGAAAACTACCAGGGCAGAAGACCAAGCAGCCCAGAGGGTATTATTTAATTGGTATGTCATAGGGCCTCGATATTTTTATTTTTTAAGGCTTCCCATGTGGTTCTAAAATGAAACCAGATTTGAGAAGTACTGAGCTTGAGTTATACAATAGGCAGTTGCAATTTTAGCGAGTATTGTGCTTCTTAAAGAGAATGGGGTTAGCACAATCTATGTGTCCCACAAGATCTAAAAGAAAATAGCTCAAATTCCAAACCCATTCTTCTCCCATTATGTATACTTTCATTTGTGTTGTGTGCGGTAGATGGGATGGTTTGGAGTTAATTTCTTCGTCACCTTTGATTATAATTTCCCCTTTACTGACATTTTGTTCTCTATTCTCAGCTTTAAAGTTTTTCCTTTTGTGTGTCTAGGCATCCAAATTAAATGTGGAATTCAACCTATTTCCTCACTTTTCTCAATAAAACTTTATTAAATTAAAGTAAACTATACTAAGAGAAGGTGAAAGGATTGGTTTGATGCCTAACTATATACAAAAAAATCTTTATTTGTATGGCCTTAATACACTCAGCTTCTCTGCTGCATTACTTGGGTGTCTCTTCTCTCATCTTGGAAGTAGAAAACCAAACATAGAAAACCAAATCTAGAATTGCCCTGTTCCTTTAAATATAATGAACATTAGCTCAAGACGCCATTCCGTGGTATGCAGAAAGTCCAATTTCCATTTGTGTGAAGCTCCTCAGATTGGCTTCTCATGTTCACTTCTGACCCTAAATTCCATTTCCCCTCTAAATTGGTCCAGATGATGATGATCTAAAGAGTCATTCACGCTTTCCCCGTTCTACATCATGCTAGCTTAGATATAGAATTCTGTTCATTTCCTTCATCCATACAAAAGGCTGTTGTGTAGCAAAATTTATTGAAATATGGGACAGATGGGGGGATTTACAGAGCTGAAATGTAAAAGTAAAAGCAAATAATGGAATATCTGCTCTTTAAAAAAGTCTCTCCATAGTTGCTCCAACAGAAGCTTCAACCTCCCACATTTTGTCTTCTATCGAACACTGCACATTGTCTGTCCCTGTGTGAGTAAATTGAAACCAATTACACTTGTTAAAAATCTATCTATCTATCATCAATCATCTATCCATCTATCTAAATTATAAAATTTTGATATGTAGAAAGTTTTGTTTTAAATTTTAAAACTCTGACCACTTTCTAAAATGTATAGGTTCTAAAGACTGGAATACCTTTTGTCTACTGATAACCTGGGTTTGTATATGTAAGATTTGAGAATATTGGACAAGGTCGAAATTTATTTGTATGAACATGATGAGAAAAAAATTCTTTGTCATTAAAAAATTTTAAATGTACAAAAAGTCCATAAACAAAATTAAGTATAAACCACATGATGGGAGAGTTCACAGAATAGAAACTCAGATGGGAGAGTTCACAGAATAGAAACTCAAACAGTCAATAAACATGATGTTCAAACTCACTAGTTACTGGGGAAATGTGAATTAAGCCCCAATAAAATGCAAATTAAAAGCACAGTGAAATACTATTTCAGTGCCCATTATGCTTAGAAAAAAATGACGTTACTAAGTTCCAACAAGGATGTAAAGAGTACAATTGAGTTGACATAAACTTTTCTTTAAATTAAGGACTTCAAAAATCCTCCACTGGATTAATTCTGAATCAAGGTAAGAGGCTCTTAGATTCAATAGGCACTCCATTATTTATTATAGAGAAAAGATCGTATAATTATCTTGGCTTTTTTTCTCTTTAATTATTGTCAATCTTCCTCTCAAGAGCATAAGCCCCATGAAGTCAGGAGTCATATCTATTTTGACCACAGGTGTGTTCCTATCAGTTAGCAGAGAAACCTTAGCAGAGAAAATGGTTGCTGATCAATATTTTTGAATAGATAAATGAATAATAGTTTCAACATGTGTGTATTATTTGGGGAGAAGATGTGGATATGCTGAGGTCTGTATTGAAGCTAATTGAGGAAATAGCATTACATGTCTCTTTCAACAAACATATAGATTAGAATTTTTAACCAACAATTCAGCTAAATACAATTCAGTTCAGTTAATACAATTTCTGGGTTTTGTCAACATAATAGCTTTTTAAGTATTTGAGAAATCACATACTCGACCCCTAAAATTCTTCCTGACCACAATAAGAAAGCACCAACTTAAGGTCTCCCAGTAAAAATGTGTTTTGCATTCATTGGCAACCAGGAGCCCACCCCAATATCTTGTTAGCCTCAAGTAGAGACAAAATGAAAAAGAACATCTAATAAGTGTAGTTTGCATACATTATTTTTGCTAACTCGATTCACTAACCCTGGATGCCCAATATAGCTTTTATTTCTAGGCTTACCCTTGTCATCCCTTAATGCTTTAGAGGTAAAGATGAAGTTCTTAAGAGAGTAAACCCTGAGGAGCTAAGAGTTCTCATCACAAGAAGAAAATATTTTTTCTTTTCTTTTTTGCTTTTCCTTTTTATTGTATATATATGAGAAGATTGATGTTAACTAAACTTACCGTGGTATTCATTTCACTATATATGTAGGTCAAACCATTATGCTGTACACCTTAAACTTATACAGTGATGTATGTCAGTTATATCAATAACACTAAAAAAAAGGTCAAAAGTATACTCTTCATGGGCCTTGTAATTAGCTGTTTTTTACAGAGATAGTACCTGGATTGTTCTAAGTGTTTAATAAACATTTGTTGAATGAATGAATGCATGCATTAATTTAATACATTGAGTTGAATTGTTTCTGAGCATTCCAAAACCAAGTCATAATTGGATATATTTGTTTCTCTGGTACCTTTCTTTATATACTTAAAATAGCATGTACCAATCCAAAGTCCCATCAGGGAAATGTTATGCTGTAAAATGACAATTTGATGTTTTAATTATACTTTCTTTTTCTTAGAAGCAGTTAACACCATCTAGAGTACCTGATTATATTTCATTAGGGCTGTGCAGCCTCCTTCATGGGATTTATTGCACTAATATTTTCAATGGTGAATTTTGATGGTTTTCTTTTGTAAAAAACCATTTATTCATGTTTTTCATTTGATTAAGAGTCTCATTTTGAATAATACTTTTTCCTTCTTTTTCTCTTTTGCCTTCTAGAGCATTTGTAGTTGCTACCTCAGAGCCTCCTTAGGAATCTTCCATCGTACTGACGATTTCAGTGTTCCTGCCTCTGCAGAAATGGTGGGTAACACAGATCTAGTCATAAAGCCAGAGAAAATGTTGTTGCCACTTTCTGGTGTTAAATATATATATAAATATATATATATATAATTTATTATAGAATATCTCCAGTGTGCAGAAAATGTGAAAGAATTTTACAGTGAACATTCATATACCCAACATCAATACTCGACACAACATTTTGCTCTACCTGTTTTATCACGTTTCTTTGTCTAGTTATCCTTCTACCCATCGTATTTTTTGTAGGCATTTTATCATAATTTGCACACATCAGTATACTTGTGACAAACATTTTAGTATGCAACTCATAAGCTAGAGGTCAGTTTTTTTTTACAGTTTTTTTTAATTTGAGGTAAAATCTACTTATAACAATACGTACAAATTTTAAGCAGGCATTTTTTTTTAACATCTTTATTGGAGTATAATTGCTTTACAGTGGTGTGTTAGTTTCTGCTTTATAACAAAGTGCATCAGTTATACATGTACATGTATCCACTCTTTTT
>NW_020173426.1:33674-49645 GCF_003031525.2 Neophocaena asiaeorientalis asiaeorientalis | reverse complement strand
GTAGTGTATATATGTCCATGCCACTCTCTCACGTCATCCCAGCTTACCCTTCCCCCTCCCCGTATCCTCAAGTCCATTCTCTAGTAGGTCTGCATCTTTATTCCCATCTTGCCCCTAGGTTCTTCACCATTTTTTTTTTTAGATTCCATATATATGTGTTATCATATGGTATTTGTTTTTCTCTTTCTGACTTACTTCACTCTGTATGACAGACTCTAGGTCCATCCACCTCACTACAAATACCTCAGTTTCGTTTCTTTTTATGGCTGAGTAATATTCCATTGTATATATGTGCCACATCTTCTGCATCCATTCATCTGTTGATGGACACTTAGGTTGCTTCCATGTCCTGGCTATTGTAAATAGAGCTGCAATGAACATTGTGGTACATGACTCTTTTTGAATTATGGTTTTCTCTGGTTATATGCCCAGTAGTGGGATTGCTGGGTTGTATGGTAGTTCTATTTTTAGTTTTTTCACGAACGTCCATACTGTTCTCCATAGTGGCTGTATCAGTTTACATTCCCACCAGCAGTGCAAGAGTGTTCCCTTTTCTCCACACCCTCTCCAGCATTTATTGTTTCTAGATTTTTTGATGATGACCATTCTGACTGGTGTGAGATGATACCTCATTGTACTTCCGATTTGCATTTCTCTAATGATTAATGATTTTGAGCATTCTTTCATGTGTCTGTTGGCAGTCTGTATATCTTCTTTGGAGAAATGTCTATTTAGGCCTTCTGCCCATTTTTGGATTGGGTTGTTTGTTTTTTTTCATATTGAGCTGCATGAGCTTAAGCAGGCATTTTGATGAATTTTGACAAATAACCCAAACTCCTATCACAATATAGAATGTTGTCATCACCCCAGAAAAGTTTTCAAATGTTCCTTTCCAGTCCATTTTCACTTCATCCCTGCTTTCAGAGGTAACCACTATTCTGACTTTTTTCAACCATAAATTAATTTTTCTCTGCTTGTTCTAGGACTTTCTATGATTTGTTTATACACTATATACTCTTTTGTGTGAGGCTTTTTTCACTCAGCATGTTTTTGACATTCATCCATGTCACTTTCTGTGCAAGGAACTTGCTACTTTGTAGTCCTAAGTAGTTCATTATATGAATATACTACACTTTATTTATTCTCCTATTGATCAACACTTGAGCTGTGTTTCCAGTTTTGGATTTTATGAATAAAGCTCTAAAGCTCTATGTACATTCTTGTACAAGACTTTGTGCAAACATACATGTTTGCATATAACTTGGGTAAATAGCTAGTAGTGTGTTTCCTGGTTGCAGCATAAGTGTATCTTTTTTTTTTTAACATCTTGATAGGAGTATAATTGCTTTACAATGGTGTGTTAGTTTCTGCCGTATAACAAAGTGAATCAGCTCTACATATATCCCCATATCCCCTCCCTCTTGCGTCCCCGTCCCACCCTCCCTATCCCACCCCTCTAGGTGGTCACGAAGCAGTGAGCTGATCTCCCTGTGCTATGTGGCTGCTTCCCACTAGCTATTGATTTTACATTTGGTAGTGTATATATGTCCATAGCACTCTCTCACTTTGTCCCAGCTTACCCTTCCCCCTCCCCACGTCCTCAAGTCCATTCTCTAGTAGGTCTGCGTCCTTATTCCCGTCCTGCCCCTAGGTTCTTCATAACCATTTTTTTTTTTAGATTTCCATATATATGTGTTAGCATACAGTATTTGTTTTTCTCTTTCTGACTTACTTCACTCTTTCTGACAGACTCTAGGTCCATCCACCTCACTACAAATAACTCAATTTTGTTTCTTTTAATGGCTGAGTAATATTCCATTGTGTATATGTGCCACATCTTCTTTAACCATTCATCTGTTGATGGACACTTAGGTAGCTTCCATGTCCTGGCTATTGTAAATAGAACTGCAATGAACATTGTGGTACATGACTCTTTTTGACTTATGGTTTTCTCAGGGTATATGCCCAGTAGTGGGATTGCTGGGTCATATGGTAGTTCTATTTTTAGTTTTTTAAGGAACTTCCATACTGTTCTCCATAGTGGCTGTATCACTTTACATTCCCACCAAAGGCTTAAGTAATTTTAAAGCATATTTTAAAAATAAAATTATCTGTTCCTTTACTATAAGCTTTCTCTGATACCAGAGATTCTGAAAAAAATCCTAGTGAAAAATTATCCAATGAAACAGCTCTGAAGACCATTGCCAGTTAAATGTTAAGCATCTTACTAAATTAATTTTATTTAGGATTGGGATAATCTTTGAGGGAAAAAGTGAGATATTTATTATTTTTAGAAAATTCTAATGCCAAAATGTAGGCTGGTTATCTTGCAGAAAAAAACATACTACTCTCTGGTAAAAAGCTTGTTTGTACCAAAAGCCTCTGTCAGCATTAAGAAATGACACTACGTATATGAGAAATTAAAGGAAAGCGGAAGAAAAATGTTAAGGTGATACTCGTAAATTCCAGTCTTAAAAAATTCCAACATTTCTAAAAGACTAAGTAGCTTTCAAAGTCATGCTAAAATTAGTAAATTTTGAATGGTTTCTGTTCTTCTACAGTACTTTAGCGATGGTTACATGTGTAATAACACACACTTCTTTACATAATGCCACTACTGTTACCTGGGTCCTTCTGTGTTTGCTCATACCTTCCTCTCTAGACAAAGGAATTTTGGTTAAAGTTGGTATCCATGGAATTCTTACTTATATTTTTGCTAAATTTGGATAAATAATTATTATGTAAATAGACAATCAAAAACATTTTTAAAATATCAGTATTATAAAATCTATTAAATAACTTAAAGTGTGAGTTGATTTAATGAAAAAACAAAACATAGCTATATGAATATATTTACCAATAAAATTCTAGAGCAGTGGTTTCCACCAGGGGACATTTGGAAATATCTGGAGACATTTTTGGTTGTCAGAACTGATGAGGTGTTACTGCTGGCATCTAGTAGGCAGAGAGCATGACCTTACTAAACATTCTACAGTGCACAAGACAGTTTCCCAACAACAAATAATTATTCAACCCAAAATGTTAATAGTGCCAGGGTTCAGAAACCTTCCTCTAGAGAAGCTTCCTATTCCATTGTGTAAAGGCCAACATATGTAGTTCATAGTAAAACTGCTATCACATAGCTTTGAACCATCTCTGGAGACTGTCTTGCTGCTTGTGGATGAATTCAAACGGTGGAGTCAAAATAAGATATAGTATACAATTTCTTTGGCCCAATCACAAGGAGGCCCGGTTTGTGATCCTGACCTTTGCCAGCACAATGAATCTTCCAGAACAAATAATTATGAACCAATATCTAGCTGACTGTGTCTTCCAAATATGTCCTTCCATTGCTATACTTAACAGCCAATTACAGCATATTTTAGTGTCCTGACTCAAGTACTTAAAAGCCTTTGAGGATGATGCCATCTGCTTGGTAGCCAGGAAGATAGTAGCTCTCTCTGGGGATCCATGATGGCTATCTGGACATTTATAGGCATGCCAGAAAGATCTGTGAGTTCTCCCACCAGAAGCCTAGGTCCTCTGGCCTGGTTACTGTAGCCAACTTAATGGAAGTTGTGGATGAGATGTTTTCATCTTCCTATATCACTGCCATAAAAATTCCTTGGTTCTGGAACAGGGCTTCCCTAGAGCTCTCATCACAGTGTTCTGTAGATCAGGATTGGAGCGAGCAGCATTTCAACAGATATACAATTAACATGTGGCTCTGTGCAGAATGGAGGGACTGCTGTACCCTACCATGTCGGGGACCATGGCTATGAGCTCATACCTGGGCTTCTGTCACCTCCTCCTTGTGAAGCCCAGCAGGAACAACCTGCTTCTTTGTGTGCAACTGAACATCAGCCAATATGGCAAAGAAGAGTAAGGTTTTCAACAAGGAAAGACTGTGGCCTGCTGTTTTTAGAGAGCTTTCTTTCTTTTTACTAAGCACATGGAATTATTGTAGCAAGATATACTGAATGGAAATGAACATGTCATGTATTTTGAATTTTCCATTAAGTAATATGCCTTTTCTAGAAACGCAGTTAAATAGATAGCTCTCTGTGATAATGTGCACTTTGTGCGGGCATAGTTAATCCTGCAGTCAACTCCTAAATCTGAATCTTCAGCCCCCACAATATCCATTTGTTCACCAAAGAACTATTCATTTAAACATTAGTCAGTACTGTGATCTTGGGAAAGTCAAGATCAGCTTTCTGGGTTTCAGTTTTAATACTTCTAAAGTGGGAAAAAGGAAGGAAACTAAGAATACTGGGATCATATTATATTACATTTTTTTTTCGCTTACCTCACTGTAATTCCTACAGCAAATGATAGTGATTTTTAAGCATATCTTAATACCTAGATTACAAACCCCCAAAGAACTGGAATTAACATCCTCTTATTTTTGCTTTCTTCAACATCCATCACACTGTTTGGCACATATATGGTGAAGGCAAGTAAGCAACAACAAAAGCAATAACAAAATCACCTTACAATGAGACTGCCAGGATACTGGCATGATTTTGAAAAGCATACATACAAGGGTGTGGGGATGGGGAAAGTTGAGCCTATGGGAGAGAAAGCATGAAAATGCTCAAATCTGGAGGTTTTTTGGAACCCAAAAGGAATATAGCAAAGAATTAAATTCAAGATGGAAGTGAGAAAGTAAAGAGAAATGAAATGAAAAGTGGACCTTCCATCTGAGTCAGCCAAGTTTTGGTTAGGAGTGGACAGAGCATGACATTATGGAGCTAGCCTGGATTGACCTACACATTGCCGCAAATGTTTTGTTTCCATATTTCAATGATCTACTTCCTTGAACCTATGCCTCTAATAGTGGTTCCCATTCTTCATCCATTGTTTTTCCAAATCTGGATATATCTGTCAGCCTTGAAAATTTGTAATTGTCTACCTTTCACCCACTGCTCTATATGTGAGATCCCAGTCATTGTCATTGTCCAGATCTCTCCTGGAGTTACACACTAAATCCAGCTGTCTGCAGACACCTTAAATATAGCATATAAGAATACTGCACTATTCTTTCCTCCACCAGATTTTTTGTTTCCTTCTAGATTATTTTATATCTTACTTAGTTATGCCTCCATCCACCCAACCATTCCAGCTAGGTGTCATTTTTAAATCTCTTTTTTCTCTCAACCCTGACATCAAATTTGTTATAATAGTCTGTTAGTTTTACCCTCTAAATATTTTTAATAAGCTCCCTTCTATTCATTCTCATAACAACTTCAATATTTCAAGTTTAAATCTAACATCTCACTATTACAACTTCCTAAATCTGCTTGGGTGACTAATCAATATTCAGTGGCCCCCACTAAAAATGTGGAAACCCTGTAAAAAGCCACCAACATTATTTAAAAAGCAATATTTCAAATAATTCAGCTGCTTAAAATGCTTCCATGGGTCCTAGTTACTTATAGAATGGATTCCAACATTTCTAAAAGACTTATACAAGGCTCTCTATGATCTGACCCTTTTTCTTATCACTGACCATTTCCCTGCCTCAAATTTCTGGCTTCAATAACCCAGAATGGTACTTGTTTCCTTCATACACTGTGTAGTTTTGCTTTTCAAAGACTTTCCTTATAACACACTAATTGCCAAAAATATCTTCTGCTCAATCTCTGCCTCACTTCTTTCCTGTCCCTATTCCCGCAGCCAATTCATACTCATACCAATGACTCAATATTCAATATTCATACTCATACCAGTGACTCAATATTGAGGTTATTTCTTTCCTGAATTCCTCATCTTAAATGGTGTTACATTCTTCCTCTAGGTGCCCAATAATACTATGTGCACATTTCTATTAATCCATTTACTATATTGCTTTATTTTTTATCTTTTTATCTTCAGTGTTTATCACAATAAATTATAATTGCCATTCAATGCTTGTTGATTGTATAAAGCATTGATAAATGAAAAAACAGAGAGAGAGAGAGAAAGAAAGAAAGGGGAAAAGAAAGAGAAAAAGGAAAGAAAAGAAAAGTCAGTTGTTTTGTAGGCTGTTATTGACATTTCAGTCTCTTCTTCATTTGTAAGGTCTCTTTTTCATTCTTGAATTCTACCATTTGGAGGAGGATGGAAGATATTCTAACAATGGATTGATATCTTGCTTTTTGTCCTGCAAATACCTCATGACTAGATATGCCGGATTTCCTCATCCACCAAACTAGATGGTCTGATACAAGCATTTTATATGGCAGTTCCCTCTCCAGTGTTAATAATTTTTATTCAAAGTGCCTAGTTCTAAGATCAGGACTTTCCCAACTATTACTTTTCTTTGGCCTCTTGGTTGAAAAGCAGTGCCCTTTATGGCAGGGGGATTTGCTTCTTAAATTTATTGTCCAGCTATATTCCACTTTAACTTGCAAATTGGGCACCATGCTTGTAAACAGATTTTTCAAGTCCTCACAGCTCCACAGCCAGGTCTTCTTTTATTCAGGAGTAATGCCACAGCCCCCTGCGTCCACAGAGAGTGAAAGTTTAACACTCAGGGCTTCTGTTTCATGTCCCAAGCTTCCTCTGTTACAAAATATGCAGTCTCACAGCTTATTTATTGCCAACCACATCCTTTATTATGAATTTTTCTATCTTCATAAAGAAATATAAATATAAATAAAACAACAGATAAAAAGAATGTAAAACAGCACGACAGAGATAATTTAAATGGAAAAAATGAAATAAGGAATTCTGAAAGTAGAAATGAGACATAAATATCATTTCTATATTTTGAAGAATCCAATTATACATTCTATTTTATACTAAATATATTATAATATACAATTATAAACCCACTTTAAATCCACAAAAGCAATACAATTTAAACAACAACGTTTGACAGTCTCTTTATATAGTATATTTGCCCATCCTCAAGATTGCTTCGTATATGACCAAAGAAAATGTATTTCTATCAACCATGAAAATTTCTGGTGTTTAGTCACTTCTCTGGAGATTCCATAGTCCAGTAATTACTTGAGAAATCTAAGAAATCAAGTTTCACTAACTGAAGAAACTATATTCTTTCTCCTTCTCTGGATTTCTGTTGCATAATTTCTATTAAACTTTTTTTTCAAGCCAGCTCTTATTTATCCATATTTCAAAGGACTGTAATATAACTCTGATAACTAAAAACCCTAAATATTACAAGCTCTTCTACTTTAAGCATTTTTTTAAAAAAATTATTTGCTTATTTTTATTGAAGTATAGTTGATTTACAATGTTATATTAATTTCAGGTGTACAGCAAAGTGATTCAGTTATATATACATATATATCTATTTTTTTCAGATTCTTTTCCCTCATAGGTTATTACAAAATATTGAATATAGTTCTCTGTGCTATACAGTAGGTTCTTGTTGGTTATCTGTTTTACATATAGTAGTGTGAATAGGTTAATTCCAAACTCCTAAATTATACTGTAAGCATTTTATAGCAATCTTTAGAAAGAAATTCATTGACTGTTTATTTTCACTTTTGACTAGTTAACAGTTCCACAGCAAAGGTAGAAGTAGCAATGAAAGTACCTCAAGATAAGAAACACAATAGGCTGTGAAAATTTCTTAAATTAGGTAATAGTGAACTCTACCACACTTAGTGTTCTTACTGAGCATCCAATTTTTGAGAATTGGAGGCAATCAGATATTAGTACACTCTTCTGATATGAAAGTATATGTTTTTTACAACAGCCAAGAACTAAATCTTTTAGTTCACTTCACCACCTGGTCCCAATATTTATTGTTTCTGTGAAGAGTTACATTTTTCTTTTTCTCTAACCATAATAAAACCCACTCATACTCCAGAAGCCAATTTGGATCTCAACACCCGGAATGAAGGAAGTGGTCTCCTCTTACATAAAGCCTGCATCTCCCTATCATTTGCCATCCATCATCTATTAATGTAATTAATGTATGAGTATATATTCAGCACCTGCTATATATCAGGCAATGGATAGGAGACAGCAAACTTTTGCTGCAAAGGGCCAGATAGTAAATACTTTAAGCTCTGCAGGCCATATGATCTTTGTTACAGCTATTCAACTTTGTCCTTGTAGTATAAAATCAGCCAAAGATAACATGCAAATGAATGGGCGTGGCTGTCTTCCAATAAAATTTTATTAACAAAAACAGGTGGTGGGCTGGATTTGTCCAAGGGGAGGTAGTTTGCTGAGCCCTAGACAACATGATCGACACTTAATGGTATATAGTAAGCAAATACAATCATAGGAATCAAATAATAGGGAAATTTTTTAAGATGAGAAAAATGCAAAGCCTTTGGAAGTTGCTTGGAAGTCCTAGACATCTGGATAAAGGAGGCATCTGGAAAAGAGGGAGAGGGGGAGGGAAAGTAGTTGGTTAATTTATAAGAATATCACAGTTTTCTTCAAAATTTAAAATCAACATATCATATACTTTATTTTTTAAGAACGAAGTATTAAACATTCATTTTTGTTTTGGAAAAAATTAACCCCAACATATAATACAATATGTTATATAACAGAAATATTAAACAAAAAGTAGGACTTTTCAGAGAAAACTTTTCTCTTTACATATATTGACATATAACTTGGAAAAGTAATTGGCCATCTAAAATAGTTAAAAAATGGTAACTATGTGAGGTGAAGGATATGTTAACTAACCTTATTGTTGTAATCATTTCACAATGTATAAATGTATCAAATCATCTCATTGTACACCTTAAACTTGCACAATGTGTCAGTTATATCTCAATAAAGCTCGGGCAATATTTTCTGCATGAGTTTATTCTTGAGGCACTTTTTCTACAAGACATTTGAGGAATAATTTTTAGATCAAAAGGCTCTGATTGTCTATCAGAAAATTAAATACATAAATTTAATTTAAAATGTTCTTTCCAAAAAATTCAACTATCTCTAAAACATTTACAAATAACCCAGGATTATAAGATTTGATGCAGATTTGAACACTGTGATAATGTTATATGCCCAATGGGAAGAGAAAAGAACAAGGTTAAAATATCATTCATTCTTTATATCCTCATCATTTTTATTGAACCCTTATGAGCAAATGTTGGCTGACAGTGAACTATTTAAAAATGTAAAGGTGACGTGAAACATTACATAGTGTAGAGTTTCTAAAGAGCAGGCCTCATTGTGTATGAAAATGAATTAGAATCAGTCCAGTCAAGCTTACTAAATACATGAAGAATCTCAGTTGGGAAAATCATCTAATTCAAACTTAAATACTGGAGTTAGGTTTTAGGGATAAGGTTTAAACTATCATTTTTCCATTCTTTTAGCTTCTGTTGCTATTTTCTAGCTAACCTTCTTAGGGTAATATTTCCTCAACAAAAAATTTATTTTACTTTGTTAAATGCAATTTATAAAGTATCTAAGATATATTAGGCATACAATATATTTGAGTTACATTTAAGTAGCATAATCTCATTGCCCTTATTGTATCTCATTTGTGTCCTTTGTTTTTCATGACTACATCATTATTTTTTTAGTCTAAAATTGTTTCTGACCATCAGTGGAAATACACACCAACCCTACTGGCCACATACTCTTTGTACATTTTTAAAAACTGATATGGTTCACTTCGGTTATGCCACTTTTATCTATAAAATGTTTATTTTGAAGTATGTGAGGAGATTGGGTTTCTCTCTATCTTGAAAATTAATAACATATATTATGACATATAACATATGGAGACAAATCTGTGCTCATAACTTACGAAATGCTTCATTGTGCTCTGAATTGTTTTGAATATGCAATATTATTTTAAAGGAACAAATAGTACATTTTAGAAAATTTCCTGAAGAAGCCTGATGCAGAGTAAAAGGAATTTACCTGTAAGTTTCTTAAGAAGCAAAGAGTTTATCACACAATATCACTACATTGAAAATAATCATTTAATACCTACTCTTGGCCATGTGCTAAGCTAGAGGCTAGAGACACAGCAATGGAAAAGGAAGCTATGAGTATACATGCTCTCGTGGAGTTCACAGGCTACTAGGGCAGGTAATTTTAAAACTAAGTGATTACGCAAATAATTAAATATTTGCAATTGTGATAAATGCTTTCAAAGGCAATGTTATGGACAAATGAGACTGGGAGACTTGCCTTATTCTGGAGATGAAGGAGAAGTTAGAACCCACACTGTTTGGGGTAAAAGCAGCACAATAGTCTTAGGAGGTTAAAATTAAAATATTGCTCAGAAACCAGGAAGCTCTGCACGTCTGCTTCATGCAAATTCTCTTTGAGATGACCAATTTGCCTAGGAGCTTATCTCTCCTACTCTGTGAGCTTCTGAAATGGAGACTTTGTCCTCAAATCTGATTCATTATAGTATAGCTATGGACTTAGAAGATACTCTTAGAAACTCTGAAAATGAATGAATTTTGTGTCCTAATTCGGTTCAGCTTGTTAAACAAAATTTCAGAAATAGAGAACTGATTGGATTTTTTTTCTTTTTAGTGTTTATTTCGGGTTTGTTAGTACTGCACCTTGGGAGACACAGCTTCAAGAAGCACTTGAATTGTGTTCCGCCCGACTACAACAT
Organism: Neophocaena asiaeorientalis asiaeorientalis; assembly: GCF_003031525.2. Classification (NCBI taxonomy): domain Eukaryota; kingdom Metazoa; phylum Chordata; class Mammalia; order Artiodactyla; family Phocoenidae; genus Neophocaena; species Neophocaena asiaeorientalis. The sequence goes on along the minus strand of NW_020173426.1, from coordinate 39,084 downwards.
GGGGGAGGCTGATAAAGGCAAAATCCTCAAGGTTACAGTTATTTACGTAAGTTGTTTATCAAGAATTATAATTGGAGCTGGCAAGAAGTAAGGATGCTTGTTAAGTAATGGTTGGTTGGGGTCCGAAATGGTTGCTTAGTTACAAGCAACCTTGAGACCATAAGGTTGCAGCTGGCTGGTGATGTCCTTGGTTCTGGTAGAGTTCAAAGAAAATTCAAGTTCTCAGTGGTACAAAGATGTGTCTGAAACCAGATCCTTAATGGCTGCCCAACTCCAGTTTTGTATGCCTTAACTGTGATTAACTCCATTATAATTTCAATTTGTCATCAAGTTGATAATTAGGTACAATTGCCCTTACTGTTTCAGACTCTTTCTTCCTTCCATTACTCAGTACTGGTTTTCTTGAAGCTGCTTACCTGAAAACAAAACAAAACTAAATAGCACTGTCTTAGGCCTCATTCAGGGTGATAAAATATGTAAATTGTGTTGTATGAGGGGGGTGTGTGATATTGCTCAATGGAAGATTCCATTTTCTGACCTAAACTCAAATCAGTAATTATTCTTCCCAGCAACTTAGGGTTAAAATGTCACAGTTCATTGTGCACTGACCAAGACAGCCTTAACATTCCCCTCAGCTTGACTAAACTTTAGCCAGGCTTCTTCCTAACTACAGACCCCTGACTTCCTTTTTGTAGAACATTTATTTAAGAAAACTGGCAATGATAATTTTTTTTCTCTGTCTCTTTGAGATGTAAGTCTTCTACAACCTAGGAATGTCTTTTTCAAAGACCTGGGAGCCATCCCTTTGAAATGTAATTATCAGAAATGTTTCCCAGACTCTGTGATAGTTGAAGACTAACTTAAATAAGCACCAGTTAGCAAACACAGATAGCCTAATCACACTGACACACTTCCCTCCAACATCCTCCAGTATTTTTCCATTAGCTCACCTCAGCCTTTAAAATTTTCCTGCTTTTTGTTTCAGTGAAGCTGAGTTATATCTCTCTCCCCTATTGCAATAGTCTTGAATATGTTTTCCTTTGGCTGTTGAACCGATCTGGTGCAATTTTTCTTTTAAAGCATAGAGAATTCTGTTTCCTTCTAATTTTATGTGGAATAAGATCAGATATTGCAGCTATACTAAGGACCACAATCTGGGTTAAACCAAACATATGAGAGGAATGCAATAATTTTTCAGAGGGAAATTACACAGACTTTATGATTACAGTCTGTTCTTAGCAAACCCAGTAAGGTTTACACAATCAGAGCTATGAAGCAGAGACATATATCCCAGTGCAAATAGTGTGAGGTAGGCCCAAGGCAGCTTTTGACAGAGAAGAGGAAAACAGTTGCTTAACTATTATCCTATTTCATTGATTGAAAAAGAAATGGAAATCGATGTTTAAAACCCATCGTATAGGCTGTTGAACACATATTTGCATATTATATGTGTATAGTTAAAATTCTAGAGCGTGGCCTCAATTGTTCTCAAGAAAAATTTATTTTTATTTTACTTTATTTTTGGTTATCTTGCTCAGTCCTTAACCTCTCTAGATATTGTTGTAGGTACATGACTGATCATTAAAAGTAAAAATATAAACTTCAGAATAGATAACATTTCCCACCCCCATTTCCTTCACACACATGATATATCATTCATGGTGTCTATCAGATATTTCACTTTCACTGTGGTTCATATGTGGAGTCTCTAGATTAGCATTGTGCAATAGAACTTTCTACAATGATGGAAATGTTCTAGTAAAGAAACCTCTAGCCATGTGGTTATCGAGCTCTCAAAATCTGGCTAGTATGACCAAGAAACTGAAATTTTCACTTTATTCAATGACAAATTTAATTTAAATGTAAATAATCACATGTGGCTCGTGACTGCTATACTGGACAGTGCACTAGATCATATCAATCATAAATATAATCTCTGCCAGTGAGTTAGATAGAACTTGCTAAGAGGTTAATCATAAAAAACTTTTTACAAGATTTCCGTAGTAGAAAATGAGATCCATGCCTACCTAGGTCAGAGTTGCTCAGTCTCAGCACTATTGATATTTTGGGTCAGATAATTCTTTGGTGTGTGTGTGTGTGTTGTGTCTTGTGCATAAAGGATGTTTAGCAGGATCCCTTGTCTTTATCCCCTAGATGACAGAAGCACCTGTACTCTAGTTATGACACCAAAAACGTCTTCAGTCATTGCCAAATGTCCTCTGGGGCTTTAAGGAGCATCCACATAAGCACTACCTTTAGTATTCCTGGTGAAATTCTGCCTCCAAGACCACCTGGCTCAATTAAGGAGGCTCATTGACAGGGGCTGGATATCTGAATATATGCCTGTGAAGTAAGAGGAGGAGATAAAAATAGTACAGGAAAAAAAGGAAGAGGAGAACTAATTCCATAACAGATACAAGAATAAATTAATTTTTAAATTAGATACTTTGAGTTCTTGCACTTTTAACTTTGCAAAATGACCTCATCTACATTTCCTAATGTGTTTGAATACTTGGAATTACCACCCATTTAAAGAGTTTCTAACTTCATATTATTTTAGCACATTTAAATTAAGAAGTATTTAAATAGCATTCATAAATCTCACCCCTGTGAAACAAGAATAGAAATAAAAATCTGTTCTAAATCTGTCAACGGTCAGAGTCATATTTCCTACCTCAAATGAAAGCCAATTAGCTCAGTACAGGTGAAGAAGGGATGTGTATAGAGGCATCTAGGAAGGGGGAAGAGAACATCATCTATGGACATAGTTCTGGATACAGATAGTCTAGAAGCAACAGTCATATAGAAACAGTCTTAGAAATGTCTCTGGACGCACAAGATGTGAGTTCTATTTCCTGATCTGACATATTCAAATTGTGTGAACTTGGGCAATTATGCTCCTTCATCCTGAATGTTCCCATTTAATTGTACAAAGGCATACCCTATCCAGGTACTTCATCTTTGATTTGGCACTGAGAATGAAATGAAATGCTGTGAGTGTTTGGTTTGTAGCAGTTTTGTGAACACAGCTAGTTAGGTATCTCTTTACAAACTTGCGAATATAGTCTGGGCTGCAATAACATATAGTTATCTTCATAATGAAGGGCTACAGCAATATAATAACTACCTGTACTTTTACAAAATACATAGTACATACTCACTTTTAGTAAGTTATTTCTCACTTTTCTGAAAATTTCTACCCCAGTATACCAAATCAGAAGTGATTGCACAAACTACCATTTATCAATACACTAGTGTCTTTATTTTTTAAGCTAAAGTATAAAATATCTCTAGTATTTTTTAAATACAACATTTGAAGCTTTTCTGGAAACAAATCAGCATGTGTTTACTAATAACCTAAGCAAACATTTCATTGTATTTATTCCTATTGAGTGTACCAAGATGCCGCTATGTTTTGTTGGGGTTCATCTTAGATATAGATCTACATATGATAATAAGGAGAATATAATTCAGTTTAACAATTGCCAAATGCCTCTTATTTGCAAGTGGTTGTTAACAAAACAGTATAAAGCATGCCATAATTCTATTAAAAAGACTTTAAAATTCTTGATGTAAATTTATAAATACGTTTTAGATTTAAAGTTAGTTGTTCCTCTATTTCCAGAGCAAAATATGAGATAGGAAAACACCCATAACTTAAGCCAAAAGGAGGTTTTTACTCTATGACAAGTTGAGGAATACAGTTTTGAAAATTGTGATGCTTTTAAGTAAAAACAAGAATGCTGGATGTGTTAATTAACTTGACTGTAGTAATCATTTCACTATGTATTGTATATCAAACATCATGTTGTACACCTTAAATATATGCAATTTCTATTAAAAATCAAGAATGCTGTCTACGAAGAGGGAGAAGGGATTGTAAAAAAATGTGATGAGTTTAAAAAAATCAAGAACTTAAGTTTTGAAGGAGTAGGCAATTAGATTAACTTGTTACAGTAGTAAAACATGCTATTTGAAATAAAATACATGCCTTGAATCTTTAAAAGGTAGGTCACTTTTAAGAAAATGTGGAAAGGTAAGTTTATATAACTGCCATTTCAAAAATAGCACTATTTTTTTCATTGATAATATTGGCAGCATATAGAAGGTGAGGATCTCCATGAATAATTTTTTGAAATGAGTGTAGATTTACTAAGCAAAAGAGTTGACCTAATTATTTTCTCCATCTATTTGGATAAAAATAGTTTGGCTTGATTAAGTGTACTACTGTGATGCACACACAAACTGAGTTTGTTAATAAACAACGTCAGAAGATGAAGTATTTCCCACAGTGTTAATATTTATTAGTGTTAAAGAATTTAGAAATCCTAATATATAAATATTTTGATAATTAGATTATTTAAATTCAATAAAGTACATCTATAATGGGATAATCTTAAAATTTTGGGATTGATATAATTAAGAATAATTTTAATTCAATGCTATTGGAAGACAGCAAATATTTGGATCAATAAATGTTGATCAGCCACAGGAAGTCCCTTCATATGTTGTAAGGACAGAAAAGAGGTCTAAGACACGAAGTTACTTGAATTGTGGCAGTTTTATAGAAGAGCTGTTAATAATAATGGTAAGAGGACTTTCTAGAGATGAAGGGAGGATCAATTGGGAGTTTGTGCTTTGCAGTGAACAGAAGCCCAAAAGAAATCTGCAAATTCCAACCAAATGATACATATTCTATTTCTTCCCCGCAGTGTGGGTAGAGGAGGAGTTATAGGATAAATAACTGTCATTTACTGAGTAGCCACTTACTGTCAGAGACTACAGAGGTACTTTACATGGACTGCTTTATTTAAAGTTTAAGTGTGATTTGCTTTTTGAACTTGAAATCAAATCAAATGCTCGCATCCTCGAATGATTATATCAGCAGGAATCCAGTTTCTGTTTCTTGAGTTGAATAGTCCTCTTAATAAAGAGTCTAGATCTTCAACTGCTTTACCCATTTCTACATAGCACATAGCTTGTGCTTGGTGGCCTTTCATGTCAGCAGATCTTGTCTGGAACCATCACAAAACATCAGTGAGTTTTTAATAATGTTTGACCTCCAAAGGGATTTGCAGGAGTTTTAATCCTTTCCTCCCATGTGACTCATTGGCTCTCAGGCACATTTATCCATCTCCTCCCAGTAAACAGAATCTGCAACCAAGGGATATTAAGAGGAGCCTTCTTTGCTAGGCTAATTATACTGCAGATATATACATCTCCCAAGGCAACAGGCACCTCCTTTCTTCATATTTGCATAATTAAGATGGGACACGTAAGAAAAAGAAAGGGAAGGTGAAGGTGAAGGGAAGAGATAAAGAAGGAGAAGAAAGAGAAGGAGGAGGAGGAACTCGAAGATGAATTGCTTTATAGAAGAATTTTGTAGTCTTTTCTTTAAAAATACTCAGAT
>NW_020173426.1:22687-33600 GCF_003031525.2 Neophocaena asiaeorientalis asiaeorientalis | reverse complement strand
TTTTTTTAATTTTTTTGCGGTATGCGGGCCAGTCACTGTTGTGGCCTCTCCCGCTGTGGAGCACAGGCTCCGGACACGCAGGCTCAGCGGCCATGGCTCACAGGCCCAGCCGCTCCACGGCATGTGGGATCCTCCCGGACCGGGGCACGAACCCGTGTCCCCTGCATCGGCAGGCGGACTCTCAACCACTGTGCCACCAGGGAAGCCCTCAGGTACAGTTTAAATGTAATACACTCCAGCAAGGTGGATCAAGTTCTCTCAGTTTCCAATATTCTTGAGGACACACATAAGGGTATTCAGTGAAGAAAAGTGTTATGTTCCCTGACATTAGGTACTATGTCATTTTAGTAACAATAGGAGTGATATGTAGTGAATTCTTCTCACAATCATTTTATTTCTGTACCTGTAAAAAATATGCTGTTTTTTGTTTGTATGCTATCGATTTAAAAATAGATGGCATATGATGTACAAGAGAGAGTTAAAGAAAATGGAAATTATTTTTTTTGTAGCAATGGAAATACACAGTCACATCATATCTCAAGCAAGAATAAGACATTATATGAACATTTTAAAAACAAAGATAAATACTGCAAGAAAAAGTGTATCAGTCATAATTAATCAGAAAACCAAAACACCTCCTATTAAAGAAAGATTAGAGGCTAATACACCAATTGGAATGGCTGATACAATAAAGATGAGGAGGCAAAAATTTAGAATTACTACCCCTGGGGTAGAAATTGCAGAGACCACAGTCAGTTATACCATGCTCAATTGACTGATTTCAAGACAACACTTGGTCAAATGATTTGGGACTATTTGACATCTGCAAAATCTCTTCACACCAGTACCTAGATTAGTGTTTTATTGAGAAGCTGGGAGAAAGTGTGTGTATACTGGGGATAAGAATCTTGGGAAGACATGTTAGTACTCTATCACAATGCCTTTAGTCTATAAGTCAATAATTTTTCTCCTAGAGGAACTCTTACAAATATTCCAAAAAACCCATGTAGAAAAATGTTCATAGAAATGGAAGAAAATGGAAACAATCTTACTGTATATACTTATTAACAAGATAATGGATGTATGGAATGTGTTATTTTCATAAAATGTGAAAGGTGAAATTAAGCCAAATGTTTCAGTATGGCTGAATCTCAGAAATATAATGTTGAAAAAATTTGCCACTTATAGCAGAATTTATGAAGTATAATATCATATACAACAGATATTATATGCAAAAATATCATATATATGTTAGGGGTACCAAAGCAAATAACTCCTACAAATCGTTAACAAAAACCTAATACAGATAAGGACACAGACAGGAATTTCACAGAATAGGAAACGTGAATTTAACATAAAAATATATTCTTACCAGAAATTTGGAAAACACAAATTGATACAACTAGATACAATTTCACTCCCCTCTGAAGGCCAAAAACTATAAAGTGTGAAAGGCCTAGTATTAATTAAGAACATTAATGGACATGCATATTGATGCAACTACTTTGGTCCAACATTTGAAAGTGAATTTAATCCACAATTCAACAGGCTAAAGAATAAACATCATACCATGATACTAATTGACACATAAGGCATATGACAAAAGCCAACATCTATTCATGATGAAAACTCTCAGCAGACTGAGAACAGAGTGGAACTTCTTCAATTTGATAAAGAGCACCTACAAAAAACCTACAGCTAACATCATCTCTAAAGGTGAAAGGCATTATTTTTCCCCCTAATATCAGGAACAAGACAAGGATGCCCACTCTCACCACTCTTAATCAACATAGAACTGGGCATTCTGACCACTGAAATAAAGCATGATGATGATGATGATGATAATTAATAAATAAAAGGCATACAGATTGGTTGGAAAGGAAGAAATAAAGTTTTCACTATTTGCAGATGACATCCTTGTCTATATTGAAAATATTAAAGAATCCAAAAGAAAAAACAAAAAAACTAGAATAAGTGAGATTAGCAATGTTTTAGAATATAAAATTAACACATAAAAATCAATTGCATATCTATATATTAGCTATAAACATGTGGAAAATGAAATTTAAAAAAAATACCATTTACATTAACAAAGAATATGAAATATTTAGGTATAAATCTAACAAATCATGTACAGAATATGTATGCTGAAAACTCCTGTGAGAAGTTTGCATCCATCCTGGTCAATAGCTCCAGAATGCCTAGGCAGATAAAATGCCAGTCTCACTGTTACCCCTGTGATCCCTCCTTGTTAGGGTCTCCTCCCTGCTTCACTGTACCGTGTGTGTGTGTGTGTGTGTGTGTGTGTGTGTGTGTGTGTGTGTGTGTGTGTGTGAAGCTTAATGAAATGTGATATCTTTTTGAGTTTTAGCAACAGCCAGCTATAGGTGCTCTTTTAGTTTTTACTTAGCATGGTGATTGCAGAGTGACCAGCATAATGGACATTGAGGTTGTTCAGATGAGACAGAGGGGAGAAATGATCATTGTCTTCACAAAATAGTTACAATATCTTACTAATGAAATAAACCAAGGAAGACTTCAATAAATGGGGATACATACTGTCTTCATGGATTAGAGGACTCAATATAGTAAAAATGTCAGTTCTCCCCAAATTGATCTATAGGTTTAGTGTGGTTACTATGAAAATCCCAACAAGGATTTTTGTAGATATAGAAAATGTTATGGTAAAATTTATGTAGAAAGGCATAGGCTTTCGAATAGCTAAAACAATGAAAAAGAATAAAATGAGAGAAATCTTTCTACCCAATATTAACTCCTACTATATAATTACAGTAATCAAGACAGTGTTGTATTATCAGAGGAACAGAATAGAGGACCCAGAGGCAGTTCACATAATATGCTCAACTGATTTTTTTTTTACAAATATGCAAAAGGAATTTAATGGAGGAATCATAACCTTTTCAACAAATAGTGCTATAGCAAATGGACATCCCTGGGCAAAACAATAAGAACACCAAAGAATCTTGACCTAAACCTCACACCTTACACAAAAATTAACTTGAAAACAGTTACTGAAATGTTAAAGGAAAACTATAAAACTTTGAAAAAAATAGGAAAAATTCTTTGGAATCTAGGTCTAGATAAGAGTTCTTAGACTGTAGACCAAAACCATGTTCCATAAAAGGAAAGACTGATAAATTGGGTCTCATAAGAATTAAAAACTTTTGCTCTGTGAAATATCCTATTCAGAGGACGAAAAGACAAGCTATCCAACAAAGGACTAATATCTAGCATACTATATATACTATATAAAGACTTGCAAAACTTAACAGCGAAAAGCCAATAGATCCAATCATAAAATGGGCAAAAGATATGAAGTGACGTTTCACTGAGGAGGATATATGGATGGCAAATAGTTACATGGAAAGATGTTCAACCTCGTTAACCATTAGGGGAATGCAAATTAAAACCACAATGAGATATCACTACACAACTATCAGAATGGCTAAAATAAAAAATAATGACAACATCAAATGCTGGTGAGGATGTGGAGAAATTAGATCACTCATAGGTTGCTGGTGGGGATGTAAAAATGGTGCATCCATTCTGGAAAAGAGTTTGGCAGTTTCTTATAAAACTAAACATGCAATTACTGTACAACCCAGCAATATATATCCCAGAGCAGTGAAAACTTATGTTTACACAAAAGCTTGTACACTAATTAACTGCTCATAGCAGTTTTATTTGTAATAGCCAAAACTAGAAACAACCCAGATGTCCCTCAAATGGTGAATAGTTAAACAAACTGTGGTAATCCATATCATGGAATACTATTCAGCATGAAAAAGAATGAAATATTGATATGCAAAACAACTGGATGATCTCCAGGGAATTATGCTGATTAACAAAAAGCAATCCCCCTAAATACTACAAACTATATTATTCCATTTATATTACATTCTTGAAATGACAGAATTATAGAAATGAAGATGAGACTGGTGGTTTCAGTTGGCCAGGGACAGGCAGATGGTAGCTATAAAAGTCATCATGAGGGATCCTTGTGGTGATAAAATTATTCTGTATCTTGACTTTATTAATTTCAGTATCCTGTTTCATAGAGTAGTAATGTTCTACAAGTGTTACCATTGGGGAAAACTGGGTAAAGGGGACACAGGATCTCTCTATATTGTTTCTTATAGCTACAGATGAACCTATAATTATCTCAAAATAAAAATTTTAATTTAAAAAATAAGTGCAATTAATAGTTAAAATTTCAGACTCTAGATAGAGACTATCTGGTTCAAATCCTGAGACTACATCCTGTCATCTTGGGTAAATCTATTTATCCTCTCTGTATCTTACTTTCCTCATGCTTAAAATAGGAATAATGGTGGGTGAAATAGGTAAAGGGGATTAAGAAGTACAAACTTCCAGTTATAAAATAAATAAGTCGTGGGGATGTAATGTACAGCCTAGGGAATATAGGCAATAACATTGTAATATTTTATGTGGTGACAGACGGTAACCAGACTCATAGTGGTGAACATTTTATAATGTATTAAAATATCAAATCACTATGTTGTACACCTGAAACTAATATAATATTGTAAGCTAACTATACTTCAATAAGTAAATAAAATAGGAATAATAAAATTTATCTCATAAGGAGTTACTTACATAGCTTAAATAAATGAATGCTTGTAAAGTACATAGAATGGTGCTTCTCACAGATTTATGCTCAATAAATGTCAATTTTATTTACTACAATTATTATGGTTGTATGTATGTTCATGCTTATGAAAAATTTAAAAGCCTGCATGGGATGGGTACATACTAATTGCAATATAAAGGCTACTTTTGGAGGCAGAAATGGTAAGGGGATAAAAGGTGAAACTTGAGTTGTGCATATTTTATATCCTTAAAAGATAAAGCAGGTAAATACATTTTATCTTTGTCTTATGTTTTATACTATGCATCTATTTAAAATTATTATATTTGTTTTAGAAGGACATTATATTATATAATTTAGAAATAACACATTATTTGATGAATTCATTGCATAATTAAGTTTTCAACATTTTCTAGAAATAAGCTATTTTCAGTGCATTCTCTTGATTTTCAATTACTTTATAACTGGGTATACTAAACCTAATTTTACTTTTTATTAATGACAGAAGAAAATGTTATGAAAATGATTTATTTTATTGTGCTAGAAATCAATAATATTCCCTGGCATTATTAAATTTTTCAGAGTTTAAATTACTCTCTGAATTCTCCCAATTGTAATGTTTTTTGACATAGTTGTTGATATCTCTGCTTTCTCCATTCTTGTCAACTGTCACTCTCGGTAGGAGGCTTCTCTTATTTCCCTTTCATCTACACCTATAATGTTCTCATTATCATAGCAAGATATTACGGTTGACAGGAAATGGACAGATCAACAATCCTACTTAATATTTTAGACATCATCCTAAATTAATTACCTCATTACACCTGCAAAAATCTTTCATTCCCCAACCCCCGAAAAGTGTATCGTGGGATCAGTTACACTTATTCTCTCACTTCTTAGAGTTGATGTCACTAACCACCATGTGTGTGACCCTAATCAGTATTATTAAAATTTGTTGCAAATCTAAGTTACAGTGTACAGTTTATTAAAATATGTTTTAGTCTTTAATGATTATTTTCTCAGATAATTGGATCAAAACTCAAGCCTTAAATAAATGATAATCTACTCATATTAGCCCATATATGATGTGTTAATATATTAGTGATATCATTGATCCATCATTTGATCCAATTCACTCTTATATAAACAATATTTATGGAGTATCTGATATAGGCTAGGTATTATCTACGTACTGAATGTATAGAAATGATTGACATAATCCCTGATATTCAGATGTTTCTTATTTTGGACATTAACAATTATAAACTGTTTTTATTTTACACCTATAATTAAAGAAAAGGGGAATTACAATTATATTTATTGTTTGACTTAAAATGCTGGAATTGGTACAACATATCTCATTAAAAATAAGGAAGTAAATTTTAGATAACATATTCTGATTAACTCAGAATACTGTAAAGAAAGGACTATGTAAGAAAAATCTATTTAAGATCAAACTATGCATAATCTATTGTCTGAGTTACAAGAACCTCTTCTTATGCATAATAAGTAGTAAAAAGAAGCAAGATTTATAAATGTAATAGTTTATCCATGTAAACTTGTAAATCATGTTTGTTGCAGGAAATATTATTTACTTATATTATTAAATATTTCTTTTAGAAATGTAAATTGATCACTTAGCACATAAAATAACCCACTGGCCTTGTACTAATTTGATCCACCACTATTTCTATCTAAATTTGTCTAGTCTCTCTCTCTCTCTCTCTCTCTCTCTCTCATATAACTCCTTCTGCTAATCAGAAAACCTCAATCCCGAGTCTCTTTGTTCCATTTGCAGACTTGCAAACTACAAGTAAATAAAGCATGCAATCAGTAGATTTCTATTCAAAATCAATGTGAAGATTTGTTCTTCCACACTGTCTTCATCAGTTTGGTCTGCTATAACAAAAATATAAATTGTGTGTCTTAAACAACATACATTTATTTCTTACACTCTTGGAAGTCTGAGATCATGGTACCAGTATGGTTGGGTTCTGGTGAGGTTTCAGACTCCTGACTTCTCCTTTTATTCTCACATGGTGGAAAGAGAGCTAGAGTTCACTGGGGTCTCTGTTACAAGTACTAATCCCACTCATGAGAGATCCACTCTCATGACCTAATTACCTCCCAAAGGTCCCACCACCTAATACCATTACCTACGGGGTTAGGATTTCAACATATGAATTTTAGGGAGACACAAGCATTCAGTTCATTGCACACAAACAGTAGTAGGAGAAACAGATGCTTGAAGAATTTTATTATGACGTGGTAAGTGCTATGATAGAGGGATTTAAATAGTCCTATAGGTTAACAAAAGGAGTTTATTTCATCGGACCTCCAGGAGTTATAGAAGTTTACCTGGAGGAAATGATTCTTGAGTTAGGTCTCAAAAGTTGATAATGAAGTGGTCAGGAAGAAGATGATAGAAGGGTTTATAAGAAGAGGAAACTTAGGAGAAATGACATAGAGGTATGTAGCTGCTGTGTGTCAAGGTCAAAAAACAGTCCAGTATTTATTTCTATTGTACAAAGTGAGTTCTGAGAAGTAGTGAGAAATAAAATTGGATAGGAAAATAAAAGCTTTCAGGTTACCTAAGACTTTTTACATCATGGCAAATACTTTACTTTCATATTAATGCAGAAGAACCACTGGAGTTTTTTGGTTTTTTTAACATCTTTATTGCATAAAAGTGGAATGGTTAATTTGAATTCTCTGTAAGTCACTTAGAAAGTGGAATGGGGAATGGATTTGAAAAGTATCGTGCTAGGAGAAGAGATAATTTTGAGGGCTAAATCCAATCCAGAGTTGATGAAGACCTGACTAGGACAATAGTATTTGAAGATGAAAAGTGGATTTCATTAATATTTGTGCAATGACATTGACAGAACTTGATGATTAGTAAGGAGAGACAGAATAGTTGTATTGGTTATTCAGTGCCACACAACAAATTACCCCCAAACTTAGCAGCTAGAAACGATAACATTTATTATTTCAGTTTCTGTGAGTCAGGATTCTGGAGCAGCTTTACCTACATGGTTCTGGCTTGGGTCTTCTCATGTGGTTGCAGTCATGATGTCAGCTAGTGCTGAAGGATCTGCTTTCAAGATAGCTCACTCACATGGCTGTTGGCAGGAAGCCTGTGCCTTGCTGGCTCATGGCAGGAGGACTAATTTCCTTGCCAATAAATATCTACATAGGATTGCTTGAGTATCCTCATGAAATGGCAGCTCACTTTCCCTAACAACCAGTTATCCAAGAAAAAGGAAAAGGTATAAGCTGCAAACCTTTTTGTGTTTGAAGTCAAGCACAGTCATTTGGGCAATATCCTATTAGTTGCATACGTGCAAGATGACTACACATAGGCATGAATAACCTGAGGCAAGACTCATTGCAGACACGGTGGTCAATAATAGAGCCCACATTTTTGTCTTCAGTGTTCAGTTGGATTATAGTGACATCTACAAGATAAGCAATAGAAGAGGAGCAGAGTTATTGTGGGTGCTTGCTTTGTTTTGTGTGTATGTGTGTTTCTAGAAAGTTAGAAGGTAATAAATTCACTTTTGGAAATTATCAGCAAGTACCAAATAATATGTTTCTGAGGTACATTAATATGTTAATGATGGAGAAATAGACTTGAGAATCATCAGCATTTAAATGGTACTTTATATCTTAAGATTAGGAAAGTTCATCCAAGTAGAGGATAAAAATGAGATGAAAGGAAACAACATTTTTTTTTTTAAAAAATGAGAAAGGGATTAGAAGGTCATGAAAGAGGTTAAGCAAGATGATCAGAGAGGTAGAAATAATAAAGATTAGCACTGTAGAAATAAAGGAAACAAATAGTTTAAGAAAGTGAATAGTCAGAAGTATCAAACAAAGCAGAAATATCCAAATCTAAAATTTGTCCATTGGATTTAGCAATATTTTTTGCCACTAATGATGTTGCCAGAGCAATTTCAAGTGTGGGAGCATGGAAACAGAAAACATATAACAGAGGGTTAAGTACAGGTAAATTAAATAAAACTGTGTTTAAGTATGCACACGTTACGTTCCATTCTGGAAACAGAAATATTTCAGAATATTTAAGACAGAGGGAATTTAATATTGGAAGTGATTACATAGGTGATAGGTGAAAAACCTAACAGGAGATAATGAGGCAACTCAGAGATTAGCAATCTCAAAAGCTGCTGCAGTGCCTTTGCTAAAGGAACGAAGGGAGGAGAAGCCCAGAAACCAGGGAGTCCTCCTGGTGAAAGTTGGATTCAATTCCTGTAAGAACTGAAGCCACAGAGGAGAAGCAGCTGATGCCAAAAATGCGCCATTGGCAGGCAGAGAGAGTGAGAAATACCCATTATACTCCCTCCTTCTGATAGTGCCTCCCATTGGCAGACTACAGGTGAAGTCAGCTGACCCAGGAATCTAGGAGAAATATTTCTCCTGGGGTCAGCCCCAATGATATAAAATGGAAAAAAGGAGAGGAATGTAGTTGAGAACAAACAGAGGAACAACGGACACATTTTTAAGAACCTGCCAGCCTCATAAAGACAAACCAAATTTGAGGTCCCATGTGAGAAACTTTGTAGAACTTTAATGCATAATGAAAAATGAACTTCACTTAAAATGTTTCAAAGACTGAGGCCTATGCTCTAAGTAAAATACCCGTAAATTGAAGAGCTTTTATCTCAGCACTTTCAATGTAGAAAGATTTAGCCTGATCGAAAATAATTGAGCTTGACATTATCTCTCATAATACAGAAAATCATCAAGAATTCCCTGCACAGAATACAATCATGAAATATTCAGAATACATTTTATTTCTAATTAAATATTTCCTTTTTTTGATTCAGTGAGGTTTTTCAGTTTTTAAAGGTATGAAATAGTAATAGAATGAGATGTATTTAGAACCACCACAGCTATGACAGAACAGCAACAGCAAGTAAAATATAATTTTATCACGTTATAGATACTCGTCCATCAAAATGTTAAATATTATTGATCTGGTAAAATATGCAGCAGTATACAACTGTAGTGGGCATTGTTGAAGCTCTCACAACATTCTTTCCCCTCTTTTGAATCCTAACAGAATCTTGATGTAGGTCAAACAATCAGTACTCTCATTCCATGGGCCTCAGAGGAATCTGACGCTACAAATCTCGTTGATGTGAGAGTCTGATTGGCTTAAGTTAATTAGCACATACTACCTCCTAGATACTGGACAGAAGTGGGCAAATGAGATAAATGGGTAATGTGGGGGTGGGTGATAAAAACGTCTCTTCGAGTGCCGGAACACCAGAGTTCTTTCTTATCCTCTGCAAATTGTTATATGCCGTTGTGGAGCCCAGAACCGCTACAGCTATCTTGCTGGTAGACTAAAGACGGAGAAGGGGGTTGGCTAGTGTCAAGATTATTTCAATAAAATAAAGCAGAAGTTATTGGCATAAGCCAAACCTGAAACCTAACTTACAATTTCACTGCCAGTTATATGGGCAAATAAAATTCTTTATTGTTTAGGTCAGTTTAAGTTGTGTTTTCTTTCACTGGCTGCCAGAAACATCTTAAATCAATATACAAAATGTTGGGTGTGTGTGTGTAAATATGCATATATACATATATATAACTAGTTCCTAACCTTACTATATCTATACTTGATTCTTATATATATTCTATTCATATATATATATAATTTTAAACATTTGAGATACTAATAAATATTTTGAAAATCCCCACATAATAATCTATATGTTATATCTATTTATCAGCTCAGGTGCCAATTATATCTGACAATATTCTTTTGGAACTTAATCATTTTAACTCAAAGTATTTGCGTTCTTTCATTTCATATTTTAATATCCAAAATCAAATGCTTCTTTACACTTGAATTGACCCTTTCTGCCTCTTTATCAATTCTCCTAACCATATACAAATGAGTCAACTTCTGCTTGCAGAGCCATTAAAAAAATAAAATTAATAAATTTTAGAATTTAACTTAAAAGTCCAGTAGTATGATAGATACTGGAAAAGAAGTTTTCAACTATCTTGGAATCATTAACACTTTAAAAAAATATAATGACAGGCACTGAATCCCTCCCATGAAGGAAAACTGTACAATGCATCAATACATACAAAAGCTTGCATACACTATAGTGGATTCTCAGACTGAGTGATACGGCAAGATATGGTTTAAGAAAAAAAAAAAGTGTTAATGCACATGATTTATAAAATTTTATTTTGTTTTTACATCTTTATTGGAGTATAATTGCTTTACAATGTTGTGTTAGTTTCT
>NW_020173426.1:22077-22630 GCF_003031525.2 Neophocaena asiaeorientalis asiaeorientalis | reverse complement strand
TCAAGTCCATTCTCTACATCTGCGTCTTTATTCCTGTCCTGCTTCTAGGTTCATCAGAACTATTTATTTTTCTTTTTTTAGATTCCATATATATGTGTTAGCATACAGTATTTGTTTCTCTCTTTCTGACTTACTTCACTCTGTATGACACGCTCTAGGTCCATCCACCTCACTACAAATAACTCAGTTTCATTCCTTTTATGGCTGAGTAATGTTCCATTGTATATATGTGCCACATCTTTATCCATTCGTCTATCAATGGACATTTAGGTAGCGTCCATTTCCTGGCTATTGTAAATAGTGCTGCAATAAGTGATACCTCATTGTAGTTTTGACTTGCATTTCTCTAATACTTACTGATTTTGAGCATCCTTTCATGTGTTTGTTGGCAATCTGTATATCTTCTTTGGAGAAATGTCTATTTAGGTCCTCTGCCCATTTTTGGATTGGCTTGTTTCTTTGATATTGAGCTGCATGAGCTGCCTGTATATTTTGGACATTAATCCTTTGTCAGTTGCTTCATTTGCAAATATTTTCTCCCATTCTGAGGGTT
>NW_020173426.1:20138-21800 GCF_003031525.2 Neophocaena asiaeorientalis asiaeorientalis | reverse complement strand
GCTACTCCAGCTTTCTTTTGATTTCCATTTGCATGGAATGTCTTTTTCCATCCCCTCACTTTCAGTCTGTATGTTTCCCTAGGTCTGAAGTGTGTTTCTTTTAGACAGCATATGTACAGGTCTTGTTTTTGTATACATTCAGCCAGTCAATGTCTTTCGGTTGGGGCATTTAATCCACTTACATTTAAGGTAATTATCTGAGTTTCTGCTGAAAGATCAGCTGTTAACCTTATGTGCATTCTCTTGTGTGTTATTTGTTGCTTTTCCCTTGCTGCTCTGAATATTTTTTCTTTGTATTTAGTTTTAGAAAGTTTAATTAACATGTGTGTTGGCGTGTTTCTCCTTGTATTTATCCTGTATGGGACGCTCTGTGTTTCCTGGACTTGATTGACTATTTACTTTCCCATGTTAGGGGAGTTTTCAACTATAATTTCTTCAAATATTTTCCCAGACCCTTTTTTTCTCTTCTTCTTCTGGGACCCCTATAATTTGAATGTTGGTATGTTCAATGTTGTCCCAGATGTCTCTGAGACTTTCCTCAATTCTTTTCATTCTTTTTGCTTTATTCTGCTCTGCTGTAGTTATTTCCACTATTTTATCTTCCAAGTCACTTATCCGTTCTTCTGGCTCATTTATTCTGCTATTGATTCCTTCTAGAGAATTTTTAATTTCATTTATTGTGCTGTCCATCATTGTTTGATTGCTCTTTAGTTCTTCTAGGTTCTTTTTAAAAGTTTCTTGAATTTTCTCCATTCTATTTCCAAGATTTTGGATCATCTTTACTGCCATTACTCTGAATTATTTTTCAGGTAGGCTGCCTATTTCCTCTTCATTTGTTTGGTCTGGTGGGTTTTTACCTTGCTCTTCAATCTGCTGCATATTCCTCTGTCTTCTCATTTTGCTTAACTTACTGTGTTTAGGGTCTCCTTTTCATAGTCTACAGGTTCGTAGTTTCCATTGTTTTTAGTGTCTGCCCCCAGTGGGTAAAGTTGGTTTAGGAACTTGTGTAGGCTTCCTGTTGGATGGGACCAGTGCCTATGTTCTGGTGGGTAGGGCTGGATCTTGTCTTTCTGCTGGGCAGGGCCCACCAGAAAGACAGTGGTGTGTTTTGGAGTGTCTGTGAACTTAGTATGATTTAAGCAGCCCGTCTGCCAGTGGGTGGGGTTGTGTTCTTGTCTTGCGAGTTGTTTGGCATGGGGTGTCTAGCACTAGAGCTTGCTGGCTGTTGAGTGGAGCTGGGTCTTAGCCTTGAGATGGAGATCTTGGGAGAGCTCTTGCCTATTGGTATTACATGGGGTCAGGAGGTCTCTGATGGTCCAATGTCCTGAACTCGGCTCTCCCACATCAGAGGCTCAGGCCTGACACCAGCCCGGAGCACTAAGACCCTCTCAGCCACATGGCTCAGAAGAAGAGGTAGAAAAAAAGAAAGAAAATAAATTTTAAAAAATAAAAATATAAAATAAAGTAAAATAATTAAAATTTAAAAATCATTAAAATAAAAAAATTTTTTAAGTAATAAAAATAAAAGAGAGCAACCAAACCAATAAAAAAATCCACCAAAGATATCAAGTACTAAAATCTATACTATGGTAAACATAAAAATCAGAAACAGGTCAGTCTCAGAAAGAAAACCCCAAGTCTACAGTTGCTCCCACAGTCCAC
>NW_020173426.1:6089-19991 GCF_003031525.2 Neophocaena asiaeorientalis asiaeorientalis | reverse complement strand
CCCCCAATTTTAAATGGTCTAACAAATATCCTTATTCTTTAGTGAGGGAGAATCTGTTTTCAAGTTCTTGGTTTGAAGAAATGTACACATAAAGTATACACATAAAATGGTATATTATTCAAGTTTAAAAAGGAAGGAAATCCTGCCATTTGTGACAACATGGATGGATCTGGAGGACATTATGCTAAGTTAAATAAGTCAGGCATAGAAGAACAAATACTACACGATACTACTTATAAGAGCAATCTAAAATAGTCAAACTCATAGAAGCAGAGAAAAGAATGATGTTTGCCAGGGCCTGGAGGGAGAAGGAAACTGGGAGATATTAGAGGGCACAAAGTTTTGTTTATGTAAGATGAATAAGACCTAGAGATCTACTGTACAGCATAGTTAATAATGCTGTATTGTATACTTATAAGTGTGTTAAGAGGGTAAATCTTATATTAAGCATTTTATCACAAAATAATAATTATTATAAATAAAAAGGCAGTAGGAAACTTTTGGAGGTCATGGATAGCTTTATGGCATAAATCATGGTGATGGTTTCATTGATAGATTCTTACCTCTACATTCATCAAGTTGTATACATTAAAAGTGCACAGTTTTTTGTATGTCAATCATACCACAATAAAGTGCTTTAAAAAATTCCAGTTCTGGGCTTCCCTGGTGGCGCAGTGGTTGAGAGTCTGCCTGCCGATGCAGGGGACACAGGTTCGTGCCCCGGTCCGGGAGGATCCCACATGCCGTGGAGCGGCTGGGCCCGTGAGCCATGGCCGCTGGGCTTGTGCGTCCGGAGCCTGTGCTCCACAACGGGAGAGGCCACAACAGTGAGAGGCCCGCGCACAGCAAAAAAAAAAAAAAAAAAAAAAACAAAAAAAAAAAAAAAAAAAAAAATTCCAGTTCTTGGTTTGAAAATTGGGTTGGAGAAATGAAATATTGGATCAGAGATGAATATAAGCTCATTTATTCTGTCATTGATCACGTGACTTGAATATGTTTTGTTACTGGTCTTAATACAGGATTTATTTTTGGGGCTTCCCTGGCAGTCCAGTGGTTAAGACTGTGTTTGCACTGTAGGGGATGTGGGTTCGATCTCTGGTCCAGGAAGTACGATCCCGCATGCCACACGGAGTGGCCAAAAAAAAAAATATATATATATATACTAGATTTATTTTGTTTATTTGAGGTTAGAACTTTTTGAAGATTTTTATCTTGTATATTTTAATACGTGATTTATGTAAAAGAATATGTACTTAGATACCCAGAAGTTGGGGAGAATTAATTTCTATTCATCATATGTACAATAAGTAGTTTGGGTTACTTTTCGAAATACAGTATCATATATTTGTTCATTTGTTTGATAATAAGCCAGCACATGGTATTCACTGCCTCTTTAGAGGGCATGGAAAAGGGAGAATTTTAGTTATTCCTGGGAAAGGCTGTATGAATAAAGATGTCAGTATTTTTTAGCACATGGGAACATTTAAAGGTGAATATCTGCTTTAAAAGAGGCACACATCAATTTTGCTATACATATTAAATTCCTATAGTATTCTTATTTATAATATAGTTAAACATATGCATCATATTGTCTATTCAAGGATAGAGCAAGATTAATCTCTAACTTTTAATAATATCCAAGTCATGAAGATAAATCTAAAAGCATAAATTTTCTACATTTCCATGTTATATGAAAAAAATTAATTCTTATTTATAAAAAAGGGATTAAATGTCAGATGAGAGTTTAAGTCTATAATTTTATTCTTGAAGGAATCACTGTGGAATGCTAAGAAGATTTGGTTTGAAAGAGCTTAGTAACTGTGTTTCCATGGACCTCCATTTTCAAAGGCTATTTTTCACAAAGTTGAGCTATTGATACTGTTTTACCATCTGATACTTTTTTGACATTCATGTAGCAATATTTCAAATGGGAAACTATATCTTGAGAGGATAGATAGCTAAAAAAAGAGTATGCAATCCTCTTCTCTTCTTTTCACAATAATCACAGCTTGGCCTTTGATCTGGCTTGAGACTATCCTTCTCTACAGCACAGTGGGAGGCGGCTTATTCTGCTGGAATTAAGTGGGGCAAGATGCCATGTGATAATAATAACTGCTTCTATCTCTCCTAATATGAAGTTTTAAGATACCAACTATTTGGTAAAGACAGATGTGTAATACATTTTCTGGATTTTTATCTCCTTGTTTTTCCTGCCAGTTAACATATTATTTTTTCTTTAAAAGCTCTAAAAGTTTCATGTCAGTGAACAGGAACAGAATATTTTACAGAAAAATTAAAAAGTTTTTTTTTTGTAAAGATGCACCCCTACTGATGA
Source organism: Neophocaena asiaeorientalis asiaeorientalis (assembly GCF_003031525.2). Taxonomy (NCBI): domain Eukaryota; kingdom Metazoa; phylum Chordata; class Mammalia; order Artiodactyla; family Phocoenidae; genus Neophocaena; species Neophocaena asiaeorientalis. The sequence goes on along the minus strand of NW_020173426.1, from coordinate 17,656 downwards.
AGTGTTTGTGCTGGGAATGATAAGGGTAGTTTCCCTATTGTTCACACAGCAGGCTGTCATCTTTTTCTTCTTAATAGGGAAAGGTCTTATCCTCAGCATTGCTGCATGAGTTTTTCAGTTACTTGGCAGCAATAATAAAAAAAAAAACACAAGCAGTAAAGGACCCATCATCAACATCGTGACAAATAGTAGTTCCTCAGCTGGTTTTAATGGCCATATGGAGACATTAAATTTCTTGCCTTCAAGAATTAAGCCCAGTGCATAAGATCAGGTTGAGCTCTGGTATGTGCAGCAATGTAAAACATTTTAGCCGTCGTCTGTGAATTAGTATGTGGAAAAAAGTGAATAAACATGAGGCATTCACCTGAATAAACAAAGTACCCCTGGAATGCACAAGACAAACAGATTTTTCTAATTTAGATATCTGGATGCATATTTTTGGCACATCCTTATGATCACGGCCAGCTGATATGGATATTATGAGGTCATCTACTGTGTGTATGATGATGTCTGTTGGTAAAGCATTAATCAATAGAAATAAATACTTGGTTAAGAAATGCTGCCATTAATAAATGAATATTTAAAACCAATCAGGATGTGGGAGAAACCCAACATGAGATACAAACACTAACAAATGAAACTACCGGTAATAAAAATCAATAACATAACTATACTGAAGGTAAGGGGGAAAGAACTAACCCAAATAACCTTAGAAAATAATAACTTGACTGGATGCTAAAAGGATAAAAACGAAAAGAACTGTGCACAAATGTTATGTAGTCAGTAAATGTGTTTCTCATAGAGGCATTGATAAGATACTCTGAAACTAATTTATGTGAATACTAGAATTGAACAAATAAGTAAATAGGTTGTTAACAATAAAATAAGATTTCTTACAATTGGAGAAAGAAATTACAATTAAATAAACTGGGGAGATTAAAAAGATTCCTATGGTGTTAAATTGGAATCTGAGGTATTAATATAAACTCATTACAGACACACACACACACACACACTCACACACAGATATAAAAATAGATATGTGTGTATACATGGGTTAATACACAAATATTTCCCAGTCCTGGCTGCTGAGAGAGCCTAGAAACAATGAGATTCCAGTAGTAATCAGCATACCTAGAGACAAGATCTTGGTTTCTTAAGCATCATTCTTCTATAAAAGGAACCAAGGATCCTTGGAAAGGTGGTTCTTTCAGGGCTGAGATGGAAAAAATCAAAATGAGCTTGGAACATCTTGTAGAACCAGAAAAAAAAAGAATATTCTCAAAAGATACAGGGAAGAGAGCATTGTTGAAAGAAGACAACATTAGGAGAAGGACCTCTTAATGGCCAAAGCTTTGAGCAACAAAATAAATAATGCTAATATTGGATTATAACCCAAAGAATAAAAAAAATTCCTGAGTCCATAACAATATAAATAATTAAATATGTAGATGGAAGAGACACGACAGCTCCTCCTCATAGTGGAATTGCAATTAATAAGTATTTAAAGAAGGGAAATGGAAGCCACTATTAGGCATATATCACAGTGGTGATTACTGCATACTTAATCTACTAATGGGTGCTACAATCAGTGCATCTGAGGAGAGAACATATTTGCACTGTCTCAAATTATCTCCCTGCAAGATATTTGTTGACTACAGGAGAAATCATAGTAACTTTACAGTGGAAATGCCCAGCAGAGATCATTTTGACCAGGTGATCAAGGTCATTGTTGCCAGTAGTAATATGCATTGAAATCAGGAACCCTGTGATATTGGTGCACTGTTGAAAGAAATGGCACCATTTCTGTGGTTCTCCTTTTTTTTTTTTAATAAATTATTTTATTTATTTATTTTTTGGCTGCGTTGGGTCTTCGTTGCTGCACGTGGGCTTCTCCCTAGTTGCAGGGAGCGGGGGCTACTGTTTGTTGCGGTGCATGGACTTCTCATTGCGGTGGCTTCTCTTGTTGCAGAGCACGGGCTCTAGGCACACGGGCTTCAGTAGTTGTGAATCTCAGGCTTTAGAGCGCTGGCCCAGTAGTGGCATGCAGGTTTAACTTCTCCGTGGCATGTAGGATCTTCCTGGACCAGGGCTAGAACCCGTGTCCCCTGCATTCAGGTGGATTCTTAACCACTGTGCCACCAAGGAAGATCCTTTGTGGTTCTCTTTTCAAGGAACTATGACCTCAGTCCAGTAATGAGAAGATACCAGATAGGCCTAAAGTGATGGACATTCAGCAAAATAACTGATCGATACTCTTCAGGGCTGACGGTGTATTGAAAAAGCAGGAAAGACTGAGGAACTATTGTAGATTGTAGGAGTCCAGGGAGAAATCACAACTAAACGCGATGTGGGACACTGATTAGGATCTTTAGAAAGGATAATAGTAGAAAAAATTATGAAGTTTAAATGAGGTAGTTAGTTTGGTTAATGCTAGTAAGACAAAAATAATTTCCTTGTTCTGGTACTTGTATGATGGTTACCTAAGATGTTAACATTGGACAAGGCTGGATGAGGGATAAACTCTCTGCACTATTTTTGCAACTTTTCTATAAGTCTAAAAGTAGTTTCAAATAAAACGTTTTTAAAAATCGCCATTATAAAAAATTCAGGAGGACTTTCACGTTAGTTGCTGTAAACAACTTTCAAAATAGGCAGAATATATGAAGTGACTAGAAAACAGTCAGCACAAGATTATGATCCCCAAAAGTAGGAAAACAGATGAGGTAGGCTCCCCAAATGACCCTGTATTTCTGCTTAGAGGCAACGTCTAGACTGTAGTGCAAGGAGGATAAGCCACAACAGAGCGCGGTGGACTCATTGAACTGAGGATACAGTAAGTAGAGTTTGGGAATAGTAAAGCTGCTGAAATATGCAGAGCAAGTTGGTGGCGAGAAGAGAGCTGGGTGGAGTTAATGCTCCAGAAATCTGTAGAAGGTCCCCTTGGGTCTTTCACTGAACATTAAGCTGCTCACGTAAAGGGCAGGACTCCATGGGACTGGGCAAAGAGCAATTACCAGGGGAGTTAAAAAAAATACTGGAGAGCAGTGAGCTGAACAACTATTGGAAGACAAACATGGCTGGAAGACTTTTAAATATTGAACAGCCAGAGGGGAGCATCCTCTTTGAACACCCCAAGTAATTTGGTACAGTTTCAGACAAGTCTAAGCTGTAGGAATAGGATGAATGTAGTCCAAAAATAATGGCTACCATACAGCATCCTAACTGCCTTCAAATCACAGATTGGATTTCTGGGGAAGGCTTACATTGGAATAAGAGGCCCTAAGTCTAAAATGTTTATAGCTGCTATAGACCAGTTAGATAACAGGTTGTGTTGTGAAATTCTGGCCTCTCTGGACTTCATATTCCCTCTCATGGACTCTGGTCACTGCTCTCTCCCCGGTTCTTTCTAATGTTCCTCACTGGCTGGGGGTGTTCTGTCTGAACCCTTTCACTGACACCTGGTCGGTCTGATCAAATTCTTCTTTCTCAAAGTAAAGAGAAAAATCTTATTGACATTTCAGAATTTTAAAGCATGCCCAGAGGAATTCTGATACTCAAAGCATCACTGAAGAAATCCCACTTTCTATGGATGAGGGCTTAAGTTAATTTTCTGCTCAACCTACTTAGAAAACCTGGAAATTAAAATAACAGTGAGACAATATGTTTTCACCTAAAAGTTTGACCAAAATTTAAAAGGTTGATACAATAAAATGCCTGTGAGAGTGCAAATTACATACATTAATATGGGAGAATATGAATCAGTACAGCTTTATTTGAACAGAGTATCAGCAATATTCATAAAAATTTACAATCATCACATTCTTTCCACTTCAATCCAGTTTGCACTTTGCTGTGTATTTCCTATAAGAAAACATACATATTTGCCCAAGAATTCATGCTCAGTAATGTTGATACAAGTTCTATTAATCATAGCAACAAATGGGAAATAATTTATGTGTCCATCAGGAGGAGAATGTTTAAATTAATTATGGCACATACACACTTTAGAATACTTAGGAGTAGTTAAAAGAGTGAGATGAATCTATATGTGCTCTCAGGGAAAGACCCTGCATTCGTTTTAGTAAGTGACAAGGGCAAGAGACGGGACAATATGTACACTGTTATCCATGTATGTTAAGAAACTCACAATGTATTTTTATAACACATCTATGTAAGGAAAAGTCTAGAATCAATTTAAAAATAACACAAAATTTTAATTGTGGTTGCTTCTGAGGAGAGGGATGAATTCTAGAGGAATGTGATAGGGAAGGGGAATTGTGAGTTATCCATACTATTAGAATCTGGGGGCAGTAAGAGCATTTGTACTATTACTTAAAACCAAAATTTTCCTCAGGGGCAAACATAGAGACAAGAGGCAGTGGAAGAATGTTGACTTTTTCTTTTCTTATCAAGGATGGCACGTCTGCCACAGAACCATTTTCCACCTCCTAGAAGTACACCTGAGTTTTTAGGAGTTCTGTCTATATAGATGATCTTTTCTCATCTACTTCTTATGGAGGAGGCTTTGGTTTTGACCAAAAAGGCAAACTTAATCATTGGTATGTGGTCAGTGGCCAATCTCAAATAATTCAGCCCATTAAAATTCTACTGCAAATGCCAGGGTGGTTTCCAAAACCTCCTTTCTAACTTCAGGGTTATTACCCTAACAACCAGTAGATTCTGTGTTATAAGCCAAGGCCCTGTAGAGTCCACACCAAATCAGAGTCTTGTCACCAGCAGGCTTGCAAACACCAAGAATGTGGTGGAGGCACCCAGTGGGGATGAGGAGGTGTGTAAACGTCACTGTCTGAAGTGAACAGATACATGGAAAGGGCAGCTGCTGTCCCAGGGGTCCACGGTGACGAACGGGATCTGCGGGGAGTCGGGATGCTCCGAGTCAGGGGAGGGCAGGGCATACGGGCTGTCTGTTCCTCCGGGAGCTGAGTGCAGCCTCCAGAGGAAGATGCAGAGAAGAGCTGGCCAGCAGGTCAGCTTCCAGTCTGGACACGAGGGCACACTGGGGAAGACCCAGGGGCAGGGCGCTGTGATGCCGGAAAGTGCTGGGACTGGACCCCCGTGCCGGGACCGGGGCAATCAGCTCTCAGGGAAGCCTGGGGCGAGGAGCAGGAGGATCCTAGGTAAACGAAGCCCACAGACAATCCCCAAATGGTGTCTGATTCTCGTGTTCACCTTCCTTCTTTAGGCCTGCTTTTAATATTTTGGCTACAAGTTCCTCTTTCTTATTGCCTCAGAGACATCATGTAGCAGTGAGAAGAGAAATGAATTAAGAGACAGAAGGGCTGCCTCAGGCTGGGAGGAGTGGAACAGCATGGGCTCTGGAGGAATTTCGACCAGGGCTTTAGTTTTGCCCTGTCACTAGCTATGTGAACTCAGCACATTACCAAATTCTGTGAGCCTTGGATTCTTCTTCAATGAAGTGTGTTTGATAAGCTCTGTCTTCTAGGACTGTTGGAATGTGTATAATGTATGTAAAACACCTGGCACAGTGACTGGTGTGCATTGAAACTTTAAAGAGTGGCAATTTTTGCCATGATTTTTTTGACCCAGATAATACCAACCCTCCTGCCGAGAATTTTTGTTTTGTTTTGCTGTTGTTTTAAACCAGGAGATATCTGAGAATGTGCAGTGCTATAGGACACTGAACATCAAGTCAGCCAAAAATTCTGCTTAACAAGAAAATATACCTCAGTAAGTCATGCCCCTTAGAGGATGTATTATTTAATTTGGATGTTGGGGAATCCTCCCCATCTGGATGCAACTCAAAGCTAAATGTGTGTCAAGAACCAACTCCTTCTCTCCCTCCCAGCTGCCCTTGGATCCAAATCACCCCTATTTTCATTCATTTAACTCCTACCAAAATCAAGCCCTCCCATAGGGGTCGCCAAATTTTACTCACATTAACCCAGTTAAAATACCCTACTAATGGAGCAGGCTCTGTTTCTCCCAGTCCAGGTTAAAGAGTAGGATATGGGCCCAGTGGCTTCTTGGCATCCCACCTCAAGGAAGTATCACCCTTATTTATCAGAATCTCCTTGGTGATGATGTGGATAAAACACCTAGTTTGTGCACTGGGACAAGAGCACAGGGTACCTTCCACTCCCTCCCCACGTGGAGATTTCTCTCTGGTTAATCCATGATCCCCAAATAACCGCTAAAAGCAGTTCTCCATCGGAGGCTCAGTTTCTCAACTCTGAGACACACCATGCAAGGGTCTGGCCCTTGCTCACCACCCTCACACACCCTCCTCTGACCCACCACCCATCTTAACTGAAAATTACCTCTCACTGAAGGACTTGAGGTTTTTCCAAGGCTCCAAGTTGTCTTGCCTCAGGACATTTATACTTAAGTGCTCTCATCTGGCCCTCCCCCTCCCCCTCATCCTTTTTTTTTGCTTGTCTTTTTTGTCTTAGAGGGCATCTCACCATCTTCCTTATATGTTAGCTGCTGCTAGACTCTAATTCAATGGGAAAAGGCTCAGTCTTCTTTTTCTTACCACCCCCCATCCTACCATGGAGCCTTCCAAAGAGCAGATGCTCAACTAATGTTTGAGGGGAAAAAAAATGAACAACTTATTATGATTTTATTTCTCCTATATTATTGAATAAACGAAGCAAGTTCAGGTGTATAACTTTTATTTTACAGAACAGCAAAATACAAGGAATAAGGGAAACCGAGAATTGATCATCTTTTACATTTTTCTCTATTTTTTGATCCCAACTATTTTACTGCTAATTTCTTTCACATTTCTAAGGAAATGCCTATTACAATGCTATCTTTTCTTGTTCCAGGTCACTAAAAAAGATGGAAGGTTACCCTATTTGTTTAATAAAATGGCAAAACTATTACTCTTAAACTTCATAAACAGCATTAAGTATGTAACCAATATCATTCATATACTTAGATTCTGAAGCTAATTAAACTTTTTTAAAGAAGAAGCAACATTTGAAAACCTTCAACAACAAAACATAAATCTGTAAGTTATTCTAATATGCTATTCACTGTGATCCCTCCAACACCACCTAAGCCCCTACACTACTGCAGGAAGGTGCTTCAGATTTCACTACAGGTGGGAGAAGCTGCCCTGGAAGTCGGCCCCAGAACGCACACTGGCCACGGCACCAGTGAGAAGCATAGCTGCAAATCTGGCTTGGGCTCTCTCTTCCTCATCTCTCAAAGCCTCTTGATACAAGAGTGGGAAGGCACTGGGGACCGTATCATGAATCTTGGCCAAGAATTCAAGGACTTTCATCTTGCTGGTTTCAGCATGGGCTCTCGGGCCCCACAGGAACTCATAGCGTGGAGGATCACTGTTGGCCACCTGGCGGTACTCCAGGTACCCTTCCTGCACCAAATCTTTGGTGATGAGCTTCTTGGGCTCCCCATGGATGAAGTGCTTCTTTCCAGCATATATCCCCATCACATTGAGTACTTCCCTGATATCCTCCTCAGTGGCGCAGTTGCCCTTCATGAAGATCACAGAGGACTGTCATAAGGAGGCCGGTCTTGGGCATGATCTCCTCACCCCTCATCCTGTCATCACTGGTGCACTGAAATTTGCTGACAAGGGCGTAGCAGTGCCTGGTGGGATCGACTTCCTTCACATCAATGCCAAAGGCCAGCACCATCAGCTCAGAGGCTCTCCTGAGGATCTCATGGAACTGCTCTTTGTACTTTTTGATGACATGCTTCAGCATACCCTCCTTTGTAATGGGCTCTCTCATGTTATACTTGCACAGCAGGAATTGCACCAACAGAATTGCCTTCTGGTCTACAACAGTTCTGCAGGAAAAATCAGTGCTGAGTGATGCCTGAGAGGTGCTTGGTTTTTCTTCATCTTGGCTCTTGGCACCTTCATCAGATCTTGTGCATGAAACACCTGCAGAAGTAGTGGTAGTGGATGGGGCTCTCTGAGACCCCTGGGATCTTCTACCTGACCCAGAAGCAGGGGAGCTCTGGAGATTACCACCAAGAGGAGGGGTGGGGGAGGAGAGAGACTCTTCTTCCTTTGCTGCAGGGGCCTGAGCATCTTGGAGATGCTGAGCCTCACTCCGGGCCTGACTGTGTTTCTCACGGGCACGGCGCTTGCTCTTCCAGCCCCGAGGCATGATGACACAGGTCAGGGCCAGCAGGCGGGAGTGTGCGCAGGAAGGCAGGCAACGAGGGCACCTGGGGGAGGGACAAGGAGATGCTGTGAGCACCTTCAGCGGGGAGATTCCTCCCTGGCTTTAACCAAGGCCACCTTTGCAGGGTCCTTGAGGGCACTGCTCGAGGACCCACAGGGCTCCTTTTCTGATCAGCCTGTCCCCTGAGACCCCTGCAGAGAAGTCAGTGTGCCTTGGGCTGGCAGGTCTAGGCTCTGTGTGGTCCCCTCTGTAATCCTCTCAGTTCACATTTAGGATCATCCTGTCAACTGTTGGCAGGGCCCGGCCATCCTCCCCTTTACGGCTCTGAAGCTAAACTCCTTCCACCAATGGCCTTCCCTCCCTAAACCCCACCCCCCATCCCAGGAGGAAATGAGGGAGAGCCTTAGCGGGCCACCCCTGCTGGGGCCTTCCAAAGCTGACAACAGGAGCAGGGGTTGATGGGTTTAATATTGATGTCAGTATTTCAACTGCTGTAAAATTATAAACTTTTATACTTCAATGAGTCCCAAGGAGCTAGTTCCTTTGCTCGCGGATGCAGGCATGCTTCACGCCGTCTAGAGCTGCACTTAGCCTTCAGCTGGCTGCACGAAACAGAAAATCAGACCTGCCCCGCCCCTCCGCGTCCTCTCCCAGAGCCCGGCTTATGTTGCTTACGAGCCTCAGATCCACAGTCAGCCAGCGTTGCGTTTCCGCAATATCATTCATACACTTAGATTCAGTCATTGCTCATGTTGCCACCCCCTTTGTTAGGGTTTTCAGTCGTCGCTCATGTTGCCACCCCCACCAGGCCAAGCCGCCCCCCATCCCCGGCCCCCGCCGGAGTTTGACAGCCCTGCCCGGGGCCTCCCAGGGTGGACCGCAGGGACAGCAAGTGTGTGTGCCGGGTTGAGCGTGCCTTCAGTCCTCGCTCAGTCTCCTCTCGACGCCAAATAAAGCCTAGGATGTTTTCCTCTGTTGATCTGAGACCACCAGCCTCAGATCAACGTCTTCATTCCCTGAAACCCCGAGGCAAAACTGACGGTGCGTTGGGCCTAACAGTCTTGCCGCTAGCCTTTTAGCACGCGTCGGATTGTAGCAGGGATTCTATGATGTCTCCTTTGTTCTAAGGAGGCACGTTCCTGCAATTCTAACTAAGCGTCCTCCTTTCACTCGCAGCGTCTCCTCTCCCCTCCAGAGACCTGAGACCCTGGAGGTGGAAGTCAGTCAGTACCTCATGGTGACAGCTCTGCCCTGGGTTTCCCAGGAGCGAAAGCGGGGGTGGGGCTCTGTGCGGGTTCCTCTATTCTGGGGTGGGTTGTCGCGTCATTCCTCAAGGTGGAGGCATGGAGTAGGGTGTCCTCCTCTTGGCTGCTTCTTTAAAGACTTCCTGGGAAATACTAACTCTCTGAAAGCTCTGAGCTGTTTCCCTGCAAACCTTGCAGAAAATGGATGAGTCCCAGGCTACATACCAGACGGGAAAGTTGCAGTATAAGGCGGGGTCCCAGGACACATGGTGGGCTGTAAAAGAAAAGGCACACTGGCCCATAGCGTTTGTTCGCCAGCCATACTTAGACTTTGGGGAACCTTCTACTCTAAAAGATCTACTTTCTGAGGAGAAGAGGCTAAGCTACAGGATTTTGTGAGACCTAGCTCTTTTATATTACCTCACATTGCTCAGTCCAGTGTGGTCACTTTTATTTTTTGACCCTCATTCATACTAAGAAATATATTTATATCTCTAACAAGTGTGTGTGTATATGCATTTTTTCATGAAAGAACACCTACCCTTGTTAAGTGTGATTCATTCTTTCCATTCCTTATATTTGATCATAATATTAATTTTTTTAAAAGGTCAGTCCTGATCCTCTAAAGAGGTTTCATGTGGTTATTGCACAGCCTCTGGACTCATTCTGTTTCAAACAACACCAACCTTTGGTGCCATCCTGGCCCGTGGGCTCTGAAATGCTGCCTCAGATTCCTTCAGTGAAGCAGTAGAGACTCATGGTCCCAGAGCACAGTGGAAGAATCCAGGGCTCAAGTTTAAAGGCTTTCCTCCAGTCAACCCTGTCATCTGCCTCTCTTGCAGGCTACAGACCTGTCTCGAATTCAGGGCATCCCCCTACCTGCCCACACTCAGGTTCTTGTTCAGTGAAGACTTACTGTCCCTCAGGGATTATTTAGTTTTGTGTTTTTGCTTTTGTTAATGTTTTTTCTTTATTCCTTCTATAATTTTTCCATGGTTGATTTTGGGTACAGGAAACAGTAGCCCATGTTTGATTGTCATTAGCTGCTATGGATAAGGTACTAAATCTGTAAAAGAATTAAGGAAAATCGATATTCTTACAATATCTGTTCCTCATGAATACACATAACATACTATTCTGGTTGAGACTTCTTTTTCCAAAGTCTATCAGGAAACTCTTTTTGTTGCCTCCATGTAGATTATATACATTTTTGTATGGTTTCCTTCTAGGTATGTTTTTTATATTGTTGCTTTTGTCTTTGGTGTATTTTCGATTAACATGATCTAAGTAATTGTTGATTGTTTCAGGCCAGTCTCTTGATATTGCTGTGGTGATCTTTTTTTCCACCAGGTTTCTGAAGATCTTTATATATTTGACTATTCTCTGTGCCTATTCCCTTAGATTTTTAATTAAAGGATCAAATTATTACCATTGTTATCTTTTGCTTTTCATTACTCATGACTCTTATTTATTTGCTATTGTTATCGATATTCTTACAATATCTGTTCCTCATGAATACACATAACATACTATTCTGGTTGAGACTTCTTTTTCCAAAGTCTATCAGGAAACTCTTTTTGTTGCCTCCATGTAGATTATATACATTTTTGTATGGTTTCCTTCTAGGTATGTTTTTTATATTGTTGCTTTTGTCTTTGGTGTATTTTCGATTAACATGATCTAAGGAATTGTTGATTGTTTCAGGCCAGTCTCTTGATTTTGCTGTGGTGATCTTTTTTTCCACCAGGTTTCTGAAGTTCTTTATGTACTTGACTATTCTCTGTGCCTATTCCCTTAGATTTTTAATTAGAGGATCAAATTATTACCATTGTTATCTTTTGCTATTCATTACTCGTGACTCTTATTTATTTGCTATTGCTGTATATAGCTCTGTACTGGCTATGTGTTCTTGTCCAGGTTTTTTTCCAGATTTGAAATTAATAGACTTTTTTAAAGAACAGATTTAGGACTACAGAAAATTAAGCAGAGAGTACAAAGAGTTCCCATACAGCCACTCACTTCTTCCAGTTAGTTTCTCCTATTATTAACATCTTGTATTGGTTCAATGGGTACAAGTTCATTTGTTATAATTGATCAACTAATAGTGATACATTATTATTGACTATTGTCCACTGTTAATAACACATTTCACTTTTTGAGCTTTACACTTCTATAG
>NW_020173426.1:5652-6071 GCF_003031525.2 Neophocaena asiaeorientalis asiaeorientalis | reverse complement strand
CTTCTTCCAGTTAGTTTCTCCTATTATTAACATCTTGTATTGGTTCAGTGGATACAAGTTCATTTGTTATAATTGATCAGCTAATAGTGATACATTATTATTGATTATTGTCCACTGTTTATAACACATTTCACTTTTTGTGCTTTTCAGTTCTATAGTGGTTGACAGAGGCATGACGTCATCTACTCACCAACAGAGCATCATGCAGAAGAGTTTCATTGCCCTAAAAATCCCCCGTGCTCCACCTGTCCATCCCTCAAAACCTCACTTTGAGCCCCTGACAACTCTGAACTTTTTACTCTCTGAAGTTTTTCCTTTTCCAGAATACGATATTGATGGAATGCTACAGTATGTAGGCTTTTCATTTACTTATATTTTAACATCTTTATTGGAGTATAATTGCTTTACAATGGTGTGTT
>NW_020173426.1:0-4868 GCF_003031525.2 Neophocaena asiaeorientalis asiaeorientalis | reverse complement strand
ATAACACATTTCACTTTTTGTGCTTTTCAGTTCTATAGTGGTTGACAGAGGCATGACGTCATCTACTCACCAACAGAGCATCATGCAGAAGAGTTTCATTGCCCTAAAAATCCCCCGTGCTCCACCTGTCCATCCCTCAAAACCTCACTTTGAGCCCCTGACAACTCTGAAATTTTTACTCTCTCTGAAATTTTTCCTTTTCCAGAATATAATATTGATGGAATGCTACAGTATGTAGGCTTTTCATTTATTTATTTATTTTTTAACAACTTTATTGGAGTATAATTGCTTTATTGTATGTGTTAGCATAAGGTATTTGTTTTTCTCTTTCTGACTTACTTCACTCTGTATGACAGACTCTAGGTCCATCCACCTCACTACAAATAGCTCCTTTTGGTAATCAATATACATTTACGTTTCTCTATATCTGTTTGTGGTTTGAGATGTCATTTCTTTTCATGGCTGAATAGCGTTCCATCATGTGGACTACCACAGTTTGTTTACCCATTCATCTGCTGAAGGTCATCTTGGTTGATTTCAGTTTTTGGCAACTATGAATTAGTGTACTATTAACATTTGTTTGAAGGCTTTTGGATGAACATAAGTTTTCAACTCTTTTGAGTAAATACCTAGGCGTTTAATTGCTAGATCATATGATAAGATTATGTTTAGCTTAAAAGAAACTTCCAGACAGTTTCCAGTGTGTCTCTATCACTTTGCATTCCCTTTAGCACTGAATGAGAGTTCCTATTGGTCCCCATCCTTGCCAGCATTTGGTATTGTCAGGTGTTTGTTTTTGTTTTAGCCATATTAATAGGTATCGCATTGTTGTTTTAATCCCAGAGTCCCTGAAGACATGTGATGTTGATCATCTTTTCGTATACTATTTGCCATCTGTGTATATTTTTGGTGAGGCGTCTGTTCAGCTCTTTTAACCACTGTTAAATTGAATTTTTTGTTCTCTTATTGTTAAGTTTTTTAAGAGTTCATTGTATATTTTAGATTCACGTTTATTATCAGATATGTCTATTGTAGCTTTAAAGTCCGTTTTGAAATCCAGTAATATCAGTTCTCTGACTTTGATCTTCTTCGGTATTGATTTGAGTTGGTTATTATGGATCTTTTCATTTTTTATATAAACTTTAGATTGTTTGTTGCTATCTACAAAACAACTTGCTGGAGTTTTGAGCAGAATTGTATTGAGTATATAAATCAAGTTGGGAGTAACTGACATCTCAACAATCTTGCATCCTCCTATCCATGAACATGGAGTGTTTGTCTATTTATTTAGATCTTCTTTAATTTTTTTCAGTGACATTTGTATTTCTCTTATAAATCTTATACATATTTTTCTAAGAATTACTTATAATCAATCTTTTTTTGGTGGTAATGTAAATGGCATTAGGTTTTTCAATTGCAAATTCCATTTGTTTATTGGAAAACAATTGACTATTGAATATTAACCTTTGTTTATTGATACCAGGAGTTTGTTTGTGATTGATGATTTGAGATTTCCTACGTAGACAATTAGGTCATCTGTGAGCAAAAACAGTTGTATTTTTTCCTTTCAAATCTGTATATCTTTTGCTTCCTTCTCTTATCTTATTGCATTGGCTAGGACTTCCAGTCCAGTGTTGAATAGGCATGGTGAAAAGGGATATCTTAGCCTTGTTCCTGATCATAGTGTGAGAGCATCGATCGTCTCAGTATGAAGTAGGATGTTTTACCTGTTGTTGTTGGTTTTTTTTAGATGTTCTATTCAGTATACGAAGCTGAGCCAATGGCTCTCTACCTCTAGTTTGCTGGGAAATTTTATGATGAATGGGTACTGGATTTTATCAAATTCTTTTCTTCACCTATTGATATGATCATGTGATTATTTTCTTTAGCCTAGTGATATGATGAGTTATCATTACTGATTTTCAAATGTTGCACACCTGAAATAAAGTCCACTTAGTTGTGGTATATAATTCCTTTTATACATTGTTACATTTGTTTTGCTTATACTTTGTTGGGGAATTTGCATCTATGTTCATGAGAGATATTGGTGGTCAATTCTCCTTTCTTTTAATTTCTTTTTCTGGTTTTGACATTAGAGTGATGCTGGCCTCATAGAATGAATTAGGAAGTGTCCCCTCTGCTTCTGTTTTCTGGAAGAGATTGTAGAGAATTGTTTTCATGTCTTCCTTAAATTTTTGTTAGAATTCATCAGTGGATTCATCTGGGCCTGGTGCTGTCTTTATTGGAAGCTTATTAATTATAGATTAAATTTCTTTAATAGATACAAACCTATTCTGATTATCTATTTATCCTTGTATAGTTTGGGGAAATTGTATCTTCAAGCAATTTGTCGATTTAACTTTTCAAATTTGTAGGCATAGAGTTGTTTATGACATTCATTTATTATCCTTTTAATGTCCATGCAATCACTAGTGATGGCCCTTCTTTCATTTCTGCTATTAGCGATTTAATTGGTGTTTTCTCTCTTTTTATTTTCCTTGAGTAGCCTGGTTAGAAGGTTATCTTGTTTTTTCTTTTGGATATGTTCAAAGAAATAGCTTCTGGTTTTGTTGTTTTTCTCTATTTTTTCCCTTTCTTCAGTGTCATTGATTTCTGTTTTGATTTATTATTTCTTTTTCCTCTGCTTTTTTTTCTCTTCTTTCACCAGTTTACTAAGGTAGAAGCTTAAATTATTGATTTTAGATTTTTCTAGTATAGACGTTCAATGCTATACATGTCCCTTTAAGTGCTGGTTTTGCTATATTGCACAACTTTTGATAAGTTGTAATTTTGTTTTTATTTAGTTAAACATATTTTAAAATTTCTCATTAGATTTACTCTTCGGCCCATGTGTTATTTCGAAGTATATTGTTTAATCTCCAAATACCCTTGATTTTCTTGTTACTCTTTTGTTATCAATTTCTAGTTTATTCCATCGCAGAATGAGATCATTCTTTGTATCATTTATATTTTTTTAAATTTGATGATGTGTGTTTTATGGCATAGAATGTGATCTATCTTGGTGTATGTTCCATGTGGACTTGAAAATAATGTGCTTTCTGCTGTTGTCAAGTATTCTATGAATGTCATTTAGATCTAGTTAATTGACGTTGCTTTTCAGTTCAACTGCACCTTACTGAGTTTCTGCCTAGTGGATTTGTCAATTATGAAAAGAGATGTGTTGACATCTCCTTCTATAAGAGTAGATGTGTCTCATCAGTGTTTGCCTCGTGTATCTTAACAGAAATTTTTGGTGCATAAACATTAAGGGTTGCCATGATTTCTTTGAGAATTGGCCACTTAATCATTAAGTAATGCCCATCTTTATTCCTGACTTTCTTGTTGTGAATACTGCTTTGTCTGAAATAAATATAGCTAGAGCAGATGTTGTTTTTTTCCACTCATATTAGCATGGTAGAGTTTTCACCATCCCTTTACTTTCTTTTTTTGAATTTAATTTAATTTTATTTTTTTATATAGCAGGTTCTTATTAGGTATCTATTTTGTACATATTGGTGTATATATGTCTATCCCAATCTCCCCATTCATCCCACCCCCGCTTTGCCCCCCTTGGTGTCTATACATTTGTTCTGTACATCTGTGTCTCTATGTGTGCCTTACAGACTGGTGCAACTGTACCATTTTTCTAGATTCCACATGTATGCATTAATATACAATATTTGTTTTTCTCTTTCTGACTTACTTCCCTCTGCATGATAGACTCTAGGTCCATCCACGTCTCTACAAATGACCCAATTTTGTTCCTTTTTATGGCTGAGTAATACTCCATTGTATATATGTACCACAACTGGTTTATCCATTCATCTGTCGACGGGCATTTAGGTTGCTTCCATGACCAGCTATTGTATCCATCCCTCTACTTTTAATCATTTCATGTCTTTATATTTAAAGTGGGTTTCTTATAAACAGCATAGGCTTAGGTCTCCTTTGTTTTCATTCTTTTTATCAATCTCTACCTTTCAATTGGTATATTTAGACCATTCACATTAAAAGTGATTATTGATACAGTTGGATTAACATTGACCATATTTGTAACTGTTTTCTACTCATTGAGCTTACTGTTTGTTTCCTTTTTAATCTTGTGCTCTTTTTCTGCCTTCTCTAGTTTTAATTCAAGATTTAATGTTATTCCGTTTTCTGTCCTCTTTAGCATATCAGTTATACTTTCAAAAAATTTGTAGTGGTTTCTGTAGCATTTGCGTTTTACTTTTCCAACGTATTCAAGTCCTCTTTCAAATAACCCCATCCTGCTTCATGGTTAGTGCAAGTATCTCGTAACTGTGCAACTATACCATTTCTGCCATTTATTTCTCTTATCCATAATGTATAATCACTGGATGCATTGCTGTCATATTATTATCTTGAAGAAATAGTTATCATTTTCGATGAGTTGAAAATAATAAAAGTAAAAGGCTTTATTTTATCTTCATTTACTCCTTGTGTTACTCCCTTTCTTTATGTCGGCCAAAGTTTCTGACCTATATCATATTCCTTTTCCCAGAAGAACTTCTTTTAACATTTCTTGCAAAGTAGATCTGTGTGACAAATTTCCATCAGTTTTTGTCTGTCAGAGAAAGTCTTTATTTCTCATTACTGTTGAAGGATTTTCTCTCCCTGGCTACAGAATTCTAGGTTGGTGGTAGTGTTTTTGTTGTTGTTGGGTTTTTTTTCACTTCAATGCTTTAAAAATTTAACTGTAGTCTTTTCTTGATAGCATCGTTTGTGAAGAGAAATCTTGGTAATTGTTACCCTTGATCCTCTATAGTAAGTTCTTTTTTCTCTACCTCGTCTCAAGAATTCTCTTTTTGTTTGGTTTTCTGCAGTTTGAGTATGATATGCCTAGGTGT
>NW_020173425.1:0-418 GCF_003031525.2 Neophocaena asiaeorientalis asiaeorientalis | reverse complement strand
GGATGTACAGATTAAATGCAATCTCTTTAAACATCACAGTGGGGTTTTTTCAGAAGTAGAAAAATTCATCCTGAAGTTCACATGGAATTTAAAGGGCCTGAATAGTTAAAATAATGTGTAAAAGGAACAAAATTTGAAGCTTCAAATTTCTTGATTTCAAAACCTACTACAAAACCACTTAATCAAAGTAGTACCAGCATAAACACACATATAGGCAGGAGAATAGGCCAGTGGAATAAAAGAGAAACCCAGAAGTAAACCTGTATATACATCACCAAATGATTTTCAACAGGAGTGCCAAGACCACCCAATGGGGAAAGGATAGCAATGTCAACAAATGGTACTGGTAAAAAAATATCCACACTCAAAAGAATGATGGTAGATCCTTACCTTACACCACATATAGAAATTAACTCAG
>NW_020173424.1:343-737 GCF_003031525.2 Neophocaena asiaeorientalis asiaeorientalis | reverse complement strand
AGACGGGGATATTTTAGGGGACAGTTTAGGGTATGACAACGCTTCAGGGTGAGTGTAGGTCTTAGGGTACGGGTTAGTGTTAGCGTACGGGTTAGGATTAGGGGACGGGTTAGGGTAAGGCTTCGGGTAAGGGTTATGGTTAGGGATAGGGTTAGGTTTAGGGTTAGGGTTGGGTTAGGCTTAGGGTTAGGGTACGGGGATGGTTTAGAGGACAGTTTAGGGTATGACAGCGGTTTAGGGTGAGCACACGTGTTAAGGTACGGGTTAGTTTAGCGTACGGGTTAGGATTAGGGGACGGGTTAGGGTAAGGCTTCGGGTAAGGGTTATGGTTAGGGATAGGGTTAGGTTTAGGGGTAGGGTTAGGGGTAGGGGACGGCGACGGTTTAGGCGACAG
>NW_020173424.1:0-300 GCF_003031525.2 Neophocaena asiaeorientalis asiaeorientalis | reverse complement strand
AGGGGACGGGTTAGTGTAAGGCTTCGGGTAAGGGTTAGGGTTAGGGTTAGGGTTAGTTTTAGGTTTAGGGTTAGGGTTAGGGGACGGCGACGGTTTAGGATACAGATTAGGATACGACAACCGTGTAGGTTGAGCGTACGTGTTAGGGTACGGGTTAGTGTTAGCATACAGTTTAGGATTAGGTGACGGTTTAGCATAAGACTTCGGGTAAGGGTTAAGTTTAGGGTTAAGGTTAGCGTTAGGGTTAGGGGACGAGGAAGATTTAGGTGACTGTTTAGGGTACAGCAACGGTTTAGGGTG
>NW_020173423.1:0-4741 GCF_003031525.2 Neophocaena asiaeorientalis asiaeorientalis | reverse complement strand
CTGCTAAAATGAAAGATTTAAACAAGATGCAGAGTCCCTTAACATCACAGCTAAATGTTCAGAATACAATAGAAAATTACCCATCATGCCAAGAACCAGGATTCACAAATTAGAAAAGACAATCACCTGACACCAATACTGAGATGGGACAGTAAAGCAGCTATCATAAAAATGCTTCAAGCAATTGTAAGTTCTCTAGAAACAAAGGAGAAGGTACAAATTTCAACCAAAAGAAGGTAAACAAAAAGTGCGGTGGAAACGATACAACTAAAAGTTAGAAAATTTAAAACTCATTGGAGTGGGTCAATGGTAGAATTGATATGACAGAAAATGGAATCAGAGAATTTGAGGACAGGTCAATATAACTTAGCAAATCTAAACAACAGAGAGTAAATAGACTGGGATAAAAAAAGAATCTCTGGGACAAGAATAAAAAAGCTAACATTTATGTTATCAGAGTCCCAGAAAGAGAGTATGGGACTGAAAAACTATTTAAATAAATAGTGGCTGAAAACTTCCCCTATTTGGCAAAAGACCTAAGTGTGCAGATTCAAGAAACCAAGTGACTATTAAATAAATCCTAATATATCCACACTAAGACATCATATTTTAAATTATGAAAACTAAAAACAAAAAAAATATTGAAAGCATCCAGAAAGAAATGATTCATTACCCATAGGGGAGAGGGAACACACCAATTCAGATGACAGCACATACCATATGAAACGTTGGAGCTCACAAGGAGATGGCACAATCTTTTTCTTCAAGTGCTGAAAGAAAAGACTGTCAACTGATGAATGTGCATCTGGCAAGACTATTCTTTAGTAATGAAGTGCAATGAACATGTTTTTAGATGAAAGAAAACTGAAAGAATTTGTTGCTAGCTGGATCCCAAACTAGCAAAAGACAGCCCAAATAGGCTCATTCCTCCCTGGATGGAACTCAAGTCCTGCTGACAACACCAGGTGAGCCCAGCAGCACCAGCAGGCGGTATCAATTAGGACCCCTGATAACAGTAAGTGGTGAAGAGAGGTGCTCTCTTTTCTCACAGGACTGACACTCCCCTCCCCTCACCTAGAGACACTAGGTAGTTGGCTGGTAGCAGCCAGGGCAATTCTGCCAATGAAATACATTCCCACAAAGTGTTCTTTATCCCCACATACCTGAGACTCCCCATCTACATGCAAGACACCTGGCAGCTAGGCAGCACCAGCAAGGACATGTCCCCTCTCCCCCACCTTAAACTGCCCAGCAGAGGAAGAGATTCCCCTCCCCTACTGAAAGATACCAGGTGGCCAGGAGACAGTGGGAAGGGGGACTCTGATACATCAGTGGCTCAGCCAGTGAAACTTTTCCTATTTGGGGCCACAGCATCCCCCACTTAGAGACACAAAGAAGCCTGTTTTGGGAAGCTCCATCCACACACTCCAAAAACAACAGCAGGGAGAAGTGGGGGCAAAAGTGTTATCAAAGAAACCAAACAGATTCACAGTAAAACAAGAGTTTTGAAAACTGTCTTTGGAACAAACACAGCCCACAGCGCTAGGCCAGGATCTGGGGGCCAAACCTAAAGACAGAATGACTTCCTGCTAAAATGAAAGATTTAAACAAGATGCAGAGTCCCTTAACATCACAGCTAAATGTTCAGAATACAATAGAAAATTACCCATCATGCCAAGAACCAGGATTCACAAATTAGAAAAGACAATCACCTGACACCAATACTGAGATGGGACAGTAAAGCAGCTATCATAAAAATGCTTCAAGCAATTGTAAGTTCTCTAGAAACAAAGGAGAAGGTACAAATTTCAACCAAAAGAAGGTAAACAAAAAGTGCGGTGGAAACGATACAACTAAAAGTTAGAAAATTTAAAACTCATTGGAGTGGGTCAATGGTAGAATTGATATGACAGAAAATGGAATCAGAGAATTTGAGGACAGGTCAATATAACTTAGCAAATCTAAACAACAGAGAGTAAATAGACTGGGATAAAAAAAGAATCTCTGGGACAAGAATAAAAAAGCTAACATTTATGTTATCAGAGTCCCAGAAAGAGAGTATGGGACTGAAAAACTATTTAAATAAATAGTGGCTGAAAACTTCCCCTATTTGGCAAAAGACCTAAGTGTGCAGATTCAAGAAACCAAGTGACTATTAAATAAATCCTAATATATCCACACTAAGACATCATATTTTAAATTATGAAAACTAAAAACAAAAAAAATATTGAAAGCATCCAGAAAGAAATGATTCATTACCCATAGGGGAGAGGGAACACACCAATTCAGATGACAGCACATACCATATGAAACGTTGGAGCTCACAAGGAGATGGCACAATCTTTTTCTTCAAGTGCTGAAAGAAAAGACTGTCAACTGATGAATGTGCATCGGGCAAGACTATTCTTTAGTAATGAAGTGCAATGAACATGTTTTTAGATGAAAGAAAACTGAAAGAATTTGTTGCTAGCAGACCTACCCTTAAACAATGTCTACAGGAAGTTCTTCAAATGGAAGTAAATGATAAAAGAAGAAATACTGCAGCATTAGGAAGGAAGAAAAAATGAGACGAACATGAATATGAGTATATACAATAGATTATCCTTCTACCCACAAGATCTTAGAATCACATGTGATAACTGAATAAAAGTTGGTTTTTCAAAGAGTAAAATAAAATTGATGAACCTCTTATAATTATGACAAAAATAAGAGAGAAGATACAAATCATCAGTATCAGGAATGAAATGGAATATCAACATAGACCCTGTAGCCATTAAAGGGTAATAAGGAATTACTATGAACAGTTTTACTATACTCACGAATTCTGTGTCTAGAGAAAATGGAACAATTTCCTCAAAAACCACTTTCCAAAATTCTAGATAAAATAGATTATCTGAATAGAGACATAACCACTACGGAAACTGAATTTATAATTTAAAAATTCCTGAAAGAGAAATACCCAGGCCCAGATGATTTCACTGGAGTATTCTACCAAACATTTGAAGAAGGAATAATTTTATACAGTCTCTTCCAGAAAACAGAAGAGGGAACACTTCCTAATTTATTTTGTGAGGCCATTGTAACTTGATGCCAAAAGCAAACAGAGTACAAAACTGTAAAAGTACATACCAGTATCTCTCATGAAGATACGTGCAAGAATTCTCAACAGCATTAGCAATTAAATCAAACCATGTATAAATAGCATGATACCTTATGACCCAGTAGAGTTAATTCCACATATGCAAGGCTGGTTCAATATTAGGAACTCAGCAATGAAAAAGAGCAAACTATTGATAAAAGCAACAACCTGGACAAATTTCCAGAAAATTAGATTGAGTGAAAAAAGCCAATCCCAGTAGGTTACATACTATATGATTCCATTTCTATAATATTTCTTAAAGTGAGAAAACTATGAAGAAAATAGTAAGGGTTAACATGGGTTAAAGGTGATGTTAGGGGGACAAGAGAGAGGTGGGTATGACTAAAAAGGCAACATGAGGGATCTTTGTGGTAATGAAACTCTCTTGTGTATTTAGTGCTGAATATATGGACATATGCATGTGGGAAAGCTACATGAGGTAAATATACACATGCACACATACAAATTCATATATGTGAAACATGGAAACCTGAATATGATTGGATTGTATCAACGTGAATATTTTTGTTAAATTCCTGTAGTATAGTTTTGCAACATGTTGCCACTGGAGAAAATCAGGAAGGGTACACAGGATCTCTAGTTTATTTCTTTCAATTGTATGTGAATGTACAATTATCTCAAAATTAAAAGTTTATATTTTAAAAAGAACCAAGGTAAATTTTAAGCCATAAAAACTCTGTAGAGACTCCTGCCATAATCTTGGAGGTACTCTATCCCATTTGGGTTAGAGAAAAACTTTTAGGACACATTTTAGGCTTTTTTTTTTTTAATGAATTATACATTATTTGGGTTAGTTGGAATTCACATATTCCCGCTACATTGAAGAAATGCACGAGGGGTAGTCTCATCCAACAGAGGGCAGACAGCAGAAGCAAGAAGAACTACAATCCTGCAGCCTGTGGAACAAAAAACACATTCACAGAACGACAGACAAGATGAAAGGGCACAGGGCTATGTACCAGATGAAGGAACTATCAACATGAATATTTTTGTTAAATTCCTGTAGTATAGTTTTGCAACATGTTGCCACTGGAGAAAATCAGGAAGGGTACACAGGATCTCTAGTTTATTTCTTTCAATTGTATGTGAATGTACAATTATCTAAAAATTAAAAGTTTATTTTTTAAAAAGAACCAAGGTAAATTAAAAGCCATAAAAACTCTGTAGAGACTCCTGCCATAATCTTAGAGGTACTCGATCCCATTTGGGTTAGAGAAAAACTGTTAGGACACATTTTAGGCTTTTTTTTTTAAATGAATTTTACATTATTTGGGTTAGTTGGAATTCACGTATTCCCGCTATGTTGAAGAAATGCACGAGGGGGTAGTCTCATCCAACAGAGGGCAGACAGCAGAAGCAAGAAGAACTACAATCCTGCAGCCTGTGGAACAAAAAACACATTCACAGAACGACAGACAAGATGAAAGGGACAGGGCTATGTACCAGATGAAGGAACAAAACAAAACCCCAGAAAAACAACTAAATGAAGTGGAGATAGGCAACCGTCCAGGAAAAGAATTCAGAATAATGAGTGTGAAGTTGAGTCAGGACCTCGGAAAAAGAATGGAGGCAAAGATCAAG
>NW_020173422.1:0-529 GCF_003031525.2 Neophocaena asiaeorientalis asiaeorientalis | reverse complement strand
TCACTGCCACAATCAAGATGCACAGCTGTTTCCTAACCACAGGGCTTCCTCATGCCACCCCTTTGTAGCCACACCCACCCCTTCCCTAGTCATTAACCCCTGACAATCACTAACCTGTTTTTCATCCCTACGATTTTGTTATTTTAATAATGTTATATAAATGGAATTATATAGAAGTAAGCATTGAGATTTTTTTCACTCAGAATGAGTAGTAAAAACATGAGATTTGTCCAGGTAATAGTGTGTAACCAACCTGTTTGTTTCTTTTTATTTCTGAGTAGTATTCCATGGTAGGGATGTGCCACAGTTTGTTTAACCAGTCACCTACTAAGGGACATCAGCTTTCCATATTTTGGCTGCTATGAATCAACCTGTTATGAATATTCAGGTACAGATTTTTATGTAAATAAAGTCTTCTATTTATCTAGGATAAGTGTCCAAGTCTGCATTGCATGTTTCGTTTTATAAGAAATTGCCAGTCCATTTTGCAGAGTGCCTGTATCATTCCATATTCCCATCAGCAGTTTAT
>NW_020173421.1:366-750 GCF_003031525.2 Neophocaena asiaeorientalis asiaeorientalis | reverse complement strand
GGGTGAGTGTACGTGTTAGGGTACGGGTTAGTGTTAGCGTCTGGCTTACGATTAATGGACGGGTTAGGGTAAGGCTTTGGGTAAGGGTTAGGGTTAGGTTTAGGCTTAGGGTTAGTGTTAGGAGATGGGGACGGTTTAGGGGACAGGTTAGGGTACGACAACGGTTTAGGTTCAGCGTAGGAGTTAGGGTACGGGTTAGTGTTAGCGTACGGGTTAGGATTAGGGGACGGGTTAGGGTTAGGCTTCGAGTAACGGTTAGGGTTAGGGTTAGGGGGCGGGGACGGGGACTGTTTAGGGGACAGGTTAGTGTATGACAACGGTTTAGCGTGAGCGTACGTGTTAGAGTACAGGTTATTGTTAGCTTACGGGTTAGGATTAGGGGAC
>NW_020173421.1:0-162 GCF_003031525.2 Neophocaena asiaeorientalis asiaeorientalis | reverse complement strand
GGGGACGGTGTAGGGGACAGGTTAGTGTATGACAACGGTTTAGGGTGAGTGTACGTGTTACGGTACGGGTTAGTGTAAGCGTACAGTTTAGGGTTAGGGTAAGGCTTCAGGTAAGTGTTACGGTTCGGGTTAGGGTTAGGGTTACGGTTAGGGTTAGGGTTA
>NW_020173420.1:0-367 GCF_003031525.2 Neophocaena asiaeorientalis asiaeorientalis | reverse complement strand
ACTCCAAGAAAATTTAAATTACAAAATAAAGAAAATCACCTGTATTTCAAAAGAAAACAAGAATTCCCACATATTTTTATTATTTTTATGGCTTGATAGCTTACTTTTTTAGTGCTCAATATTATCCCATTCTCAGAATATATTAATACTATATCATTTCATTCACCTATTGGAGGACACCTTAGTTTCATTCACATTTTGGCAATATTGAATTAGGTGCTATAAATATCCATATGCAGGTTTTCATCTGGAAGTATGTTTTAAACTACTTTCAGTAAATATCCATGAGAACACTTACCGGATTGTACAGTAAGGGAATGTTCAACATTATAGCAAGTGTCAATCAGACTACCAAAGTAGCTGTATT
>NW_020173419.1:605-780 GCF_003031525.2 Neophocaena asiaeorientalis asiaeorientalis | reverse complement strand
GTAGTTTTCTTTCTTTGTGACATTCTTGTCTGGTTTTGGTAACAAGGTGATGCTGGCGTCGTAGAATGAATTTGGGAGTTTTCTTCCCTCTGTTATATTTTGGAAGAGTTTGAGAAGGATAGGTGTTAGCTTTTCTCTAAATGTTTGATAGAATTTGCCTGTGAAGCCATCTGGT
>NW_020173419.1:0-226 GCF_003031525.2 Neophocaena asiaeorientalis asiaeorientalis | reverse complement strand
TCTGATCTGATTTTTATGATTTCTTTCCTTCTGCTAACTTTGCGGGTTTTTTTGTTCTTCTTTCTGTAATTGCTTTAGGTGCAAGGTAAGGTTGTTTATTCGAGATGTTTCCTGTTTCTTAAGGTGGGCTTGTATTGCTATAAACTTCCCTGTTACAACTGTTCTTGTTGCATCCCATAGGTTTGGGGTTGTTGTGTCTCCATTGTCATTTGTTTCTAGGTATTTT
>NW_020173418.1:1343468-1347181 GCF_003031525.2 Neophocaena asiaeorientalis asiaeorientalis | reverse complement strand
TAAATGTAGAAAAATGAAACAAAAAAAAGGACAGATAGAACTCTGGGACAAATGGTGAAAGCAAAGCTATGCAGACAAAATCTCACACAGAAGCATACACATACACACAAAAAGAGGAAAAGGGGAAAAAGTCATAAATCTTGCTCTCAAACTCCACCTCCTCAATTTGGGATGATTCGTTGTCTGTTCAGGTATTCCACAGATGCAGGGTTGTGAAAGCAAAGCTATGCAGACAAAATCTCACACAGAAGCATACACATACACACAAAAAGAGGAAAAGGGGAAAAAGTCATAAATCTTGCTCTCAAACTCCACCTCCTCAATTTGGGATGATTCGTTGTCTGTTCAGGTATTCCACAGATGCAGGGTACATCAAGTTGATCGTGGAGCTTTAATCCGCTGCTCTGAGGCTGCTGGGAGAGATTTCCCTTTCTCTTCTTTGTTCACACAGCTCCCAGTGCTCTGTTTTGGATTTGGCCCCGCCTCTGCGTGTAGGTCGCCAGAGGGCATCTGTTCTTCGCTGAGACAGGACGAGGTTAAAGGAGACGCTGATTGGGGGGCTAGGCTCACTCAGTCCGGGGTGGAGGGAGGGGCATGGAGTGCAGTGCAGGCCTGCGGCGGCAGAGGCCGCCATGACGTTGCACCAGCCTGAGGAGCGCCGTGCATTTTCCCGGGGAAGTTGTCCCTGGATCCCGGGACCCTGGCAGTGGCGGGCTGCACAGGCTCCCCGGAAGGGGGGTGTGGACAGTGACCTGTGCTTGCACACAGGCTTCTTGGTGGGGGCAGCAGCAGCCTTAGCGTCTCATGCCCGTCTCTGGGGTCCGCGGTGTTAGCCGCGGATCGCGTGTGTCTCTGGAGCTTCTTTAAGCAGCGCTCTGAATCCCCTCTCCTCACGCACCAGGAAAGAAAGAACGAAGAAGAAGTCTCTTGCCTCTTTGGCAGGTCCAGACTTTTCCCCGGACTCCTTCCCGGCCAGCCGTAGCGCACTAACCCCCCGCAGGCCGCCAACCCCAGTCCTCCGACCAAAGCCCGAGCCTCCGCTCCCAGCCCCGCCTGCCCCGGCTGGGGAGCAGACAAGCCTCTTGGGCTGGTGTGTACCGGTCGACACCGATGCTCTGTGCGTGAATCTCTCCACTTTGCCCTCTGCACCCCTGTGGCTGCCCTCTCCTCCGCGGCCTGGAAGCTTTCCCGCTCTGCCACCCACAGTCTCTGCCCGAGAAGGGGCTTCCTAGTGTGTGGAAACCTTTCCCCGTTCACAGCTCTCTCCCACTGGTGCAGGGCCCGTCCCTATTCTTTTGTCTCTGTTTATTATTATTATTTTTTTTTGTCCTACCCAGGTACGTGGAGAGTTTCTTGCCTTTCGGGAGGTCTGATGTCTTCTGTCATAGTTCAGTAGATGTTCTGTAGGCGTTGTTCCACATGTAGATGTATTTCTGGTGTATCTGTGGGGAGGAAGGTGATCTCCGCGTCTTACTCTTCCGCCATCTTCCCCCATCCCAAACATTTTAATAATAGTAATTTTTTCTGATGCATGAGCATGGAATATTGTTTTCTATTGTGTCTTCAATTTCTTTATCAATGTTTTATAATTTTCTGAGTATAGGTCTTTCATGTCCTTGGTTAACTTTATTGCTAAATAGTTTGTTCTTTTCGATGGAATTGTCAATGGGATTGCTTTCTTAATTTTTCTTGCTGGTGATTCATTATTAGTGTATAGAAACAAAACTCATTTGTGTATATTGATTCCATATTTTGCAACTTTACTGAATTTATTTTTTAGCATATTTTTTGAAGTAATGTGAAAAATTTCAATACTAAAATCTCAAGAGTTTCTACTGCACCCCAGGTAATCCACGGGACCCAAGAGATGGTAGCTACTAATGTACTCTTCCCACAGTGCCTCTTCATACCATGCAGACTCCGACAAGGGAAATAAGTATCACAACTTTTGTTGAACGTGGTCTGGGTAAGTCTTAGCCTCTATAACAAAATTTGATGTCCGTCTTATCTGATTTTCTGGCATGATACTCACATGGTTGTCTAGAAAAGCAAGTTACTTTCCAGTAATTTAAAATGTACCGAAAAGTTGCAATAATGGCAGAAAGTACTCACGTTTGCCACTTCACACAACATGCTCAGTGTGTTTTGCCCAAGGAACCAGCACATAACCCCTAAATGAAGAAATCCTGATGTCCACATTATAATTGAATACTCAGCCCCACTTCAACTTTCACCTACTGCCCCAACTGTATAACTCCCAATCCATCCCTCTCCCCTGTCTTCCTCTTGACAACCACAAGTCTGTTTTCTATATTTGTGAGTGTGTTTTTGTTTTGTAGATAGGTTCATTTGGGTCTCATTTTATAATCCACATATAAGTGATAGCATATGGTATTTGTTGTTCTCTGTCTGACTTCGCTTTGTATGATAATCTCCTGGTCCATCCATGTAGCTGCAGATGGCATTATTTCATGCTGTTTTATGGCTGAGTAATATTCCATTGTATATATGTACCACATCTTCTATATCCATTCATTTGTTGAGGGACATTCAGGTTGCTTCCGTGTCTTGGCTATTGTGAAGAGTGCTGCTGTGAATGCTGGGGTGCATGTATCTTTTCGAATTATAGTTTTGTCTGGATGTGTGCCCAGGAGTGGGATTGCTGGTTCATATGGTAATTCTATTTTTAGTTTTTGAGGAACCTCCATACTGTTTTCCATAGTGACTGCATCAATTTACATTCCCACCAGTAGTGAAGGAGGGTTCCCTTTTCTCCACACCCCTTCCAGCAGTTATTTCTAGACATTTTAATGATGGCCATTCTGACCACTATGAGGTAATAACTCACTGTAGTTTTGATTTGCATTCTCTAATAATTAGCGATGTGGAACGTCTTTTCAGGTGCCTCTTGGCTATCTGTATGTCTTTGGAGAAATGTCCATTTAGACCTTCTGCCTATTTTTTGAATTTTTTCTTTTTTGAGTTTTATGTGGTGTTTGTATATTTTAGAATTAAGCCCTTGTTGGTTGTGTCATTTGCAGGTATTTTCTCCCAAACAGTGAGCACAGGTTCTGGAACAACTGGATACCCACATGCAGAAGAGTAAAGTTGGACCCTTACCTCCCCCCACCCCATATAAAGAATCAACGCAAAATGGACCAAACTCCTAGATGCAAGTACCAAAATTATAAAACTCGTGGAAGAAATCATGAGAGTAAATCTTCATGATCTTGGATTTGGTCATGATTTCTTAGATGTACCAAAAGCACAAGCAACAAAAGACAAAATAGATGAGTTGGACTTCCTCAAGATGAAAAACAGTTGTGTATAAAAGGAGCAAGGAATAAGATAATCCACCATCCAAAATGGCCCAAGATGTTTGCGAACCATGTATCTGATAAAGGACTGTAGCCCAGCAGCCAAGCCCCCGGTGGTCCAGGGGAGTGTCTGTGCAGCACCTCCCGTCCTCAGTGATCAGGGGATTTCAGGCCCCACAGCACCCGAGGGGTGGACACGGGTCATCGTCAGCACCCTCAGGGAGTGAGTGCTGGATGGTTTTGAGCCCAGATGCCCTCCCATTACTGCCCTCAAAGGCTGAAGGCTTCAGCACGCCTCCAGAAGGACACAGAGTGTTTGCAAGTCTTTGAGAACCAAGGGGACAGTCTTCACTTTTCTGAAAGGGCATCTTATTATTTCACAGCATGACCATTTTC
>NW_020173418.1:1289407-1343284 GCF_003031525.2 Neophocaena asiaeorientalis asiaeorientalis | reverse complement strand
AGTCGGCCTTTATTATAGACAGTGACAGTGCCTCAGGTAGAGACATCATCACAGCCTTAGGAAGAGGGTCAGGGACTTGGTGAGGGACAGGGTCAGGCCAACAGTGAGGGACATCTAAGTCTATTAGGGACATCGTCAGGGCCTTAGATAGGGTCAGCATCAGGGCCGTAGTTAGGACCAGCGTCAGGGCGTTTTTTAGGGACAAAATTAGGACGTTAGTTAAGGAAGAAGCCAGGAAATTAGTTACA
Organism: Neophocaena asiaeorientalis asiaeorientalis; assembly: GCF_003031525.2. Taxonomy (NCBI): domain Eukaryota; kingdom Metazoa; phylum Chordata; class Mammalia; order Artiodactyla; family Phocoenidae; genus Neophocaena; species Neophocaena asiaeorientalis. Next base: position 1,343,036 of record NW_020173418.1, on the reverse strand, counting down.
GACAGTGTCAGCTTCTCAGGTAGAGACTTCAAGGTCTCAGTGAGAGCATCAGCATCTCAGGTAGGAGCTGCATCAGGCCATTACTTACAGACGGTGTCAAGGCCTTAATTAAGGAGAGTGTCAGGGCCTCAGAGAAAAACTTGAGGGCCTTAGTAAGAGACACTTCAGGCTGTTCGTTAGGGACATCACCAGGGCGTTATTTATGGACAGGGTCAGGGTATTAGTGAAAGACAGCTCAGGCAATTAGGCACACCATCAGGGCCTTGGGTAGGGGCAGCGTCGGGGAGTAGTTGGGGAAAGAGTGAGGCCGTTAGATAAAGACAGACTGAGGGCCTTAGTCAGAGATAGCCTCAGTCCTTAATTAGGGAGAGTGTCAGGGCCTCAGTTAAAGATAAGTTGAGGGCCTTTGTTAAGGACAGCCTCCAGGCCTCAGTTAGAGACAGGTTCATGGGCTCGGGACTAAATTCAGGGTCTTCGTTAGGGACAGCATCAGGGATTTAGTTAGCATAAGAGACTCGACGTTAGCTAAAGACAAGGTTAGGTTAAGGTCTTGGAATAGCGTTAGGAAATGATGTAGGGATAGTGTCAAGACCATAGCTACTTAGAGCATCAGTGCCTAATGTAGAACCAGTGTCAGCGCTTCAGGTAGGGACAGCGTCAGAGCCTGACGTAGGGAGAGTGACAGGGACTGAGTGAGGCCTAGAGTCATGGTCTTAGCTGGGGACAGTGTCAGGGCATGACTTATGAACAGGATAAGGGCCTCGGTAGGAACAGCCTAAGGGGTTTGTTAAAGACATCATCAGGGCCTCCGTGAGAGACAGCCTCACAGCCTCACATAGGGACAGCGTCAAGGCTTACTTTGGGACAGTTTCAGGACATTAATAAATCATGGGCCAGGATATAATAAGCTGAGGATACTGTCAGGACTTTAGATATTGACGGAAGCAGGGCCTTAGTTAGGTACAGTGTCAAGGCCTTAGATAGGACTAGCATCTGGGTCTCTGTTCGGTACCGTGTCAGGGCCTGAGTTAGCAAGACTGTTAGGGCCATAGTTAGGGACAGTCTCAGGGCCGGATTTAGGATGAGCACCTAGGCCTTAGTTAGGGACAGTGTCATGGCCTTGGGACTAAATTCAGGGCCTGAGTTATTCACAGCATAACGGCTTCAGTTTCCATAAGAGGAGAACATTTGCTAGGACAGCCTTAGGGTAAAGTTTAGGGATCGTGTCAGGAAATGACCTAGGGATACTGTCAAGACCTTAGTTACTGAGAGTATCAGAGCCTTATTTTGAACCAGTGTCAGGGCTTCAAGTAGGGACAGCGTCAGAGCCTGACTTAGAGAGAGCCTCAGGGCCCGAGTGAGGCCTAGCGTCACGCCCTTAGCTGGGGACACTGTCAGGGCATGATGAAGGAGGTGCATCAGGGCCTTTGTTGGGTCTGCAATAGGGTCTTAGTTAACGACATGATCAGGGCCTGAGGTGGTCACAGCTTCAAGGCCTCAGTTAGGCATAGCTTCAGGGCCTGAGTTAGGCACAGCCTCAGGCCTTCACGTCGGGACAGCGACAAGGCTTTCTTTGGGACAGTGTCAGGACCTTGGTTAGAAGTGGGTCAGATTCTTAACTCAGGATAGTGTCCGGATTTTAAATATTGCCGGCAGCAGGTCCTATATTAGGGACAGATTCCGGGCCTTAGTTAGAGACAGTATCAGGGCCTTAGTTAAAACTAGTCTGGGCCTTAGTCAGGGAGAGCATTAGGGCTTCACTGAGGATAAGGGGCAGTAAATTAGCTTGGGACAGAGTCAGCTTCCAGGCCAGGGATAGTGTCAGGAAATGAGCTAGGGATAGCGTGAAGACCTTAGTTATTGAGAGCATCAGGGCCTTAGTTAGGACCAGTGTCAGGACCTTAATCAGGACCAGTGTCAGGGCTTGATATAGGGGCAGCGTCAGAGCCTAACTAAGGTACGGAATCAGGGCCTAAGTGAGGCCTATCTTTAGGGCCTGAGTGAGGGACAGTGTTAGGGCATTACTTAGGAGTAGTATAAGGGCTTCTGTAGGATCAGTATTAGGGTCTTTGTTTAAGACATTCTCAGGGCCTCTGATAGGGACAACCTCAGGGCTTCACTTAGGGACGCCGTCACGGCTTACATTGGGACAGTTTCAGGACCTTGGTAAGACATGGGTCAGGTTATTAGCTCAGGATAATGTCAGGACTTTAGATATTGATGGCCGCAGGGCCTTAGAGACAGTGTCAGGGCCTGACTTAGGACGAGCATCAGAGCCTTGGTTAGGTGCAGTGTCAGGGACTGAGTTAGGTGTTGTGTCAGGGCCTGATTTAGGACGAGCCTCCAGGCCTCTGCTAGGGAGAGTGGTTCAGGACCTCGGGACTAATTTCAGGCCCTTCGTTAGGGACAGCATGAGGGATTTAGGTAGCATAAGAGGCTCGACATTCGTTAAAGGCAAGTTTAGGTTAAGGTCTAGGGATAGTGTCAGGACATGACCTTGGAGTAATGCCAAGACGTCAGTTACTTAGAGCATCAGGGCCTAATTTAAGACCAGTGTCAGGGCTTCAGGTAGGGACAGCATCAGAGCCGGACGTAGGAAGAGCGACAGGGCTTGATTGAGGCCTAGCGTCAGGGTCTTCGCTAGGGATAGTGTCAGGGCATGACTTAGGAGCAGCATAAAGACCTCTGTAGGATCAGGCTCGGGGGCTTTGCTAAAGCCATTATCAGGGCCTCTGTTAGGGATAGCCTCAGGGTCTCACGTAGGGACAGCATCAGGCTTTATTTAGGGACAATTTCAGGACCTTGTTAAGAGATGGTTCAGGAAATGAGTTCAGGAGAGTGTCAGGACTTTAGATATTGATGGCAGCAGGGCCTTAGAGACAGTGTCAGGGCCTGCGTTAGGACTAGCAACTGGTCCTCTGTTAGGTACCGTGTCAGGGCCTGAGTTAGGAATAGTGTTAGGGCTTTAGTGAGGGACAGTGTCAGGGCCGGATTTAGGATGAGCATCTATGCCTTAGTTAGTGACGGTGTCACGGCCTTGGGACTAAATTCAGGGCCTGAGGTATTCACAGCATAATGGCTTCAGTTAGCATAAGAGACAGAACTGTTGCTAGGGACAGGCTTAGGGTAAAGTTTAGGGATCGAGTCAGGAAATGACCTAGGGATACTGTCAAGACCTTAGTCACTGAGAGTATCAGGGCCTTAATTAGAACCAGTGTCAGGGCTTCAGGTAGGGACAGCGTCAGAGCCTGAATTAGAGAGACCAACAGGGTCTGAGTGAGGCCTACCATCAGGCCCTTAGCAGGGGACACTGTCAGGGCATGATGTCGGAGCAGAATCAGTGCCTTTGTCGGATCAGCAATAGGGTCCTAGTTGCTAAGCAACATCCAGGCCCATAGCCCTTCGGAGTCACTCTGTGTATGTCGCGTGTAGGTCAACACACTGCACTGTTTTTTGGGACAGCTTGCTTTACCAAATACTCGCACAGGTTCTCGATCACCATTCTAGCACATCCAACGTGCTGGGGAAGTCTGACTCATTGCCCTAGTCTGAGTTGCACTGAGAAAAACCCTCAGCTTCCCATTCCATCTAGGACCTCCTGCCTGAAGTCACCCTGCCTCCAGGAGAAAGTCAGATTGCATTCTGACGGCCACTTAAACCCAGTTCTTTGTGTAACACTGCAGGCTTTTCAAGAGCCACTGGCCGCGAGCCCTAGCCAGGGTCTATCTTGGTTGAGGCAGTTTGCTCTGAAGAACACCCTGCTTCGAGGAGTCGATTCAGGTAAAAAACCACTGGGTAACCTGAGTCTCTTCTGACTTGTTAGAAACCACAGGGATGTATGCTGCCTGTGCCGTTGGAAATGGGGCCCTGATCGAACTAGCCTTGCTTTCCCAATTTGAAAGCTCCGTTCATGCTGCCTTGAAGATAACTGAAATTCAGTGCTGTTGACAGGCCCCTAGCCAATGTAGGCCTGACTCTGGGAAGAAAATGAGTATCTTCTATCTAAACCAGGTTCTTCCATGGCCGGGGTGGAGCTCAGCCTGCCAAGCTCTAGAGATAAAGGGAAACTCAAGGTGAATACTTGCGTCGAGGACAGGCCCTGAGTATCCGTACAGAAAGGGAGGCATGCAGCTGTTTCCATGAGGACTTAGTCGCTGTTCTGCTGTATTGTAAAGGAAGTACCCTTTTCAGGACACCTAGGCCCCTCTGGTGTGCATCATTACCTTCCAGGATCACTGAGTACTTCCAGACACCCGTGGGCCTGCCGAGCAACATCTAGGCCCATAGGTCGGTTCCTCTTAGGCCCTCTGTGTATGCAGACTGATGGGTAACACAGTGAATGTTCCTTAAGGAGAGCTACGTTTCCAGAATTCTCGAACTGCCTCAGGACCACATTTCTGGACAGTCCGACATGCTTGGAAGTCTTCGTCATGACCGTCGTGTGAGCTGCCTTGGGAAAACATTCTGCTTACAAATCTTCTAGGACCTCGTACCTGAAGTCACTCTGCTCGAGGGGAAACTCAGCATCCTACCATGCTGTGTCGCTAACGGGACACTCAGCGTGAGCGCTTTCCTCAAGGTAAGGCCCCGAATTGCCGTGCGGAAGCGGAGGCGTGCAGCAGTTTCCGTGAGGCCGTAGCCGCTGCTCTGCATTATCTTAAAGGCAGTACGCTTTTCAGGGCTCCTAGGAGCCTCGCATGGGCACCCTATTATCGGCAAGAACAGTGAGTACCCCCAGGACCCCCTGGGCCTGCTAAGCACCTGCCAGGCCCGTAACCCTTCAGAGCCATTCTGTGTATGCCGAGGATAGGGCAACACACTGCCCTCCTTCATGGGAGAGCTTGAAATCCCCAGCGCTCCCACAGGTTCACGAAGACCCTTCTAGGATGTCCAACATGCCTGGTAAGTCTGACCCATTGCCCTAGTCTGAGCTGCACTGAGAAAAACCCTCAGCTTCGCATTCCATCTAGGACCTCCTGCGTGAAGTCACCCTGCCTCCAGGAGAGAGTCGGCTTGCTTTCCGACTGCCACTAAAGCCCGTTTCTTCATGTAACACTGCAGGCTTTTGAAGAGCCTCAGGCCCAAGGCCTAGCTAGGGCATACCTTGGGTGACACATTTTGCTAGGTGCAGAACACCCTGCTTCGAGGACTTGATTCAGGGAAGGCACCACTGGGTACCCTGTGTCTCTTTTGATTTGTTAGAAACCACAGGGATTTATGCTGCGTGTGCCCATGGAAATGGATGCCTAATGGAAGTAGCCTTGCTTTCCCATTTTGAAAGCTCCATGCATGCTGCCTTGAAGCTACCTGAAATTCATTTCTGTTTACAGGCCTCTAGCCACTGTAGGCCTGGCTCTGGGACAAAAATGAGTTTTCTCTATCTAAACTACGTGCTTCCATGGCCGGTGTGGAGCTCACCCTTCCCTGCTCTAGAGCTAGAGGGAAACTCAGTGTGAGTCCTTGCCTCGAGGACAGGCCCTGAGTATCCGTACAGAAAGGGAGGCGTGCAGCAGTTTCCGTGAGGTCTTAGTCGCTGTTCTGCTGTAGTTTAAAGGAAGTACCCTTTTCAGGACTCCCAGGCTCCTCGGGTGTGCATGATTTACTCCAGGATCACTGAGTACCTGCAGACCCGTATGGGCCTCCTGAGCAACATCGAGGCCCATAGGTCGGTCCGTCGGAGGGCCTCTGCGTTTGCCGAGTGATGGGCCACACACTGCACGTTCCTTAAGGAGGGCTACGTTTCCAGAGCCCTCGAACAGCCTCGACACCACATTTCTGGCCAGTCCGACGTGCCATGCAATTCTTCGTCATGGCCGTCGTATGAATTGCCATGGGAAAACAGTCTGCTTACAATTCTTCGAGGACCTCATACCTGAAGTCACTCTACTCGAGGAGAAATTCAGCATCCTACCATGCTGTGTCGCTAATGGGACCCTCAGCGTGAGAAGTTGCCTCAAGGTAAGGCCCTGAATTTCCGTGCAGTGGCGGAGGCATGTAGCAGTTTCCATGAGGCCGTAGCCGCTGCTCTTCGGTATCTTAAGGGCAGTACGCTTTTCAGGACACCTAGGAGCTTCGCGTGGGCACCCTATTCCCGGCAGGAAGAGTGAGTACCCCCAGGACCCCCTGGGCAGGCTAAGAAACTGCAAGGCCCATAACCCATCGGAGCCACTCTGTGTATGCCGAGTATAGGGCAACACACTGCCCTCCTTCATGGGAGAGCTTGAAGTCCCCAGCAGTCCCACAGTTTCACGAACACCCTTCTAGGACATCCAACGTGCCTGGTACGTCTGACTCATTGCCCTAGTCTGAGCTGCACAGAGAAAATCTGTTGGTTTCGCATTCCATCAGCGACCTCCTGCCTGAAGTCACCCTTCCTCCAGGAGAGAGTCGTCTTGCATTCCAACTGCCACTAAAGGCCAGTTCTTCATGTAAGAGTTCAGGGTTTCGAAGAGACACAGGCCCGAGGAGTATCTAGGGCATACGTTGGTTGAGGCATTTCACTAGATGCAGAACACCCTGCTTCGAGGATTTGATTCAGGGAAGCAACCAGTGGAAACATGTGTCTCTTTTGACTTCTTAGAAACCAAAGGGATGTATGCTGCATGTGCCCTTGGAAATGGGAAGCTGATGGAACTATTCTTGCATTCCCATTTTGAAAGCTCCATGCATGCTGCCTTGAAGCTACGCGAAATTCACTGCTGTTGACAGGCCTCTAGCCATTGTAGGCGTGGCTCTTGGAAGAAAATGAGTTTCCTTTATCTAAACCAGGTGCTTCCATGGCCCGGGTGGAGCTCAGCCTGCCATGCTGTAGAGATGAAGGGAAAGTCAACGTGAGTGGTTGCCTCGAGGACAGGCCCTGAGTATCCGTACAGAAAGGGAGGCATGCAGCTGTTTCCATGAGGACTTAGTCGCTGTTCTGCTGTATTGTAAAGGAAGTACCCTTTTCAGGACACCTAGGCCCCTCTGGTGTGCATCATTACCTTCCAGGATCACTGAGTACTTCCAGACACCCGTGGGCCTGCCGAGCAACATCTAGGCCCATAGGTCGGTTCCTCTTAGGCCCTCTGTGTATGCAGACTGATGGGCCACACAGTGAACGTTCCTTAAGGAGAGCTACATTTCCAGAATTCTCGAACTGCCTCAGGACCACATTTCTGGACAGTCCGACATGCTTGGAAGTCTTCATCATGAACGTCGTGTGAGCTGCCTTGGGAAAACATTCTGCTTACAAATCTTCTAGGACCTCGTACCTGAAGTCACTCTGCTCGAGGGGAAACTCAGCATCCTACCATGCTGTGTCGCTAACGGGACACTCAGCATGAGCGCTTTCCTCAAGGTAAGGCCCCGAATTGCCGTGCGGAAGCGGAGGCGTGCAGCAGTTTCCGTGAGGCCGTAGCCGCTGCTCTGCATTATCTTAAAGGCAGTACGCTTTTCAGGGCTCCTAGGAGCCTCGCATGGGCACCCTATTATCGGCAAGAACAGTGAGTACCCCCAGGACCCCCTGGGCCTGCTAAGCACCTGCCAGGCCCGTAACCCTTCAGAGCCATTCTGTGTATGCCGAGAATAGGGCAACACACTGCCCTCCTTCATGAGACAGCTTGAAATCCCCAGCGCTCCCACAGGTTCACGAAGACCCTTCTAGGATGTCCAACATGCCTGGTAAGTCTGACCCATTGCCCTGGTGTGAGCTGCGCTGAGAAAAACCCTCGGCTTCGCATTCCATCTAGGACCTCCTGCCTGAAGTCACCCTGCCTCCAGGAGAGAGTCGGCTTGCGTTCCGACTGCCACTAAAGGCCGGTTGTTCGGGTAACACTGCAGGCTTTTGAAGAGCCACAGGCCCAAGGCCTGGCTACGGCATACCTTGGGTGAGGCATTTTGCTAGATGCAGAACACCCTGCTTCGAGGAGTTGATTCAGGTAAGGGACAACTGGGTACCCTGTGTCTCTCTTGATTTGTTAGAAACCACAGGGATTTATGCTGCGTGTGCCCATGGAAATGGATGCCTAATGGAAGTAGCCTTGCTTTCCCATTTTGAAAGCTCCATGCATGCTGCCTTGAAGCTACCTGAAATTCATTTCTGTTTACTGGCCTCTAGCCACTGTAGGCCTGGCTCTGGGACAAAAATGAGTTTTCTCTATCTAAACCATGTGCTTCCATGGCCGGTGTGGAGCTCAGCCTTCCCTTCTCTAGAGCTAAAGGGAAACTCAATGTGAGTCCTTGCCTCGAGGACAGGCCCTGAGTATCCGTACAAAAAGGGAGGTATGCAGCTGTTTCCATGAGGTCTTAGTCGCTGTTCTGCTGTAGTTTAAAGGAAGTACCCTTTTCAGGACTCCCAGCCTCCTCGGGTGTGCATGATTTACTCCAGGATCACTGAGTACGTGCAGACCCGTATGGGCCTCCTGAGCAACATCGAGGCCCATAGGTCGGTCCGTCGGAGGGCCTCTGCGTTTACCGAGTGATGGGGCACACACTGCACGTTCGTTAAGGAGGGCTACGTTTCCAGAGCCCTCGAACAGCCTCGACACCATATTTCTGGCCAGTCCGACGTGCCATGAAATTCTTCTTCATGGCCATCGTATGAATTGCCATGGGAAAACAGTCTGCTGACAATTCTTCGAGGACCTCGTACCTGAAGTCGCTCTACTCGAAGAGAAATTCAGCATCCTACCATGCTGTGTCGCTAATGGGACCCTCAGCGTGAGAAGTTGCCTCAAGGTAAGGCCCTGAATTTCCGTGCAGTAGCGGAGGCACGTACCATTTTCCATGAGGCCGTAGCCGCTGCTCTGCAATATCTTAACAGCAGTACGCTTTTCAGGACACCTAGGAGCCTCGCATGGGCACCCTATTCCCGGCAGGAAGAGTGAGTACCCCCAGGACCCCCTGGGCATGCTAAGAAACTGCAAGGCCCGTAGCCGATCGGAGCCACTCTGTGTATTCCGAGTATAGGGCAACACACTGCCCTCCTTCGTGGGACAGCTTGAAGTCCCCAGCAGTCCCACAGTTTCACGAACACCCTTCTAGGACGTCCAACATGCCTGGTAAGTCTGACTCATTGCCCTAGTCTGAGCTGCACAGAGAAAATCCCTCGGTTTCGCATTCCATCCATGACCTCCTGCCTGAAGTCACCCTTCCTCCAGGACAAAGTCGTCTTGCATTCCAACTGCCACTAAAGGCCAGTTCTTCATGTAAGAGTTCAGGGTTTTGAAGAGACACAGGCCCGAGGAGTATCTAGGGCGTACGTTGGTTGAGGCATTTCACTAGATGCAGAACACCCTGCTTCGAGGATTTGATTCAGGGAAGTATCCAGTGGGAACATGTGTCTCTTTTGACTTCTTAGAAACCAAAGGGATGTATGCTGCCTGTGCCCTAGGAAATGGGAAGCTGTTGGAACTATCCTTGCATTCCCATTTTGAAAGCTTCATGCATGCTGCCTTGAAGCTACGTGAAATTCACTGCTGTTGACAGGCCTCTAGCCATTGTAGGCCTGGCTCTTGGAAGAAAATGAGTTTCCTCTCTCTAAACCAGGTGCTTGCATGGCTTGGGTGGGGCTCAGCCTGCTATGTTCTAGAGCTAAAGGGAAACTCAACGTGAGCACTTGCCTCGAGAACATGCCCAGAGTATCCATAAAGAAACGGAGGCATGCAGCTGCTTCCATGAGGTCTTAGTCACTGTTCTGCATTTTAAAGGAAGTACCGTTTTCAGGACTCCTAGTCCCTTCGGGTGTGCGTCAATTCCCTCAAGGATCACTGAGTACCTCCAGACCCCTGTGAGCCTTCTGAGCAACATCGAGGCCCATAGGTCGGTCCTTCGGAGGCCGTCCGTGTAGGCCGAGTGATGGAGCACACATTGCACGTTCCTTAAGTATAGGTGCATTTCCGGATCCGTCAAACATCCTCAGGACCACATTTCTGGCCTGTCCGCCGTGCCATGGAATCTTCGTTATGGCCATCGTCTGACCTGCCATGGGCAAACATTCCGCTTACAATTCTTCGAGGACCTCGTACCTGCAGTCACTCTGCTTGAGGAGAAATTCACCATCCTACCATGCTCTGTCGCTAACGGGACACTCAGCGTGAGCGCTTTCCTCAAGGTAAGGCCCTGAATTGCCGTGCAGAAGCGGAAGCGTGCAGCAGTTTCCATGAGGCCATAGCCGCTGCGCTGCGTTATCTTGAAGGCAGTACGCTTTTTAGGGCACCTAGGAGCCTCGCGTGGGCACCCTATTACCGGCAAAAACAGTGAGTACCCCCAGCACGCCCTGGGCCTGCTAAGCAACATCCAGGCCCGTAGCCCTTCAGTGTCACTCTGTGTATGTCGCCTGTAGGGCAGCAGACTGCCCTCTCTTTTGGAGAACTTGATTTCGTCAGCTGTGGCAGCAGTTGCTTTTTCATGGTGCCTGTTCTTCCCCTCAGCGTCCCCTGCTGGTTATTCTCTTGTCTGGTGACTGCAGGCCAAACAAACACCTGTTGCTCTTCAAGGAAACAATGTCCTTCCTCGAGGAGTCTCCCCACCCCACGCCCTGGTCTGGCCTGCCCACCACAGCCCCTTGGCCTCCTGTTGGCTTAGTTGTTCCCCTGAATGTTCCGTGTCATAGCACTTGTCACACCACACTGTTATTTTCTCTCTGTCTGTCCTTTCCAGTAGTTGTAAGTTTTCTCTGGGGCCACCTGGCTGGTTGATAGGTAGAGGAATGGACCCTGGACCTGTTGTCCTAGAACAGGATGGGCAGGGCAAAGCTTTTTCTCTCCATGTGCCTGCAGTCTTGGTGGAGTACAGGGCCTGGGACAAGGTGGGCCTGGGATTTGGGGGACATTCCAGATGCAAGTTGTTCTGTGAAAGCGGATTCTGCCTGATATCTTTAGCTAACCACGTAACGTGGCCGTTGCTCTGTGGCAGAAGGCGTTTAGGCCTGTAGAGGAACTGGTTGCAGAGAGGAACACTCACCAATATTTAAATTCCCAAGGGACTTCCTAAATCAGTGTCTAATTCCCAGTGAAAAATCATTCTTTAGTCTTTAACTACAGACTGGTTAAAAGTTATTATGTACAATGAAAGGTTGAAGGACAGACACAGTGGAATCACCCCAAGAAAAATAGTTCCAGACAGAAATTATAGTTGGTAAATGGAATTGGTGTGGAGTATAGATCTCAAACACCTGTGTTCCCACAGTGGCAACTCATATGATTGTGCAGTGCCTGGGGGTTGTAATGAGATCTACTAGCTCCACTTTTTATGAGCTCCTGGTGGGGGCAGGAGTCTGACAGCCTTGACAGAAGAGGCTTGAGCCTACTTGGGGCACACAGTGAGAGAGTGGGCGGCCAGCTCTGCACTCAGGCAGACCGTCTGGACACTTGTGACTGTGGTTTGACCTGTACAGCCAATCTCATCGTTTCTTCCCTCCCTCCTCTCTCCCCAGATTTCTGCTCCTAGACGCTCCCCGTGGTGTGCCCCCTGTCTGCCATCCCACCTGACCTGCCCAACAATCACCGAATCTCGTCTACTGCCTGCACATGGTTCCCTGGCGTGATCTTGTTCTGGCGTCTGCTTGGATGTGTGCACCCTTTCCTAGCTGCTCTCTGCAGGGCCTCGCTCCCATGCATCGTCCTCACAGGGTCCCAGGGCTCGCTCTAAACCCTGGAGCCTCCCAACCCTCTATCAGGGCCGCCCCGTTGTTCCCACCAGGAGCTCAGCCCCCGTCCTCAGGGGACTGTGTTCCTGTCCACACAGTGTGTCCCAGGCCTGCCTTGTGAGGCAGCCTCGCTGGCCGGAGCCCTGGGAACCTTCCCTTCCTCACCAACTCCCCTCCTCCTGTGGCTGCCCCTCCCACCCCGCATCCCCCATAGGGATCCTCGACTGTGGCTGGCTCTGGCACTTCCACTCTGGGGAGGGGCACAGGAATTATTCTCTGCCTCCCCCATCAGCCAGCACCTTGAAAACAGAAATTCTGCTTTTGTGTATTTACTCATTTAGGCTGGGCCATGCAGCATGCGGGATTTTAGTTCCCCCACCAAGGACTGAACCTGCCCCCCTGCAGTGGAAGCCCTGAGTCTTCACCTCTGGACCACCAGGGAAGTCTCAGAGATTCTGCCTTTAAACTCTGTATCTGCCCAGTTTCTGTGTCCTGTGTTCCTGAGCAGTACGTGTTCATAGAAGGGAGGTAAGATGTGTGGACTCTCTTTTCTGGTTGTTGGCTGAGTATCTGATGTCCACTGTAGGTCACCTAAGGGCCGAGACCAAGTACTCTGTTCCTCCTGTGACCCGTGCTTCTGCTACCACATACTGCACAGGGTAAGTACCTCAAAGTCCTAGCTGAACAGCTAATAGAGAGACAGGTCTCACCGTTGCTTCTCCACCTGCATCTTACAGAGGTGGAAAGTAGGAACTGCAGCCCAGCAAGCCACGGACCCAGGCAATCCTAAAACTGCAAAGTCGCCTGTGTTGATTCCTGCCAGCTTTTAGTAATTAAATCCACGACTCCTGTAAGAAGAGATTTCAGAAGATGTGTACCTTCTACAGAATTCACCTTTAGTGAGGGGCGTGTGAAAAGGTATACACAATTTTAATCTATTTATTTGACTAATAGCATAGCTTAATGATTGAAAAATGGACATTCCTGTAAGTAAAAAGAAAACCAGAAAGTACTCATACGTTACACACCTAGTGTTCACGATCTAATGGGCCTGCTTCAACTTCTGCTCTCTCGTCTATCTGAGCCTCCACGATGGACAGGACTCTCCTGGTGCAAGTGATGTGGGGTAAAGCTGGACTGTTGGTTTTCTGCTCCACCTCTGCTTCCTCTCTGCATCCTGGACTCTAAAGAAGATGAAAAAATGTCTGCTCTGGTTGCTGACTGTTCATCTCCACCTTAACCTCAGTCTGTGGTTGTGGAGGGCCTCAGAAGTTGGGAAGGTCCCTGCCGCCAACATGGGGAGTGTGGGGCTGGACCCAGGTTCCAGCCCAGCTCCGACACGCAGTGCGCTCAGTGGGACGTGTTGGCATGCATGCAAGGCTGTAGCGCTGCCAGCCCCCACGTGCTGCCTTCTTGAGGGCTGGCGGTGCACTTCAGGACTGGCTGCATCCTTCGTCCCATTTGAGTGGGCAGTAGTAGATAATAAAACCTCAGAATATCCCTTGACCTCTGACCATCCAGGCAGGCATCTGTGGCCTTGCAGCTCAGGCCTGCCTGGGCCCTGTCAAGCCCCTGTGGCCAATCACTGAGCTGACCTTGCTGCTGGACAATTGAACAGCTACCTGGGCAGCGTAGACGGCCCCTTGGGATGTTTCAGTTCCATACATCCACGTGATTGAGAAAAGGGCCTTCTCCCTCATAGCCTCCCAGCCTTCTGAGAGGAAATAACCCCCCAGACATTGAGTGTGGCCCTGGCCACCCTCAGCATACAGCAGACCGTGGCCCTGCAATCCTTCGGCCTTCGGGTTGTTGCAAACCTTTGACATTCATACTCATGAAAAATCAAAGGTATGGGAGCAAGTGGCTTCCCACCTGGTGTTTTCCCACTGAGGCAGCGTGGTCTTCAGGAGCCATGTGCATCCTGGACCCAGTGCCTGTGTTCTCCGGAAAGCCAGCCTATTGTGGCTTCCACGGTATAGAATAATCCTTGAGACGCTGCTCCATTGAGTCACCGTTTCCTTACCACCTACCATTTGGTTTCTGTTCTCTGTGAAGGAGAGAGCAGAGACAGGAAAATGAGCAGATGTGTTCTGTGGAGATGGGTGATTAATATAGTCAGAGGGCAGGTGTGACTCCTGAGCTCCCACTTCCCAGGGACACAAATGAAGTCTGTGTGCCTTTTGAGGTACACAGGCAATCAGGGCCAGCCTTGGATGTGATGCCCAAAGCAAGAGTCTTGAGTTTACCACCAACAGCAAAGTTGCTATTTTAGCTAGTGGAAGAGCTTCCTGCCATCAAGGGAGGACAGCCAAAGCCCTGGATGGGTGACCACAATCACTGACCGTAACTGAACCTCTTCTTTTCTGTTAAAATGGACATTGAGTGAGTGTCGCCTGCAGTTTCTGGAAGCCCTGGATGCAGTGAGAGAGACTGTTCCTGTGAATGGGGCCACCCAAAGGCATTTACAGGACAAAGGGTTGGAGAGAGACCAGACCACACTGCAAGAGAGTGAGCCACCAGAACTGCCAAGTCCAAATCCACTCTTAAATCTATCTCTTAGAGTTATTCATTTATTTATATCATTTAAAAATAATGTTTTTATTTTACTTTAGTAAGTGTGTCCAGTCCATTGGAAAAAAAATTCATAGCTGATACATCAGAACCAATAATGCCTTAGTTAGGCACTGTGACAGGGCCGGATTTAGGACGAGCAACTAGACCTTAGTTAGGGACAGTGTCACGGACTTGGGATTAAATTCAGGGCCTGAGGTATTCACAGCACGAGGGCTTCAGTTAGCTTAAGAGACAGGACAGTTGCGAGGGACATGGTTAGGGTAAAGTTTAGGGATCATGTCAGGAAATGACATACGGATAGTGTCAAGACCTTAGTTACTGACAGTATCAGAGCCTTATTTATGACCCGTGTCAGGGCTTCAGGTAGGGATAGCATCAGATCCTGACATAGGGAGAGTGACAGGGCCTGAATGAGGCCTGGTGTCAGGTCCTTAGCTGGGGACACTGTCAGGGCATGATGTAGGAGCTCCATTAGGGCCTTTGTTGGATCAGGAATAGGGTCTTAGTTAAATACATGATCAGGGTCTGAGTTAGTCACAGTGTCAAGGCCTCAGTGAGGCCTAGCTTCAGGGCCTCAGTTAGGCACAGCCTCAGGTCTTCACTTAGGGACAGCGACAGGGCTTTCTTAGGGCCAGTGTCAGGACCTTGGTTAGGAATGGGTCAGGATATTAGCTAAGAATAGTGTCTGGATTTTAGCTATTGCTGGTAGTAGGGCCTATATTAGGAACAGATTCCGGTCCTTAGTTAGACAGTGTCAGGGCCTCCCTTAGAACTAGCATCTGTGCCTCTGTTAGGTACCGTGTCAGGGCCTGAGTTAGGTACTTAGGAGCAGCATAAGGGCCTCAGTAGGATCAGCCTCAGGGGCTTTGCTGAAGCCATGATCAGGGCGTCTGTTAGGGACAGCCTCAGGGTCTCACTTAGGGACAGCGTCAGGGCTTATTAAGGGACAGTTTCAGGACCTTGGTAAGAGATGGGTCAGGGAATGAGCTCAGGATAGTGTTAGGACATTAGATATTGACGGCAGCAGGGCCTTTGTTAGAGACAGTGTCAGGGTCTGCGTTAGGACTAGCATCTGGGCCTCTGTTAGCTACCGTGTCAGGACCTGAGTTAGGAATAGTGTTAGGGCTTTAGTGAGGGACAGTTCTGGGCCAGATTTAGGACGATCATCTGGCCTCAGTTAGTGAGAGTGTCATGGCCTTGGGCCTAAATTCAGGGCCAGAGTTAGGCACAGCATAAGGGCTTCAGTTAGCATAAGAGGCCGGACAGTTGGAAGGGACAGGCTTAGGGTGAAGTTTAGGGATCGTGTCAGGATATGACCTAGGGGTAGTGTCAAGACCTTAGTCACTGTTAGTATCAGGGCCTTGATTAGAACCAGTGTCAGGGTTTCAGGTAGGGGCAGCGTCAGAGCCTGATTTAGGGAGAGCCACAGGGCCTGAGTGAGGCCTAGCATCAGGCCCTTCGCTGGGGACACTGTCAGTACATGATGTAGGTGTCAGGACCTTGGTAAGAGATGGGTCAGGAAATGAGCTCTGGATAGTGTCAGGACATTAGATATTGACGACAGCAGGGCCTTAGTTAGAAACAGTGTAAGGGCCTGCGTTAGGACTAGCATCCGGGCCTCTGTTAGGTACCGTGTCAGGGCCTGAGTTAAGAATAGTGTTAGGGCTTTAGTGAGGGACAGTTCTGGGCCAGATTTAGGATGGGCATCTAGGCCTCAGTTAGTGAGAGTGTCATGGTCTTGGGCCTAAATTCAGTGTCTGTGTTAGGCACAGTGTAAGGGTTTCAATTAGCATAAGCGGCAGGACATTTGCTAGGGCTAGTTTTAGGGCAAAGTTTATGGATCATGTCAGGAAATGACCTAGGGATTGTGTCAAGACCTTAGTCACTGAGGGTATCAGGGCCTTATTTAGAACCAGTATCAGGGCTGCAGGTTGGGACAGCACCAGTGCCTGACTTAGGGAGAGCCACAGGGCCTGAGTGAGGCCTAGCGTCAGGCCCTTAGCTGGGGACACTGTCAGGGCATGATGTAGGAGCTGCATCAGGGCCTTTGTTGGGTCAGCAATAGCGTCTTATTTAAAGACATGATCAGTGCCTGAGGGTCAGAGCATCAAGGCCTCAGGTAGGCATAGCTTCAGGGCTTAAGTTAGGCATAGCCTCAGGCCTTCACTTAGGGACAGAGACAGGGCTTTCTTGGGGACAGTGTCAGGACCTTGGTTAGGAATGGGTCAGATTCTTAACTCAGGATCGTGTCCAGATTTTAGTTATTGCCGGCAGCAGGTCCTATATTAGGGACAGATTCCAGGCCTTAATTAGAGACAGTGTCAGGGCCTTAGTAAGGACTAGTCTGGGCCTTAGTTAGGGAGAGCATTAGGGTTTCAGTGAGGATAAGAGGCAGGAAATTAGCTCGGGACAGAGTCAGCTTCCAGGCCAGGAATAGTGTCAGGAAATGAGCTAGGGATAGCATGAAGACCTTCATTATTGAGAGCATCAGGGCCTTAGTTAGGACCAGTGTCAGGGGCATAATCAGGACCAGTGTCAGGGCTTGATGTAGGGACAGCATCACAGCCTAACTACGGTACTGCCACAGGGCCTAAGTGAGGCCTATCTTTAGTGTCTGAGTGAGGGATAGTGTCAGGACATGACGTAGGATTATTGTAAGGCCCTCTGTAAGATCAGCCTTAGGGTCTTCGTAAAAGACATTTTCAGGGCCTCTGTTAGTGACATCCTCAGGTCCTCCCTTAGGGACAGCGTCAGGACTTACTTTGGGACAGTTTCAGGACCTTGGTAAGTCATGGGTTAGGATATTAGCTCAGGATAATGTCAGGACTTTAGATATTGATGGCCGCAGGGCCTTAGAGACAGTGTCAGGGCCTGACTTAGGACGAACATCAGAGCCTTTGTTAGGTACAGTGTCAGAGACTGAGTTAGGGCGAGCCTCCAGGCCTCAGTTAGCGGCAGCGTCCGGGCCTGGGGACTAATTTCAGGGCCTCAGTTAGGGACAGCATCAGGGATTTAGTTAGCGTAAGAGGCTCAACATTAGGTAAAGGCAAGGGTAGGTTAAAGTCTAGGGATAGTGTCAGGACATGACCTAGGAATAGTGCCAAGACTTCAGTTACTTAGAGCATCAGGGCCTTATTTAGGACCAGTGTCAGGACTTCAGGTAGGGATAGCATTAGAGCTAGACTTGGGAAGAGCGACAGGGCTTGAGTGAAGCTTAGTGTCAGGGCCTTAGCTAGGGACAGTATCAGAGCATGACGTAGGAGCTGCATCAGGGCCTTTGTTGGATCAGCATTAGGGTCTTAGTTAAAGACATGATCAGGGTCTGAGGTGGTCACAGCTTCAAGGCCTCAGGTAGGCATAGCTTCAGGGCCTGAGTTAGGCACAGCCTCATGCCTTCACTTAAGGACAGCGACAGGGCTTTCTTAGGGACAGTGCCAGGCCCTTGGTTAGTAATGGGTCAGGATATTAGCTCAGGATAGTGTCCGGATTTTAGTTATTGCCGGCAGCAGGGCCTATAATTGGGACAGATTCTGGGCCTTAGTTAGAGACAGTGTCAGGGCCCTAGTTAGGACTAGTCTGGGCCTTAGTCAGGGAGAGCATTAGGGCTTCTGTGAGGATAAGAGGCAGGAAATTAGCTCGGACTACAGTCAGTTTCCAGGCCAGGGATAGCTTCCGGAAATGAGCTAGGGATAGCGTGAAGACCTTAGTTATTGGGAGCATCAGGGCCTTAGTTAGGACCAGTGTCAGGGGCTTATTCAGGACCAGTGTCAGGGCTTTATGTACGGACAGCGTCAGAGCCTAACTAAGGTATGGCAACAGAGCATAAATGAGGCCTATCTTTAGGGCGTGAGTTAGGGACAGTGTCAGGGCATGACTTACGAGTAGTATAAGGGCCTCTGTAGGATGAGCATTGGATCTTCGATAAAGACATTCTCAGGGCTTCTGATAGGGACAGCCTCAGGGCCTCACTTAGGGACAGCATCAGGGCTTACTTGGGAGAGTTTCAGGACCTTGGTAAGACATGGTCAGGATTTTAGCTCAGGATAACGTCAGGACTTTAGATATTGATGGCAGCAGGACCTTAGTTAGATGCAGTGTCAGGGCCTGCATCAGGACTAGCATCAGAACCTCTGTTAGGTACAGTGTCAGGGTGTGAGTTAGGAATAGTGTTAGGGCATTAGTTAGGGACAGTTCTGGGCCAGATTTAGGACGAACTTCTAGGCCTCAGGGACAGTGTCACAGCCTTGGGACTAAATTCAGGGCCTGAGTTAGGCACAGCATAAGGGCTTCAGTTCGCATAAGAGGCAGGACTTTAGCTAGGGACAGGGTCAGGTTAACATCTAGGGATAGTGTCAAGAGCTTAGTCACTGAGAGTACCAGGGCCTTACTTAGAACCAGTGTCAGGGCTTCTGGTAGGGACAGCATCAGAGCCTGACTTAGGGAGAGTGACAGGGCCTGAGTGAGGCCTAGCGGCAGGCCCTTCGCTGGGGACGCTGTCAGGACATGACGTAGGAGCGTCATCAGGGACTTTGTTGGATCAGCAATAGGGTTTTAATTGCTAAGCATCATCCATTCTTGTAGCCCTTTGGAGTCACTCTGTGTATGCCGCGTTTAGGGCAACACACTGCACTGTTTTTTTGGACAGCTTGATTTACCCAATATTTCCACAGGTTCATGAACACGTTTCTTTCATGTCCAACATGCCGTGGAAGTCTGACTCACTGCCCTAGTCTGAGCCGCACTGAGAAAAACCCTCGGCTTCGCATTCCATCTAGGACCTCCTGACTGAAGTCACCCTGCCTCCAGGAGAAAGTCGACTTGCATTCCTACTGCCACTAAAGCCCAGTTCTTCGTGTAAAACTGCAGGCTTTTGAAGAGCCACAGGCCCGGAGGCCTAGCTAGGGCATACCTTGGTTGAGGCAGTTTGCCAGATGCAGAACACCGTGCTTTGAGGAGTTGATTCAGGGAACGAAACAGTGGGTAACCTGTGTCTCTTTTGACTTGTTAGAAACCACAGGGATGTATGGTGCGTGTGCCCATGGAAATGGGGGCCTGATGGAAATAGCCTTGCTTTCACAGTTTCAAAGCGCCATGCATGCTGCCTTGAAGGACCTGAAATTCACTGCTGTTGACAGGCCTCTAGCCACTGTAGGCCTGGCTCTGTGAAGTAAATGAGTTTCCTCTATGTTAACCAGGTGCTTCCATGGCCCGGGTGGAGCTTAGCCTGCCATGCTCTAGAGATGAAGGGAAACTCAACGGGAGTACTTGCCTCGAGGAATCGCCCTGAGTATCCGTACAGAAAGGGTGCATGCAGCTGTTTCCATGAGGTCTTCGTCGGTGTTCTGCTGTAGTTTAAATGAAGTACCCTTTTCAGGACTCGTAGGCCCATCGGGTGCGCATCATTTCCCTCCAGGATTACTGAGTACTTGCAGAACGCTGTAGGCCTGCTGAGCAGCATTGAGACCAATAGGTCGGGCCCTCAGAGGCCCTCTGTGTATGCCGAGTGATGGTCAACACACTGCACTTTCCTTAAGGGGAGCTACATTTCCAGAGCTCTCAAACAGCCTCAAGACCACTTTTGTGGCCAGTGCAATGTGCCGTGGAAGTCGTCTTCATAACCATCGTCTGAGCTCCCATGGTAAAACATTCTGCTTAAAATTCTTCAAGGAACTCGTACATGAAGTCACTCCACTCGAGAAGAAATTCAGCCTCCTACCATGCTGTGTCGCTAACGGGACAGTCAGCGTGAGCAGTTGCCTCAAGGTAAGGCCCTGAATGTTTGTGCAGAAGCAATGGCGTGCAGCAGTTTCCATGAGGTCGTAGCCGCTGCTCTTCATTATCTTAATGGTCGTACGCTTTTCAGGACACCTAGCAACCTTGCGTGGGAACCCTATTCCCGGCTGGAACACTGAGTACCGCCAGGCCCGCCTTGGCTTGCTAAGCAACTTCCAGGCCCGTAGCCCTTTGGAGCCACTCTGTGTATACCGAATATAGGGCCACACACTGCCCTCTTTCATGGGACAGCTTGAAATCCCCAGCACTCCCAGCAATTCACGAACACCGTTCTAGCATGTCCAAAATGCCGGGGAAGTCTGATTCATTGCCCTAGTCTGAGCTGCACTGAGAAAATCCCTCGGCTTCATATTCCATTTAGGACCTCTTGCCTGAAGTCATGCTGCCTCCAGGAGAAACTCAGCTTGTGTTTCTACTGCCACTAAAGCCCAGTTCTTCGTGTAATACTGCAAGCTTTTGAAGAGCCACAGGCCCGGAGGCTTAGCTAGTGTGTACCTTGTTTGGGACAGTTTGCTAGATGCAGAACACCGTGCTTCGAGGAGTTGATTCAGAGAAGGAACCCCTGGGTACCCTGTGTCTCTTTTGACTTGTTAGAAACCACAGGTATGTATGCTGCGTGTGCCCATGGAAATGGATGCCGAATGGAAGTAGCCTTGCTTTCCCATGTTGAAAGCTCCATGCATGCTGCCCTGAAGCTACCTGAAATTCATTTCTGTTTACAGGCCTCTAGCCACTGTAGGCCTGGCTCTGGGAAGAAAATGAGTTTCCTCTCTCTAAACCATGTGCTTCCATGGCTGGGGTGGAGCTCATCCTGCCATTCTCTAGATATAAAGGGAAACACAACGTGAGTACTTGCCTCGAGGAAAGGCCCTGAGTATTCGTAGAGAAAGGGAGGCGTGCAGCTGTTTCCATGAGGTCATAGTCGCCGTTCTGCTGTATTTTAAAGGAAGTACTCTTTTCAGGACTACTAGACCCCTCGGGTATGCATCATTTCCCTCCAGGATCACTGAGTAACCCCAGACCCCTGTGGGCCTGCTGAGTAACATCAAGCCCCATAGGTCGGTCCCTCGGAGGTCCACTGTGTATGCCGAGTCATGGGCAACACACTGCATGTTCCATAAGGAGAGCTACATTCCAGAGCCCTCGAAAAGCCTCAGGACCATATTTCTGGCCAGTCCGATGTGCCGTGGAAGACTTCGTCAAGGCCATCGTCGGAGCTGCCATGGGAAAGCATTCTGATTACAATTCTTCGAGGACCTCGTACCTGAAATCTCTCTGATCGAGAAGAAATTCACCATCCTACCGTGCTGTGTCGCTAACAGGACACTCAGCGTGAGCACGTGCCTGTAGTTAAGTCCTTGAATTTCCGTGCAGAATCGGAGGTATGCAGCAGTTTCCCTGAGGCTGTAGCTCTGCTGCGCAGTACGCTTTTCAGGACACCTAGGAGCCTCACGAGGGCACCTGTTCCCGGCAGGAACAGTGAGTCGCCCCAGGCCCTCCTGGGCCTGCTAAGCAACTTCCAGGACCGTAGCCCTTCGCTGCCACTCTGTGTATGCCGAGTATAGGGCAACACACTGCCCTTCATGGGACAGCTTGAAATCCCCAGCATTCTCACAGGTTCACAAACCCGGTTCTAGCTCGTCCCACATGCCCTGGAAGTCTGCCCCATAACCCTAGTCTGAGCTGCACTGAGAGAAACCCTCGGCTTCAAATTCCATCTAGGATCTCCTGCCTGAAGTCACCCTGCCTCCAGGAAAAAGTTGGCTTGCATTCCGACTGCCACTAAAGCCAGGATATGTATGCCGATTAGAGGGCAACACACTGCACTCATTCATGGGACAACTTGAAATGCCCAGCACTCCCAGAGTTCCATGAATACCGTTCTAGAAAGTCCAACATGCCAGGGACGTCTGACTCATTGCCCTAGTGTGAGCTGCACTGAGAAAAACAGTCGGCTTCGCATTCCATCTAGGACCTCGTGCCTGAAGGCACCCTCCCTCCAGGAGAAAGTCGGCTTGCGTTCTGACCACCAGTAAAGCCCAGTTCTTCGTGTAACACTGCAGGCTTTTAAAGAGCCACAGGCCCATTGACTTATCTACGGTGTGCCTTGGTTGAGGCAGTTCGCTAGCTTCAGAACACCGTGCTTCGAGGAGTTGATTCAGGGAAGGAACCACTGGGTAACCTGTGTCTCTTTTGACTTGTTAGAAACCACAGGGATGTGTGTCGCGTGTGCCCATGGAAATGGGGTCCTGATGGAACTAGCCTTGCTTTCCCATTTTGAAAGCTCCTTTCATACTGCCTTGAAGCTACTTAAAATTCACTTTTGTTGACAGGCCTCTAGACACTATAGGCCTGGCTCTGGGAAGAAAATGAGTTTCCTCTATCTAAACCAGGTGCTTCCATGGCGGGTGTAGATCTCAGCCTGCCATGCTCTAGAGCTAAACGGAAACTCAACGTGAATACCTGCCTCAAAGAAAGGCCTAGAGTATCCGTACAGAAAGGGAGGCGTGCAGCTGTTTCCATGAGGTCTTAGTTGCTGTTCTGCGTTATTTTAAAAGAAGTACCCTTTTCAGGACTCCTAGGTGCCTCAGGTGTGTGTCATTTCCCTCAAATATCACTGAGTACCTCCAGACTCCGGTGGGCCTACTGAGCAATATCGAGGCCCATATGTTGGTCCTGTGGAGGCCCTCTCTGTATGCCGAGCGATGGGCAACAAACTACACGTTCCTTAAGGAGAGCTACATTTCCAAAGCCCTCGAACAGCCTCAGGACCACATTTCTGGCTAGTCCGACGTGCCATGGTATTCTTCGTCATGGCTGTCGTCAGTGCTGCTATGGGGAAATATTCTGCTTACAATTCTTCTAGGACCTCATACCTGAAGTCACTCTGCTCGAGGAGAAATTCATCATCCTACCATGCTGTGTCGCTAACGGGATACTCAGCGAAGTGCTTGCCGTAAGGTAAGGCCCTGAATTGCCGAGCAGAAGTGGAGGTGTGCAGCAGTTTCCATGAGGCCGTAGCCGCTGCTCTGCATTATCTTAACGGCAGTACGCTTTTCAGGACACCTAGGAGTCTCGCGTGGGCACTGTATTCCCTGCAGGAACACTGAGTACCCCTAAGCCCCCCTGGGCCTGCAAAACAACTTCCATGCCCGTAGCCCTTTGGAGCCACTCTGTGTATGCCGAGTGTAGGACAACACACTCCATTCCTAGCACTCTCATAGGTTTACGAACACTGTTCTAGCACGTCCAACATGCCGCAGAAGTCTGACTCATTGGCATAGTCTGATCTGCACTGAGAAAAACCCTCGCTTCGCTTTCCATCTAAGACATCCTGCCTGAAGTCACCCTGCCTCCTTGAGAAAGTCGGCTTGTGTTCCAACTGCCACTAAAGCCCAGTTCTTCGTGTAATACTGCAGGCTTTTGAAGAGGCACAGACCCAGAGGCCTGTGTAGAGGGTGTACCTTGGTTGAGGCAGTTTGTTACATGCCGAACACCCTGCTTAGAGGATTTGATTTGATTCAGGGAAGGAACCACTTGGCAACCTGTGTCTCTTTTGAATTGTTGTAAAGCACAGGGTTGTATGGTGCGTGTGCTCATGGAAATGGGGTCCTGATGGAAATGACCTTGCTTTCCCATTTTGAAAGCCCCATTCATGCTGCCTTAAAGCTATGTGAAATTCACTGCTGTGGACAGGACTCTAGCCACTATACACCTGGCTATGAGAAGAACATGAGTTTCCTGTATCTAAACCAGGTGCTTCTATGACCGGGGTGGAGCTCAGCCTGCCATGCTTTAGAGCTAAAGGGAAACTCAATGTGAGTGCTTGCGTTGAGGACAGGCCCTGAGTATCCATTGCAGAAAGGGAGGCACGCAACTGTTTCCGTGAGATCTTAGTCACGGTTCAGCTTTATTTCATCGGGAGTACCCTGTTTAGGACTCCTTGGCCCCTCAGGTTTGCATAATTTTCCCTGCAAGATTACTGAGTACCTCCAGACCCCTGTGGGCCTGCTGAGCAACATCGAGGCCCATATGTTGGACCCTCGGAGGCCCTCTGTTTTTCGAGTGATGGGCAACACATTGCACCTTCCTTAAGGGGAGCTGCCATGAGAAAACCTTCTGCTTACAATTCTTCGAGGATCCCGTACCTGAAGTCACTCTGCTCGAGGAGAAGTTCACCATCCTACCATGCTGTGTCGCTCATGGGAAACTCAGCAAGAACACTTGCCTGTAGGTAATGCCCTGAATTGCCCTGCAGAAGCAGAGGCGCGCAGCAGTTTCCACCAGGCTGCAGCTGCTGCTCTGCGTTATCTTAACCGCAGTACCCTTTTTAGGACACTTAAGAGACTCGGGTCTGCACCGTATTCCCGGCCTGAGTTGGGAGTACCCCCCGGCCTCCTTGGGCCTGCTAAGCAACATCCAGTCCCGATAGCCCTTCGGAGTCACTCTGTGTATGCCAAATGTAGGGCAACAGCTTGCACTCTTTCTTGGGACAGCTTGAAATCCCCAGTACTCCCACAGGTTCACGAACACTGTTTTGGCACGTCCAACATGCTGTGGAAGTCTGACTCATTGCCCTAGTCTGAGCTGAACTAACAAAAACCCTTGGGTTTGCATTCCGTCTAGGATCTCTTGTCTGAATTCACCCTGCCTGCAGGAGAAAGTCGGCTTGCTTCCAACTGTATCTAAAGCCTAGTTCTTTGTGTAAAACTGCAGGCTTTTGAAGAGCCACAGGCCCAGAGGCCTAGCTAGGGTGTTGCTTGGTTGATGCAGTTTGCTAGATGCAGAACACCCTGCTTCGAGGAGTTGATTCAGGGAAGGAATCACTGGGTAACCTGTGTCTCTTTTGACTTGTTTGAATCCAAAGGGATATATATGCTGTGTGTGCCCATGGAAGTTGTGGCCTGATGGAACTAGCCTTGCTTTCCCATTTTGAAAGCTCCATTCATGCTGCTTTGAAGCCACCTGAAATTCACTGCTGTTGACAGGCTTCTATCCACTGTAGGCATTGCTCTGGGAAAGAAATGAGTTTCCTCTATCTAAACCGGGTGCTTCCATGACCAGGGTGGAGCTCAGCCTGCCATGCTCTAGAGCTAAAGGGAAACTCAAGGTGAGTACTTGCCTCGAGGAAAGGCCTTGAGTAGCCATGCAGAAAGCGAGGCATGCAGCTGTTTCCATGAAGTGTTAGTCGCTGTTCCTCTTTATTTTAAAGGAAGTACCCTTTTCAGGACTCCTAGGCCCCTCTGGTGGGCATCATTTCCCTCCAGGATCACTGAGCACCTCCAGACCCCTGTGGGCCTGCTGACCATCATCGAGGCCCATAGGTCGGTCCCTGGGAGGCCCTCTGCATATGCTGAGTGATGGGCAACACACTGCACGTTCCTTAAGGAGAGCTACATTTCCACAGCCCTCGAACAGCCTTCAGGACCACATTTCTGGCTAGTCTGATGTGACATTCAAGTCTTTGTCATGGCCCTCGTCTGAGCTGCCGTGAGAAAACACTCTGCTTAGAATTCTTCGAGGACCTCGTACCTGAAGTCACCCTTCTCAAGGAGAAAGTCAGCATGCTACCATGCTGTTTCGTTAACGGGACGCTCAGCGTGAGCACTTGCCCCGAGATAATGCCTAGTGCGTGCTGTGACCCATATCACCTGTGAGGACACAAGCCACAAGCATATGGTGGGGCCTGTGAACCTCCCAGCCAGTCCCTCAAGGTGAGGGCAGCCCTGTATACCCCATCCCTCTCCTCCACACCTAGTAGGTGGAAGACCCACTTCTCCTTGCCATTCCAGAAGCAGTTCTGGAGCTGTCCTGGGAGGGCTTCTGGGGTTACGCAGGCTGAGCCCCTGTTGCTAAGTCCCCACTTCCCCACAAGAGCCTCCAGAGCAAGCTGTTTGCCCTGTTGCCTGAATAACCACCTGCGGCGAGCCGCTTCTGACCAGCAGAATGACGAATCACCACACGCTAGATTCTTCTCGCATCACACTTTATTGGAGTACAGCTTGGTTTCAGGCGGATGGAAGGAAGACCCCGTACGCTCGAGCCTGTCTGCTTATATAAGGGCTTAAGGACTCGTGTAAGTCCCTGATTCGTCCGTATGGTTATCGCATTTCGCAAGCCGGACTTTGGATAGGCCACTGCTTCAAAACCTGATTAGCATATTAGGTGCATGCGCCCTAGCGGCATGCCTAGCGCATGCGCAATGGCTATCCAGCCGCGCCCTACAACCACCCACCAGTTTTCTCAAGAAAGAATCAGGGGTTTCTGTAGCAGCATCTGCAGGCAGCTGTGCATCTGGGCCCACGTTCAAATCTTCTGTGTAAACACCGAGAACCTTCCCTGACACGTGCCCCCGACTGACCCCCCTCTACATGCTGACCACAGGCCCCAGTGTGGGCATCAGATTGCCCGCCCGTCTCAGCCTCCTCTTGTTGTCAGAGCTGCTCCAGGCTCTGCTCATGCCCCGTGCACCCACCTTTCACAGGGCTGTCCTGCACCCCCACCTTCAACAGGAGTTCCCCTAAGTATTTAAGTTAAGGGGTCCAGAGATAAGAAAGGAAGCTACAAACAAACAAACAGATGGACCCAGCTGGGACCAAGATGGCAACGAATGTGACCTCAAACTGACCCCGAGTCTCATCCCGTGTTGAATTTACTCTATCTGCATATTAAGCGACACACCCACCGGCGGCCATGGCTGGACATGAAGGACCAGAAATGGGTAAAAGGAGGTGGTACCCCAGCCCCTTGGAAAAAGCCCCGCCCTTTCCCCAGAAGGCGTCTTCATCCCACCACTAACCTCACTCCTCCTCCCTTTGTCTTTACTGTAAAATTAAACCACTCTCTCCAGGAGGGTGAGAAGGTGATCTGTGAACTCAGTTCCCGCTTCTCCTTTCTTTGGCCACTGAATGGAGCCTGTGCTGTGTTGGTCTCGGCTTTGGTTTTGTTATTTGCCTACTTGAACCCACGTGGAAAAAGGAAATCTCCCCCGCTGAGGCAGAGCGCCTCACAGGCTGGGGCCCGAGCAGGGTCCACATGACTTCATTTGGTAACAGTCTGTAAGGGGACGGTGGTCTCTGCCCACGGGGTAGGGAGGGAACGCCTACAGCCACAGCACCGGTTGCGTGGATGGCACGGCCCCTCGTGGGCCTGGACCGTGTGCTCTCATCCCCCCACGCCTGACAGCCCTGACAGTCGTGACACGGTGATACTGGCTGCTGGGTGTCTAGTCAAGAGGGACCAGAGGCAGCACCTGGTGCCAGGTGAGACGTGCCTTTTCATGGGCAGGGGGCATAGGAGATATTAGGACTTTGTCTAGAAAACAAACCAAGCGGCTAGAAGGTGATCTGAGCGGTGGACTTGAAACCCACGTGTGAGGTGAGTGTTCCCACTGGACAGTGGCTCGGGAGCTTCCGCACAGGCGAGACCACACCGTGCTTCCCGCCCGACCCCTCCAGGCCTCCCTGCGGGCACAGCTGGGCCTGCGCCCCTCAGGCTCCCCGACCCAGAGCCTGGAGGCCTGATGCTGCTAGGGTCTGGGGACACGACGGGTCCCTCCACCAATGCTGCTCGGCCCCTCCTGCCCAGTGACCAGGGGAGGGAAACCCCATGGAGCCTGAGGCCCAGCACAGGCGAAGCTCGCACCCCCCTCACAGGACCCCCAGCCCCACCCTACTTTCTCAGGCCCACTGCCTGCCCCTCCCAAGTGCTTGTATCCCACCAACCCCCATTCCCGGTGTGGACGTCCACGTGCACAAGCTGCCCCGTGTCCTGTTCCCACATGAGACACCCCCATCCCTGCTTCTTCCTAATGACGGCCTGGACCCCGAATGTTCTGCGCAGGAAGAGGACCGAGGAGGATGCCGGCCTGTCCTGCCTGCCTCCCGGGGCCCAGACACAGGGCTCGTGGGCTGCAGGGCCTTGAGGTCTGGATGCTCCCAGGTGTGGGATGAAGCTGCCACTGTCCAGTGGAGCTGCTCCTTCCGAGATTCAGGAAACAGGGGACCCACCAAACGGAGCCCGTCCCCAGGCTCTGCTGCAAGTCTGTTCGGATTTGCTCTCCCAATCCTGAAGACAGACCTGCGGGAAACAGGGCCTGTGATTCCCATACTGACGGTGTTCTGTGGAATTTCCACTAGACCCCTTGCTACCCTGTTCTGAGCAAATTACTAGTCAGTCCACACTACCATCACCCCACTGGGAAGCTGAGGCTCCGAGAAGCCAAGTAATCCAGCCAGAAGCACAGCTGTGGGACAACGGAGTGGGGTCTGCACCTGCCGCCCACCCAGGGGGACTGCCTACTCCCCGCAGCTTCCACGCCTGTTCCCTTCACCCCCCTCCTGGGACCAGCTCACAGATCCTCCTCTTGGGGGGATTCACTTACCTTCTCCTAGCAGGATCCGTCTCACTATCCTGTTCTGGGATCATCCGGAAGCTTGTCACTCTGAAGCAGGTTCAGCTTTACATCACCAGGGCAGCTTTCCTGAATCACACTCACTACCTGCACGTCCGCTCTCAACTCAGACCCAGAAAGGCCCCCTCGGCCCCGAGCCCCATGGCTCTTCCTGGGCTCCCACCTGGTCCGTCCTGGCTCCTGCCTGGTCCATCCCTCTCATGTCCCCTGCAGCAGCATCAGGAGCTCCCACCTGCCCCAGGCAGGCTGTCTGCTCTGTCCTGGGGAGGTCTCCGTGGTGTCAGGTGGATGATGCAAGAGTTACCTGTGGGGCCTCCCTCATGCAGCACAGTGGCCAGCGCCCGCCTACTCACCTCATCACTCTGTATGGACGGGGGTCAGGGGGCCTGTGGCATCTCCTGGTTCTCATTTCATCCCAGCACTGCCCACACAGAAGTTGCTAAGCAACTCTGTGCCAGCTGCACAGAGAGGGCACTCATACACATGCCCCACTCCCAGCACACAGGGCTGTCGTGGCCAGGCCCCTCCCAGGGTATGGAGGTCACCTGGGCAGGCACCCAGCAGCCCACGGGACCCTCATGGTCAGGCCCCTCCCTGGATATGGAGTTCACCTGGGCAGGCACACAACAAGGCTGGGCACACAGGAACCGTGCATGTAGCCCTCATTGCAGAGCACCCGCAGCTCACTTGTTGGTCAGAGCTGACCCTGAGCACCTCAGAGCAGGACCTGAACTAACAAACAACAGCTCCGGGATAGGTCTGTGACCCTGAGCATCACTCTGTGCGGCCTCCTTCCATCGGGTCTCCCAGAGGCTTCCACTGCAGCTGGGGTACCAGGCCTCTGTCTCCACCCACCACCCCTCCTCTTCCTGACTCCTTGGTTCCTCTCATTAGGAGGGTCTTCTTGAAGTTGTCTCCCACTCATGGACCAGACAAAATGATTAGAAAACAAGCCAGAGTTACAGCCCCTTGTTTATCCTGACCATCAGGACACTTGTCTATCCTGATCCTGGCCGGTGCTGCAAGGCCCATTTTCTGCAGCTATGAGACCCTGAGGGGCGAGGATTGCCTGACCTGAGCAGCCTGACCCGGCCGGCCAGCCCTCCCCAGGTGTGCCTGCGTTGAGGTCAATATAAACACCCTTTCAGGCAGCAAGAGCCCCTGCAGCTGTGCCTGATGCCATATTCTTCGCCCTGTCAGTAGTCTCGGGGCCGGGCTGGTGGGAGGGAGTAGGGTCCACAGCTCTGTGGGTGGCCCAGTGTGAGTGGGGCTCTGCTCAACTTTCTGCAGGAGTTCCCAGGCTGCCATCTGCTAAAGAAGAGGATGTGTCACACATACCTGCTGCCGGAATTTCTCCCTGGTAGAGGTGAGGGGAAAAAAAGCAGTGGGGGCCGGGACAGGAGGGGTACCTCAGGCAGGGAAATGGAAAGCTTCCAGAAGAGCGCCCGGGGCCAGGACCATCCTGGCTGGCCTGCAGGCACCAAGTCAGCCTGTGTGATGTGGCTGGTGTGACTCCACGGCCCTTCCTCTAGGCTTTCAAGTCCTTGCACACATTCAGGTGTTTCACCTGAGAAGGGTGGGAACAGTTCAGCAGCAGCTGGCCTGGGGCTCAGCTCACGTTTACTCAGAGACGCCTCGGCACGGTCCCCCAGCTTTGCAATGAGGAGGGTCCTTGCCGGGGGGCTGCTGGCTGCATGGGAGACGATTCCCCACCTCTGGCCAACTTCAGAATTCTTTACCACTGGAGCAAGTGTTCTGATAGGGTTTTCCTCTGTGTAACTAGGGGGTTCTTAATTAACAACATGAACAGTGACATCAGAGGTCCTGAATCAGGATGCAAATACATATCCCCAACATGTACATGCCTAAAAACCTGGGGAGACCGTGTGCAGCCGGCACCCTTAGGGATGGGCTTCTGACTGACCCCTCAACATTCTGGTGTCCAGCCTCTGCTTTAGGATTTCTGGGGCCCAATGCTGACTCTAAGGGTTCTGCAATCCAGCCTCTGTCGGCCTTTAATGAGACCCGCACTTCCAGGATCTTACAGAGCAGGGTCTGGGTGACTGTTCTGTGGCTTCTGTAAAAAATGACCACAAGCTAGGTGGTTTAAAACAACAGGAATTCATCCTCCCCCAGTCCTGGAGACCAGACATCTGAGATCAAGGTGTTGCAGGACAGAAGTCTCTCCAAAGTCTCCAGGATAGGGTTCTTTCTGCCTTTTCCAGTTTTTGGGGGCTCCAGGCATTCCCAGGCTTGCGGCTGCATCCCTCCCGTCTCTGCCTCTGTCTTCACGTGGCTTCTCCTCTGCGTCTGTGTTTCTCCTCTTTGGCTCTCATAAGGACTCTCTCAATTGGATTGAGGGCCACCCTAACCCAAGATGACCTCACCTCAAGATCCTTAACTACATATAGAAAGACCCTTTTCCCAGGTATGGTCCTGTTCACGTGTTCTGGGGGGAGAGCACATCTTTTGGGGCCAGCATTCAACCCATTACCTGTGTATAAAATAACCCTCATTTTAGGAGATTGCCAAGGTCCCATATGGACTGACACAGACAGTAGCCATGTGGGTGGGGGTCTGGGGAGAATGAGGACCCTGGAATCACCTGGAAAGGATGAAGTCCTGGCTGCATTAAGTGAGCTCTTCCACCACTGGGTCCGTGGAAACAGCCACTCCACTCTGTCCGTGGAAAGGGACCCAGTGCCGAGTCCAGAAATGGTTATATTGGAAAGCTGGCTCTCCTGGGATTTCATCATCAATAACATCCTGTAACCAATAGCTACTGGCTTGGGGAAATTGGTTTCTGGCACGTGATGACAGCATTGTCTCTTTAGGCTCATCAAGCCTAGAATAGCAATGTTTGAAGGAGAAGAGTTTGGGAGATTGCTTGGTTGTCAAGGAAACTGAGCAGGTTTGTCAAAGTTGTCAAGGAAACTTCTCCCTTAAACTGAAGGCAGGGCTGGGAGAGCTGAACTCCAGGGATCTTTTCAAGGGGCTTCTCTGAAGCACCATCACCTGAGAGGTGGTCTCAGCGTGAGCTGGGGTTTGAGAAAAGTGTGATGAGATGAAGCCTGACTTTCTGTGACAGCTGGGGAGGGCTTTGTAAAGCACCTTGGCTTTTAAGGCAAAGTTTGTTGCTAGAACAAAGTGTCTCCCAAAACTGGGCTGGAGATCAGGATGTGTCTGTCCCCTTCTTGTGAGAGTCCAGGGCAGGTGAGTGTCAGGTCCCAGGTTCTGGGCCCTTGTTTCTCCTCCCTGCTTCCAGGTGAGGTCTCCAAGCATCAGGGTGGGGTGACCACCTGGTCTTCATGCCCTCCATCATAGGATGCAGGCTGGCCAGGGCCCTCACCACCTCCACCCGTTTCCCTTGGTAACACGAGACACTACACCCCAGCTGGAAGGGGTGGGAAGACTGGGAGGTGCAGGGTAGCTGT
The DNA here is from genome assembly GCF_003031525.2 of Neophocaena asiaeorientalis asiaeorientalis. NCBI lineage: Eukaryota > Metazoa > Chordata > Mammalia > Artiodactyla > Phocoenidae > Neophocaena > Neophocaena asiaeorientalis. The sequence continues at coordinate 1,311,196 of NW_020173418.1, read as the reverse complement.
GAAGAGGAAAAAGGGAAATGGATTCTGATGGGCAGCTGTGTGGCCCTGCTGTGAGTGTCACCTGGACGGTAGTGCACAGAATCTGAGGCCTGTGAAGCTTCGATGCTTTGTGGTTATGGAAATCCTATAGGAGACGGTCCACAGCAGGTGAAGCTAATGCTGTCAGTGGAGCTGGTGAAGCCCAAGATCTGCAGTTCAGACTGAAGGTGTGCCCCTTGGCCACAGTGTAGTGGCTAAATTTCCACCGGGCTAGCTCTGCCTGCCGCAGTGTCCATGAGGTCTCCACCGTCTTGGGGCTTAAACGGACAGCCAGGAGAGCTGTCAGCTCTCTCAGAACTCTGTCGTCCGCACTGTTTGCCATGCAACTGAACTCAGGACCACATGTCTCCTCCCGGCCTGCTGAGCAACAGGCCGCCGGGTAGGCCCTTGTTAACACTTCCTGGCATTGCAGAGTCCAAGGGGACCCACCATCCTCTTCCTTGGAAAGCTACGTGGCCACAACTTGCCAAACGCTGCCGAAGGCAGTCCTAGCCAGTCTCGTGTGCTGGGCAACTTGCATTCACTTACGAAAAGGCACCTGCATTGAGGTGAGCACTCTGCTGAGCGTTCCTTCCGGGAGCTCAAAATTGCCCCCTCTCCAGGTTAAGCAGGATGTCGAGGTGAGGTCCAACGTGAGCAAAGAGCACAGTTCCTCACTTTGCATTAGGTTCGGCAGGAAGACGAAGTGAGGACCAACCTGAGCAAAGCGTACAATTCCTCACGTTGCACTGGTAGTGGTCGTAAGAGGAATTGCCAACTACGCCTGGCTAAGGCCTTCCGTGGGTTAAGGAACCTGCCACACGGAGATGCCTTTAAAGGAAAATTTATTCAGCGAGGCTCCCATTGTTTGGCGACGGTCTCCCTTTGCAGCGCCAATACTGCAGGGACTTAGCTTTGCGGCTAACTAGTCTACGTGACCCTGCATGCAGAAGCAGCCTTTTCCCTTTGGAAGCTTGGATCCTTGTTTCGTAGGGGCTGCTGGCAAGACCCTGCACTTGCCCAGCATCTATCCTCTGCCCCTACGCCTGTGTAGAGAGCGAGTATTTTAGCCTGAGCAGGGCTCTTGAAACTTTGGAGGAGAGAGAATCCTGCAGCCCACGTTCGTCCTGGGAAACCGCAGGGCGCCCCTTGGCTTCAGCGTAGTGGCTAAATTTCCACTGGGCAAGCTCTGCCTGCTGCAGTGTCCATGAGGTCTCCACGTCTTGGGGCTAAAACGGAGAGCCAGGAGAGCGGTCAGCTCTCACAGAACTCTGGCGTCCGCACTGTTTGCCATGCAACTGAACTCAGGACCACACGTCTCCTCCCGGCCTGCTGAGCAACAGGCCGCCGTGTAGGCCCTTGTTAACACTTCCCGGCATTGCAGAGTCCAAGGGCACCCAACGTCTCTTCCTTTAAAAGCTATGTGGCCACAGCTTGCCAAACGCTGCCGAAGGCAGTCCTAGCCAGTCTCGTGTGCTGGGCAACTTGCATTCACTTACGAAATGGCACCTGCATTGAGGTGAGCACTCTGCTGAGCGTTCCTTCTGGGAGCTCAAAATTGCCCCCTCTCCAGGTTAAGCAGGATGTCGAGGTGAGTTCCAACGTGAGCAAAGAGCACAGTTCCTCATTTTGCATTAGGTTTGGCAGGAAAACGTAGTGAGGACTAACCTGAGCAAAGCGTACAATTCCTCACGTTGCACTGGGAGTGGTCGTAAGAGGAATTGCCAACTACGCCTGGCTAAGGCCTTCCGTGGGTTAAGGAACCTGCAACACGGAGATGCCTTTAAAGGAAAATTCATTCAGCGAGGTTCCAATTGTTTGGCGACGTTCTCCCTTTGCAGCGCCAATACTCCAGGGACTTAGGTTTGCGGCTAACGAGTCTAGGTGACCCTGCATTCAGAAGCAGCCTTTTCCCTTTGGAAGCTACGATCCCGGTTTCGTAGGGGCTGCTTTCAAGACCCTGCTCTTGCCCAGCATATATCCTCTGCCCCTATGCCTGGGTAGAGAGCGAGTAGATTAACCTGAGCAGGGTACTTGCAACTCTGGAGGAGAGAGAATCCTGCAGCCCATGTTCGTCCTGGGAAACCGCAGGGCGCCCCTTGGCCTCAATGTAGTGGCTAAATTTCCACCGGGCAAGCTCTGCCTGCCACAGTGTCCATGAGGTCTCCACCGTCTTGGGGCTTAAACGGAGAGCCAGGAGACCTGTCAGCTCTCACAGAACTCTGGGGTTCGCACTGTTTGCCATGCAACTGAACTCAAGACCACACGTCTCCTTCCGGCCTGCTGAGCAACAGGCCGCCGTGTAGGCCCTTGTTAACACTTCCTGGCATTGCAGAGTCCAAGGGGACCAGGCGTCCTCTTCCTTGGAAAGCTACATTGCCACAGCTTGCCAAACGCTACCGAAGGCAGTCCTAGCCAGTCTCGTGTGCTGGGCAACTTGCATTCAGTTACGAAAAGACCCCTGCATTAAGGTGAACACTCTGCTGAGCGTTCCTTCCGGGAGCTCAAAATTGCCCCCTCTCCAGGTTAAGCAGGATGTCGAGGTGAGGTCCAACGTGAGCAAAGAGCACAGTTCCTCACTTTGCATTAGGTTCGGCAGGAAGACGAAGTGAGGACCAACCTGAGCAAAGCGTACAATACCTCACGTTGCACTGGTAGTGGTCGTAAGAGGAATTGCCAACTACGCCTGGCTAAGGCCTTCCGTGGGTTAAGGAACCTGCCACAGGGAAACACCTTTAAAGGAAAATTTATTCAGCGCGGTTCCCATGGTTTGGCGACGGTCTCCCTTTGCAGCGCCAATACTGCAGGGACTTAGGTTTGCCGCTAACTAGTCTAGGTGACCCTGCATGCAGAAGCAGCCTTTTCCCTTTGGAAGCTAGAATCCCGGTTTCGTAGGGGCTGCTCGCAAGACCCTGCACTTGCCCAGCATCTATCCTCTGCCCCTATGCCTGTGTAGAGAGCGAGTAGTTTAGCCTGGGCAGGGCTCTTTCAACTCTGGAGGAGAGAGAATCCTGCAGCCCACGTTCGTCCTGGGAAACCGCAGGGCGGCCCTTGGCCTCAGTGTAGTGGCTAAATTTCATCTAGGCAAGCTCTGCCTGCTGCAGTGTCCATGAAGTCTCCACCGTCTTGGGGCGTAAACGGAGAGCCAGGAGAGCTGTCAGCTCTAACAGAACTCTGGCGTCCGCACTGTTTGCCATGCAAATTAACTCAAGATCACACGTCTCCCCCCAGCCTGCAGACCCACAGGCCGCCGTGTAGGCCCTTATTAACACTTCCTGGCATTTCAGAGTCCAAGGGGACACAGTGTCCTCTTCCTTGGAAAGCTACATTGCCACAGCTTGCCAAACACAGCAGAAGGCAGTCCTAGCAGGTCTCGTGTGCTGGGTAACTTGCATTCAGTTACGAAAAGGCACCTGCATTGAGGTGAGCACTCTGCTGAGCGTTCCTTCAGGGAGCTCAAATTTGCCCCCTCTCCAGATTAAGCAGGATGTCGAGTTGAGGTCCAACGTGAGCAAACAGCACAGTTCCTCACTTTGCATTAGGTTCGGCAGGAAGACGAAGTGAGGACCAACCTGAGCAAAGCGTACAATTCCTCACGTTGCACTGGTAGTGGTCGTAAGAGGAATTGCCAACTACGCCTGGCTAAGGCCTTCCGTGGGATAAGGAACCTGCCACACGGAGACGCCTTTAAAGGAAAATTCATTCAGCGAGGTGCCCATTGTTTGGCGACGGTTTCCCTTTGGAGCGCCAATACTGCAGGGACTTAGGTTTGTGGCTAACTAGTCTAGGTGACCCTGCATTCAGAAGCAGCCTTTTCCCTTTGGAAGCTACGATCCCGGTTTCGTAGGGGCTGCTTTCAAGACCCTGCTCTTGCCCAGCATATATCCTCTGCCCCTATGCCTGGGTAGAGAGCGAGTAGATTAACCTGAGCAGGGCTCTTGCAACTCTGGAGGAGAGAGAATCCTGCAGCCCACGTTCGTCCTGGGAAACCGCAGGGCGGCCCTTGGCCTCAGTGTAGTGGCTAAATTTCCACCGGGCAAGCTCTGCCTGCTGCAGTGTCCATGAGGTCTCCACTGTCTTGGGACTTAAACGGAGAGCCAGGAGAGCGGTCAGCTCTCACAGAACTCTGGGGTTCGCACTGTTTGCCATGCAACTGAACTCAGGACCACACGTCTCCTTCCGGCCTGCTGAGCAACAGGCCGCCGTGTAGGCCCTTGTTAACACTTCCTGGCATTGCAGAGTCCAAGGGGACCCACCGTCCTCTTCCTTGGAAAGCTACGTGGCCACAGCTTGCCAAACGCTGCCGAAGGCAGTCCTAGCCAGTCTCGTGTGCTGGGCAACTTGCATTCACTTACGAAATGGCACCTGCATTGAGGTGAGCACTCTGCTGAGCGTTCCTTCTGGGAGCTCAAAATTGCCCCCTCTCCAGGTTAAGCAGTATGTCGAGGTGAGGTCCAACGTGAGCAAAGAGCACAGTTCCTCACTTTGCATTAGGTTCGGCAGGAAGAGGAAGTGAGGACCAACCTGAGCAAAGCGTACAATTGCTCACGTTGCACCCTTAATGGTCGTAAGAGGAATTGCCAACTACGCCTGGCTAAGGCCTTCCGTGGGTTAAGGAACCTGCAACACGGAGACGCCTTTAAAGGAAAATTTATTCAGTGAGGTTCCCATTGTTTGGCGACGGTTTCCCTTTGCAGCGCCAATACTGCAGGGACTTAGGTTTACGGCTAACTAGTCTAGGTGACCTTGCATGCAGAAGCAGCCTTTTCCCTTTGGAAGCTAGAATCCCGGTTTTGTAGGAGCTGCGGGCAAGACCCTGCTCTTGCCCAGCATCTATCCTCTGCCCCTACGCCTGTGTAGAGAGCGAGTAGTTTAGCCTGAGGAGCAGGGCTCTTGCAACTCTGGAGGAGAGAGAATCGTGCAGCCCACGTTCGTCCTGGGAAACCGCAGGGCACCCCTAGGCCTCAGTGTAGTGGCTAAATTTCCACTGGGCTAGCTTTGCCTGCCGCAGTGTCCATGAGGTCTCCACCGTCTTGGCGCTTAATCGGAGAGCCAGGAGAGTGGTCAGCTCTCACAGAACTCTGGCGTCCGCAGTGTTTGCCATGCAAATGAACTCAGGACCACACGTCTCCTCCCGGCCTGCTGAGCAACAGCCGCCGTGTAGGCCCTTGTCAACACTTCCTGGCATTGCAAAGTGCAAGGGGACCCACCGTCCTCTTCCTTGGAAAGCTACGTGGCCACAACTTGCCAAACGCTGCCGAAGGCAGTCCTAGCCAGTCTCGTGTGCTGGGCAACTTGCATTCAGTTACGAAAAGGCACCTGCATTTAGGTGAACACTCTGCTGAGCGTTCCTTCCGGGAGCTCAAAATTGCCCCCTCTCTAGGTTAAGCTGGATGTCGAGGTGAGATCCAACCTGAGCAAAGCGTACAATTCCTCACGTTGCACTGGTAGTGGTCGTAAAAGGAATTGCGAACTACGCCTGGCTAAGGCCTTCCGTGGGTTAAGGAACCTGCCACACCGAGACACCTTTAAAGGAAAATTTATTCAGCGAGGTTCCCATTGTTTGGCGACGGTTTACTTTTGCAGCGCCAATACTGCAGGGACTTAGGTTTGCGGCTAACTACTCTAGGAGACCCTGCATGCAGAAGCAGCCTTTTCCCTTTGGAAGCTCGGATCCCGGTTTCGTAGGGGCTGCTGGCAAGACCCTGCTCTTGCCCAGCATCTATCCTCTGCCCCTACGCCTGTGTAGAGAGTGAGTAGTTAAGCCTGGGCAGGGCTCTTGCAACTCTGGAGGAGAGAGAATCCTGCAGCCCACGTTGGTCCTGGGAAACCGCAGGGCGCCCCTTGGCCTCAGTGTAGTGGCTAAATTTCCACCGGGCTAGCTCTGCCTGCCGCAGTGTCCATGAGGTCTCCACCGTCTTGGGGCTTAAACGGAGAGCCAGGAGAGCGGTCAGCTCTCACAGAACTCTGGCGTCCGCACTGTTTGCCAGGCAACTGAAATCAGGACCACACGTCTCCTCCCGGCCTGCTGAGCAACAGGCTGCCGTGTAGGCCCTTGTTAACACTTCCTGGCATTGCAGAGTCAAAGGGGACCCACCGTCCTCTTCCTTGGAAAGTTACGTGGCCACAACTTGACAAACGCTGCCGAAAGCAGTCCTAACCAGTCTCATGTGCTGGGCAACTCGCATTCAGTTACGAAAAGGCACCTGCATTGAGGTGAACACTCTGCTGAGCGTTCTTTCCGGGAGCTCAAAATTGGCCCCTCTCCAGGTTAAGCAGGATGTCGAGGTGAGGTCCAACGTGAGCAAAGAGCACAGTTCCTCACTTTGCATTAGGTTCAGCAGGAAGTCGAAGTGAGGACCAACATGAGCAAAGCGTACAATTCCTCACGTTGCACTGGTAGTGGTCGTAAGAGGAATTGACAACTACGCCTGGCTAAGGCCTTCCGTGGGTTAAGGAACCTGCCGCACGGAGACGCCTTTAAAGGAAAATTTATTCAGTGAGTTTCCCATTGTTTGGCGATGGTCTCCCTTTGCAGCGCCAATACTGCAGAGACTTAGGTTTGCGGCTAACTAGTCTAGGTGACCCTGCATGCAGAAGCAGCCTTTTCCCTTTGGAAGCTTGGATCCCGGTATCTTAGGGGCCGCTTGCAAGACCCTGCTCTTGCCCAGCATCTATCCTCTGCCCCTACGCCTGTGTAGAGAGCGAGTAGTTTAGCCTGAGGAGCAGGGCTCTTGCCACTCTGGAGGAGAGAGAATCCTGCAGCCCACGTTCGTCCTGGGTAACCGCAGGTCGCCCCTTGGCCTCAGGGTACTGGCTAAATTTCCACCGGGCAAGCTCTGTCTGCCGCAGTTTCCATGAGGTCTCCACTGTCTTTGTGCTTCAATGGAGAGCGAGGGGAGCTGTCAGCTCTCACAGGACTCTGGCGTCCGAACCGTTTTCCGTGCACCTGAACTCAAGACCCACGTCTCCTCCCGTCCTGCTGAGCAACAGGCCGCCGTGTAGGCCCTTGTTAACACTTCCTGGCATTGCAGAGTCCAAGGGGACCCACCGTCCTCTTCCTTGGACCGCTATGTTGCCACAGCTTGCCAAACTCTACCGAAGGCAGTCCTAGCCAGTCTCTTGTGCTGGGCAACATGCATTCAGTCACGAAAAGGCACCTGCATTGAGGTGAACACTCTGCTGAGCGTTCCTTCCGGGAGCTCACAATTGCCCCCTCTCTAGGTTAAGCAGGATGTCGAGGTGAGGTCCAAACTGAGCAAAGAGCACAATTCCTCCGTTTGCACAAGGTTAAGCAGGAATTCGAAGTGAGGACCAACCAGAGCAAAGAGCACAATGCCTCACGTTGCACTGGTAGTCGTCGTAAGAGGAATTGCCAACTACACCTGGCTAACGCCCTCCCTGGGTTAAAGAACCTGCCACTCTTAGACGCCTATAAAGGAAAATTTATTCAGCGAAGTTCTCATTGTTTGGCGATGGTCTACCTTTGCAGCGCCAATAGGGCAGGGATTTAGGTTTCCTGCTAACTAGGCTATTTGACCCTGCATACAGGAGCAGTCTTTTCCCTTTGGAAGCTAGGATCCCGGTTTCTTAGGGGCTGCTTGCAAGACCCTGCTATTGCCCAGCATGTATCCTCTGCCCATACGTCTGTGTTGGAAGTGAGTATTTTAGCCTGAGAAGCAGGTCTCTTGCAACTCTGGAGGCGAGATAATTTTGCAACCCAAGTTCGTCCTCAGAAACTGCAAGGCAACCCTTAGCCTCAGTGGAATGACTAAATTTCCGCCGGGCAAGTTCTGCCTGCCGCAGTTTCTGTGAGGTCTCCACCGTTTTGAGGCTTAAATGGAGAAGGAGGAGAGCTGTCAGCTCTCACAGAACTGTGGCTTCCGTACTATTTGCCATGCAACTGAACTCAAGACCACACGTCTCCGCCCGGTGTGCTGAGAAACAGGCATCCGCGTAGGCCCTTCCTAACACTTCTTGGCATGTATACTCCAAGGAGACACACTGTTTTCTTCCTTTCGAGAAATATGGTGCCACAGCTTTGCAATGGTCACGAAGGCAGTCCGAGCCAGTCTCATGTGCTGGGCCACTTGGATTCAGTGAGGAACAGCATCCTGCATTGAGGTGAACGTTCTGCTCAGCGTGCCATCCGGGACCTCACACTTGCTGGCTCTCTAGCTTAAGCAGGAGGTCGAGGTGAGGTCCAAACTGAGCAAAGAGCACAATTCCACACTTTGCACAATGTTAAGCAGTTAGTCGAAATGAGGACCAATCTGAGCAAAGAGCAAAATTCCTCACGTTGCACTGGTAGTCGTCGTAAGAGGATTTGCCAACTACGCCTGGCTAAGGCCTTCCCTGTGTTAAGGAACATGCCACACTTAGACGCCGTTAAAGGAAAATTTATTCAGCGAAGTTCCCTGAGTTTGGCGATGGTCTGCCTTTGCAGCGCCAATACAGGAGGGATTTGGTTTCCTGCGAAATGGGCTAGGTGACCCTGCATACAAAAGCAAGCTTTTTCTTTTGGAAGCTTGGATCCCGGTTTCTTAGGGGCTGCTTGCAAAACCCTGCTATTGCCTAGCATCTATCCTCTGACCCTACGCCAGTGTAGGAGCGAGTATTTTAGCCTGAGAAGCAGGGCTCTTGCAACTCTGCAGGAGGGATAATTCTGCATCCCACGTTCTTCCTTGGCAACCGCAAGGCGACCCTTAGCCTCAGTGTAGTGGCTAAATTTCCGCCGGAAAATTTCTGCCTGCCGCAGTTTTCATGAGGTCTCCACCCTCTTGGGGCTTAAATGGAGAGCGAGGAGAGCTGTCAGCTCTCACAGAATTCTGGCCTCCGCACTGTTTCCCACGCCACTGAACTCAAGACCACACGTCTCCTCCCGGCCTGCTGAGAAACAGGCTATCGTGAAGGCCCTTGTTAACATTTCCTGTCATGCAGAGTCCAAGGCGACACAGTGTCCACTTCCTTGGAAACCTACTTTGCCACAAATTGCCAAGCGCAAACAAAGGCAGTCCTAGCCAGTCTCACGTGCTGGGCAAGTTGGATTCAGTTACGAAAAGCCACCTGCATTGAGGTGAACACTCTGCTCAGCGTTCTTTCTGGGAGTTCACTATTGCCCCCACTCTAGGTTAAGCAGGATGTCGAGGTGAGGTCTGACCTGAGCCAAGGGCACAATTCCTCACTTTGCATTAGGTTAAGCAGGAAGTCGAAATGAGAGCCAACCTGAGCAAAGAGCACAATTGCTCACTTTGCACTGGTAGGCCTTTGTAAGAGGCATTGCCACCTAGGCCTTGCTAAGGCCTTCCCTCTGTTAGGGAATCTGCCAAACTTTGGCACATTTAAAGTAAAATATACTCAGCGAAGTTCCCAGTGTTTCACGATGTTCTCCCTTTGATGCTCTAGTACTGCTGATATTTTTGTTTGCTTCGTACTAGGATAGGGAACCTTGCATACAAAATCAGGCTTTTCCCTTTGGAAACTTGGATCCTGTTTTCATAAGGCTGCTTTCAACACCCTGCTATTGCCCAGATTCTGTCCTCTGCCAGTACGCCTGTGGAAGAAGCGAGTATTTTAGCCATAGAAACACAGTTCTTGCAACTCTGGAGGAGAAGTAATCCAGCGGCCCATGGTCCTCCTGGGAAACCACAAAGAGACCCTTAACCTCAGGGTAGTGTCTAAATTTTCATAAGGCAACCTCTTCCTGCCACAATTTCCATGTGATTTCCACCGTTGTTGTGCTTAAGTGGAAAGAATGTAGGGCTTTCAGGACTCACAGATCTCACCTACACACAGTTTCCCATGTAACTCAATATAAGACCACACATCTCCTCCCTGGCTCTTGAGCAACAGGCAGCCGTGTATGCCCTTTGTAACACTTGCCGACATGCAGAGGTCAAGAAGACACACTGTTCTCTTTCTTGGAAACCTAGCTAGCCACACTTGCCAACACTGACGAAGGCATTCCGAGCCAGTCTCATGTGCTGCTCAACTTGGATTCAGTGTGGAAAAGCGACAATCAGTGAGGTAAAATCTCTGCTCAGCATTCCTCCCTGGAACTCGGAGTTGCCAGCTCTCTAGGTTAAGCAGGAAGTAGAGGTGAGGTCAAACCTGAGCAAAGAGCACAATTCCTTACTTTGCACTAGGTCAAGCCGGAAGTTGAAGTGAGGTCCAACCTGAGGAAAGAGCAAAATTTGTCACATGGCACTGGTAGGCCGTCGTAAGAGGCATTGCCTACTAGGAGTTGCTAAGGCCTTCCCTCTGTCATGGAAACTGCCACACTTAGACCCCTGCATAAGATAATTTATTCAGCCTAGTTCCCAGTGTTTCAAGATGGTCTGCGTTCACAGATCCAACACTGCAAGGTGTTATATTTGCTGTTAACTGGAATTGGTGGTCCTGCCAACAAAAGTAGCCTTTTCACTTTGGAAGCTTGGATCCCGGTTTCTTAGGGGCTGCTTGCAAAACCCTCCTATTGCCCAGCTTCTATCCTCTGCCATTACGCCTGTGTAGGAAGTGAGTATTTTTGCCTGAGAAACAGGGTTTTTTAACTCAGGAGGTGATGTAATCACGAGGCCTCCTGGGAAACTGCAAGGCGACCCTTAGCCTCAGTGATGTATCTAAATTTCCACATGCGAAGTTTTCTGTTCCACATTTTCCATGAGATCTCCATCGTGGTTGGGCCTAAATGGACCACCAGGAGAATTTTGATGACTCACAGAACCCTGGCCACTTCAGTGTTTCACATGGAACTGCACTGACATCCCCACATCTCCTCCTAGCAGGCTGAGCAACAGGCAACTCAGTAGGCCGTTCGTAACACTTCTTGGTATGCAGACTCCAAGGCGACACAGTGTTCTCTTCCTTGGATACCTAGGAAAGAGCAAAATTATTCATGTGGAAACAGCAAAATTATTCATGTGGAACGCTCATGAAGGCAGTCAAAGACAGTATCATGTGCTGGGGAACTTGGATTCAGTGAGCAAAACGACCTTCATTGAGGTAAAATCTCTGCTCAGCGTTCCTTCTGGGAGCTCCCACTTGCCAGCTGTATAGGTTAAGCAGGAAATATAGGTGAGATCAAACGTGAGCAAAGAGCACAATTCCTTGCTTTGCACTAGGTGAAGCAGGAAGTCGAAAAGAGGTCAACCGTGAGCAAACAGCAAAATAAGTCACTCTGCACTGGTAGGCCATCGTAAGAGGCCTTGCCTACTAGGCTTTGCTAAGGCCTTCCCTCTGTCAGGGAAACTGCCACACTTAGACACCTGCATAAGAAAATTTATTCAGCCTAGTTCCCAGTGTTTAAAGATGATCTGCGTTCGCAGATCCAATACTGCTGGGTGTTGTCTGCTGTTAACAAAAATAGGTAGTCCTCCCTACAAAAGCAGGCTTTTCGCTTTGGAAGCTAGGATCCTGGTTCGTTGGACACTACTCAGAGTAGTGTCTAAATTTCCACAGCGGAAGTTTTGTGTTCTACATATTCCATGAGGTCTCAACCATGGTTGGGCCTAAATGGAACGCCAGGAGAGTTTTCAGGACTCACAGAACCCTTGCCAATGCAACGTTTACCATGCAACTGCACTGAGGACCCCATGTCTCCTCCATGCCTGCTGAGCAACAGGCAGCCGTGAAGGCCCTTCATAACACTTCTTGGCATGCAGAGTGAGAGGTGACACACTGTTGTCTTCAGTGGAAACCTACATTGCCATAGCTTGGCAAAGCTCACTAAGGGAGTTCCAGCCAGTCTCATGTGATGGGCAACTTGGATTCAGTGAGGAAGAGCAACCTGCATTGAGGTAAACACTCTACTCAGATTTCTTTCTGGGAGCTCACTCTTGCCAGCTCTCTAGGTTAAGCAGGAAGTAGAGACTACGTCCTACCTGAGCAAAGAGCACAGTTCCTCACTTTGCCCTAGGTTATGCAGGAAGTCGAAGTGAGGACCAACCTTAGCAAAGAGCACAATTCCTCACTTTGCACTGGTAGGCCATCGTAAGAGGCATTGCCAACTAGGCCTTGATAAGGCCTTCCCTCTGGTAGGGAATGTGCCACACTTTGACGCACTTAAAGGAAAATATATTCAGTGAAGTTCCAAGTGTTTCACGATGGTCTCCCTTTGCAATTCCAGTACTGCAGGGATTGTTGTTTGCTGCTTACTAGGTTAGGTGGACCTGCATGCAAAAGGAGGCTTTTCCCTTTGGAATCTTGGATCCTGGTTTCATAAGGGCTGGTTTCAAAAGCCTGCAATTGCCTGGGATCTATCCTCTGCCAGTACGCCTGTGTAGTGAGCGAATGTTTTATCCATAGTAACAGGGTTCTTGCACCTCTGGAGGAGAGATAATCCAGCGGCCAATATTCCTCCTGGGAATCCACAAGGAGACTCTTAGCCTCAGTGTAGTGTCTAAACTTTCATGGGGTAACTTCTGCCTGCTGCGGTTTCCATGTGGTCTCCACCGTTGTTGTGCTTAAGTGGAAAGTGAGTAGAGCTTTCAGCACTCAAAGATATCGCCTCCACACAGTTTCCAATATAAATAAACTGAAAACCGCAAGTGTCCTCCCTCACTGCTGAGCAACAGGCAGCCGTGTAGACCCTTTGTAACACTTTTGGACATGCAGAGTTCAAGATGACACACTGTTCTCTTCCTTGGAAACCTAGTTTGCCACATCTTGCCAACACTCACGAAGGCAGTCCATGCCAGTCTGATGTGCTGGACAACTTGGATTCAGTGAGGGAAAGCGACGTTCAATGAGGTAGAATCTTTACTCAGTGTTCCTTATGGGAGCTAACACTTGCCAGCTCTCTATGTTAAGCAGGAAGTAGAGGTGAGATCAAACCTGAGCAAGGAGCACAATTCCTCACTTTGCACTGAGTTAAGCAGGAAGTCGAAGAGAGGACCATGCTGAGCAAAGAGCAAAATTAGTCACTTTGCACTGGTAGACCGTCGTAAGATGCATTGCCTACTAGGCCTTGCTAAGGCCTTCCCTCTGTCAGGGAACCTGGCACAGTTAGACCCCTGCATAGGAAAATATATTCAGCCTATTTAACAGTGTTTCAAGATGATCTGCATTTGCAGACATAATACTGCAGTGTGTTATGCTTGCTGTTAACTAGAATAGGTGGCCATGCCGACAAAACTGGGTTTTCTCTCTGGGAGCGAGGAAGCTGGTTTCATAGGGTCTGCTTGCAAAACCCTGCTATCGCCCAGCTTCTATCCTCTACTGGTACACCTGTGTAGGAAGCGTGTGTTTTCGCCTGGGAAACAGGGCTCTTGTAACTCTGGAGGAGACATAATCACGTGGTGCGTGTTCCTCCAGGGCAACGGCAAGGCGACCCTTAGCCTCAGGGTAGTGTCTAAATTTTCATGGGGCAACCTCTGCCGGCCGCACTTTCTATGTGATCTCCACCGTTTTTGTGCTTAAGTGGAAAGCGTGTAGAGCTTTCAGGACTCACAGATCTCGCCATCACACAGTATCACATGTAACTGAACTGAAGATCACATGTCTCCTCCCTGGCTGCTGAGCAACAGGCAACTGTGTAGGCCCTTTGTAACACTTGTCAACGTGTAGAGTCCAAGACAACACACTGTTCTCTTCCTTGGAAACCTAGGTTGTCACAGCTTGACAACACTCACAAAGGTATTCCGAGCCAGTCTCATGTGCTGGGAAACTTGATTCAGTGAGGAAAAGCGACCTTCAGTGAGGTAAAATCTCTGCTCAGCATTCCTTCCGGGAACTCACACTTGCCAGCTCTCTAGGTTAAGTAAGAAGTAGAGGTGAGGCCAAACCTGAGCAAAGAGCACAATTGCTTACTTTGCACTAGATCAAGCAGGAAGTTGAAGTGAGGACCAACCTTAGGAAAGAGCAAAATTATTCATGTGGAACTGGTAGGTCATCGTAAGAGGCATTGCCTACTAAGCCTTGCTTAGGCTTTCCATCTGTCAGGGAACCTGGCACACTTACACCCCTGTATAGGAAAATTTATACAGTCCAGTTCCCAGTTTTTCAAGGTGATCTCCATTTGCAGGTCCAATACTGCATGGTGCTATGTTTGCTGTTAACTAGAATAGGTGGCAGTGCCTACAAAACCGGGCTTTTCACTTTGGAAGCAAGGATCCTGTTTTCGTAGGGGCTGCTTGCAAACCCTGCTTTGCCCAACTTCTATCCTCTGCTGGTATCCCTTTGTAGGAAGCTAGTATTTTCACCTGAGAAACGGCTTTCTTGTAACTCAGGAGGAGATAACATCACGCGGCCATTGTTACTCAAGAGAAACAGCAAGGTGACCCTTAGCCTCAGAGTAGTGTCTAAATTTCCACAGAGGAAGTTTTGTGTTCCACATTTTCCATGAGGTCTCCACCATGGTTGGGCCTAAATGGAAGGCCTGGAGGTTTTTCATGACTCACAAAACCCTGGCCTCTGCAATGTTTCCCATGCAACTTCACTGAGAACCCAATGTCTCCTCCCTGCCTGCTGAGCAACAGGAAGCCGTGTGGGCCCTTCATAACACTTCTTGGCATGCAGAGTCAAAGGCGACACAGTGTTCTCTTCCATGCAATCCTACGTTGCCATAGCTTGGCCATGCTCACAAAGGCCCTTCGAGCCAGTCTCATGTGCTGCGTAACTTGGATTCAGTGAGGAAAAGCGACCTGCATTGAGGTAAACACTCTGCTCAGATTTCATTCTGGGAGATCACTCTTGCTGGCTCTCTAGGTTAAGCAGGAAGTAGAGACTTGGTCCAACCTGAGAAAAGAGCACAATTCCTCACTTTGCTCTGGTAGGATGTCGTAAGAGGCATTGCCAACTAGGCCTTGCTAAGTCCTTCACTCTGTTAGGGAATCTGCCACACATTGATGCATTTAAAGGAAAATATATTCAGTCAAGTTCCCAGTGTTTCACGATGGTCTCCCTTTGCAGCTCCAGTACTGCAGAGATTCCTGTTTGCTTCTTATTAGGATAGGTGGGCCTGCATACAAAAGCAGACTTTTCCCTTTGGAAGCTTGGATCCTGTTTTCATAAGGGCTGCTTTCAACACCCTGCTATTGCCCAGCTTCTGTCCTCTGCCAGTATGCCTGTGTAGGAAGCTAGTATTTTAGCCATAGAAACAGGGTTCTTGCAACTCCGGAGGAGAGGTAGTCCAGCGGCCCATGTTCCTCCTGGGAAACCACAAGGATATCCTTAACCTCAGTGTAGTGTCTCCATTTTCAGGGGGCAACTTCTGCCTGCCGCAGTTTCCATGTGGTCTCCACCGTTGTTGTGCATAATTGCAAAGGGAGTAGAGCTTTCAGGACTCACAAATCTCGCTTCCACACAGTTTCCCATGTAACTGAACTGAAGACCACAAGTCTCCTCTCTGTCTACTGAGCAACAAGCAGCGGTGTAGGCCCTTTTCAACACTTGTTGACATGCAGAGACCAAGTCGACACACTGTTGTCTTCCTTTTAAACCTAGGTTGTCACAGCTTGCCAACACTCATGAAGGCAGTCCGAGCCAGTCTCACGTGCTAGGCAACTTGGATTCAGTGAGAAAAATCGACCTTTAGTGAGGTAAAATCTCGGCTCAGCATTCCTTCTGGGAACTCACACTTGTCAGCTCTCTAGATTAAGCAGAAATTGAGGTGAGGTCAAACCTGAGAAAAGAGTACAATTCCTTACTTTGCACTAGGTTAAGCAGGTATTCGAAGTGAGGACCACCCTAAGCAAAGAGCAAAATTCGTCACTTTGCACTGGTAGGCCGTCATAAGAGGCATTGCCTACTAGGCGTTGCTAAGGCCTTCCCTCTGTCAGGGAAACTTGCACACATAGACCCCTGCATAGGAAAATTTATTCAGCCTAGATCCCAGTGTTTCAAGATGATCTGCATTGACAGGTCCAATACTGCAGGGTGCTATGTTTGCTGTTAAATAGAATAGATGGCCAAGCCTACAAAAGCAGGCTTTTCGCTTTGGAATCTAGGATACTGTTTTCGTAGGGGCTGCTTGCAAAACCCTGCTATTGCCCAGCTTCTATTCTCTGCTGGTACGCCAGTGTAGGAAAAGTGTATTTTCGCCTGACAAACAGGATTCTTGTAACTCAGGAGGAGATAAAATCACGCGGCCTGTTTTCTTCCAGGGAAACCGCAAGGCGACACTTCGCCTCAGAGTAGTGTCTAAATTTCCACAGGGGAAGTTTTGTGTTCCACATTTTCCATGAGTTTTCCACAGTGGTTGGGCTTAAATGGAATGCCAGGAGATTTCTCAAGACTCATAGAACCCTGGCTTCTGCAACGTTTCCCATTCAAATGCTCTGAGGACCCCATGTGTCCTCCCTGCGTGCTGAGCAACAGGCAGCCGTGTAGGTCCTTCATAACACTTGATGGCATGCAGAGTCAAAGGCGACACACTGTTCTGTTCTGTGGAAACCTATGTTGCCATAGCTTGGCAACATTCACGAAGGCAGTTCGAGCCAGTCTTATGTGCCGGGCAACTTGGATTCAGTGAGGAAAAGCGAACTGAATTGAGGTAAACACTGCTCAGATTTCCTTCTGGGAGCTCACTCTTGCCGGCTCTCTAGGTTGAGCAGGAAGTAGAGACTAGGTCCTACCTGAGCACAGAGCACAGTTCCTCACTTTGCGCTAAGTTAAGCTGGAAGTCGCAGTGAGGACCAACCTTAGCAAAGAGCACAATTCCTCACTTTGCAGTGGTAGGCCGTCGTAAGAGGCATTGCCAACTAGGCCTTGCTAAGGCCTTCCCTCTCTTAGGGAATCTGCCACACATTGACTCATTTAAAGGAAAATATATTCAGTGAAGTTCCCAGTGTTTCGCGATGGTCTCCCTTTGCAGCTCCAGTACTGCAGAGATTTATGTTTGCTGCGTACTTGGATAGGTGGGCCTGCATACAAAAGCAGGCTTTTCCCTTTGGAAGCTTGGATCCTGGTTGCATAAGGGCTGCTTTCAAAACCCTGCTATTGCCCAGATTCTGTCCTCTGTCAGTACTCATGTGTAGGAAGCGAGTATTTTAGCCATAGAAACAGGGTTCTTGCAACTCTGGAAGAGAGATAATCCAGCGGCTATTGTTCCTCTTGGGAAACCACAAGGAAACCCTTAGCCTCAGTGTAGTGTCTAAATTTTCATGGGGCAACTTCTGCCTGCCGCAGTTTCCATGTTGTCTCCACCGTTGATGTGCTTAAGTGGAAAGCGATTAGAGCTTTCAGGACTGATAGATCTCGCCTACACACAGTTTCCCATATAACTGAACTGAAGACCACACATTTCTTCCCTGGCTGTTGAGCAAGAGGCAGCAATGTAGGCCCTTTTTAACATTCGTAGACATTCAGAGTCCAAGACGACACACTGTTATCTTCCATGGAAACCTAGGTTGTCGCAGCTTGACAACACTCACGAAGGCAGTCAGAGCCAGTCTCATGTGCTGGGCAACTTGGATTCAGTGAGGAAAAGCGACCTTCAGTGACGTAAATTCACTGCCCAGTGTTCCTTCCAGGAGCTCACACTTGCCAGCTCTCTAGGTTAAGCAGGAAGTAGAGGTGAGGTCAACCCTGAGCAAAGAGCACAATTCCTTATTTTGCACTAGGTCAAGCAGGAAGTTGAAGTGAGGACCAACCTGAGGAAAGAGCAAAATTTGTCACATGGAACTGGTAGGCCATCATAAGAGTTATTGCCTACTAGGCATTGTTAAGGCCTTCCCTCTGTCTGGGAAACTGGCACACTTAGACGCCTGTATAGGAAAATTTATTCAGCCTACTTCCCAGTGTTTCAAGATGATCTGTGTTCGCAGGTCCAGTACTGCAGGGTGCTATGTTTGCTGTTAACTAGAATAGGTGGCCGTGCCTACCAAAGCAGGCTTTTCACTTTGGAAGCTAGGATCCTGGTTTTGCAGGGGCTGCTTGCAAATCCCTGCTATTGCCCTGCTTCTATCTCCTACCAGTACGCCTGTGTAGGATGCGAGTATTTTCGCCTGAGAAGCAGGGTTCTTGTTTCTCAGGAGGTGATATAATCATGTGGCCCGTGTTCTTCCAGAGAAAGAGCAAGGCAACCATTATCCTCAGAGTAGTGTCTAAATTTCCACAGGGGAAGTTTTCTGTTCCACATTTTCCATGAGCTCTCCACCGTGGTTGGGCCTAAATGGAACGCCAGGAGGATTTTCAAGACTCACAGAACTCTGGCCTCCGTACTGTTTTCCATGCAACTGAACTGAGGACCACAAGTCTCCTCCATGCCTGCAAAGCAACAGGCAGCCATGTAAGCCCTTCTTAACACTTCCTGGAATGCAGAGTCCAAGGCGACACATTGTTCTCTTACTTGGAATCCTATGTTGCCACAGCTGGCCAATGCCCACGATGGCAGTCTGAACAAGTCTCATGTGCTTGGCAACATGGATTCAGTGAGGAAAAGCGACCTGCACTGAGGTAAACACTCTGCTCAGCATTCCTTCCGGAAGCTCACACTTGCCAACTCTCTAAGTTAAGAAGGAAGTCGAGGTGAGTTCCAACCACAGAAAAAAGCACAATTCCTCACTTTCACTAGGTTAAGCAGGAGTCAATATGAGGACCAACCTATGCAAAGAGCACAATTCCTCACTTTGCACTGGCAGGCTGTCGTAAGAGGCATTGCCAGCTAGGCCTTGCTAGGGCCTTCACTCTGTTACATAAACTGCCACACTTAGACGCCTTTAAAGGAAAATTTATTCAACGATGTTTCCAGTGTAGCGCGATGGTCTCCCTTTGCAGCACCAATACTCCAGGGAATTTGCTTGCTGTTAACTAGGATAGGTGGTGCTGCATACAAAAGCAGTCTTTTCTCTTTGGAAGCTTGGATCCTGGTGTCTTAGGGGCAGCTTGCAAATCCTGCTATTGCTGAGCATCTATCCTCTTCCAGGACACCTGTGTAGGTAGGGAGTATTTTAGCCTGAAAAACAGGGTTCTTCCAACTCTGCAAGAGAGAAAATCCCCAGGCCCACGTTCCTCCAGGGAAACCACAAGGCGTCACTTAGCTTCAGTATAGTGTCCAAATTTCCACCAGGCAAGTTCTGCCTGCCACAGTTTCCATGAGGTCTCCACCGTAGTTGGGCTTAAATGGAAAGCAAGGAGAGCTTTCAGGACTCACAGAACTCTGGCCTCTGCACTGTTTCCTGTGCAACTGAAGTGAAGACCAAATGCCTCCTCCCTGCCTGCTGAGCAACAGGCAGCCCTGTAGGTCCTTCGTAACACTTCCTGGCATGCAGGGTCCAATATGACACACTGTTCTCTTCCTTGGAAACCTACATTGCCACAGCTTGGCAACGCTCACGAAGGCAGTCCGAGCCAGTCTCGTGTGCTGGGCAACTTGGATTCAGTGAGGAAAAGTGACCTGCATTGAGGTAAACACACAGCTAGGCGTTCCTTCTGGGAGCACACACTTGCTGGCTCTCTAGGTTAAGAAAGAAATCGAGGTGAGGTCCAACCTGAGCAAAGAGCACAATTCCTCACTTTGCACTAGGTTAAGCAGGAAGACGTAGTGAGGACCAACCTGAACAAGGAGCACAATTCCTCACTTTGCACTAGGTTAAGCAGGAATTCGAAATGGGGACCAACCTGAGCAAAGAGCACAATTACTCACTTTGCCCTGGTAGGCCATTGTAAGAGGCATTGCCAACTAGGCCTTGCTAAGGCCTTCCCTCTGTTAGGGAATGTGCCACACTTAGACGCCTTTAAAGGAAAATTGATTCAGCCATGTTCCCAGTGTATTGAGATGGTCTCCCTTGTAGCTCCAATACTGCAGGGACATTTTTTTTTTATAACAAAGTCAATCAGTTATACATATACATATGTTCCCATATCTCTTCCCTCTTGCATCTCCCTCCCTCCCACCCTCCCTATCCCACCCATCCAGTCGGTCACAAAGCACCAAGCTGATCTCCCTGTGCTATGCGGCTGCTTCCCACTAGCTATCTACCTTCGTTTGGTAGTGTATATATATGTCCATGCCTCTCTCTCGCTTTGTCACAGCTCACCCTTCCCCCTCCCCATATACTCAAGTCCGTTCTCTAGTAGACCTGTGTCTTTATTCCTGTCTTCCCCCTAGGTTCTTCATGACATTTTTTCCCCTTAAATTCCATATATATGTGTTAGCATACGGTATTTGTCTTTCTCTTTCTGACTTACTTCACTCTGCATGACAGACTGTAGGTCTCTCCACCTCATTACAAATAGCTCAATTTCATTTCTTTTTATGGCTGAGTAATATTCCATTGTATATATGTGCCACATCTTCTTTATCCATTCATCCGATGATGGGCACTTAGGTTGTTTCCATCTCTGGCTATTGTAAATAGAGCAGCAATGAATATTTTGGTACATGACTCTTTTTCAATTATGGTTTTCTCAGGGTATATGCCCAGTCCTGGGATTGCTGGGTCGTATGGTAGTTTTATTAGTACTTTTTTAAGGAACCTCCATACTGTTCTACATAGTGGCTGTACCAATTCACATTCCCAACAACAGTGCAAGAGTGTTCCTTTTCTCCACACCCTCTCCAGCATTTATTGTTTCTAGATTTTTTGATGATGGCCATTCTGACTGGTGTGAGATGATATCTCATTGTAGTTTTGATTTGCATTTCTCTAATGATTAATGATGTTGAGCATTCTTTCATGTGTTTGTTGGCATTCTGTATATCTTCTTTGGAGAAATGTCTATTTAGGTCTTCTGTCCATTTTTGGATAGGGTTGTTTTCTTTTTTTGTTATTGAGCTGCATGAGCTGCTTATAAATTTTGGAGATTAATCCTTTGTCAGTTGCTTCATTTGCAAATATTTTCTCCCATTCTGAGGGTTGTCTCTTGGTCTTGTTTATGGTTTCCTTTGCTGTGCAAAAGCTTTGAAGTTTCATTAGGTTCCATTTGTTTATTTTTGTTTTTATTTCCATTTCTCTAGGAGGTGGGTCAAAAAGGATCTTGCTGTGATTTATGTCATAGAATGTTCTGCCTATGTTTTCCTCTAAGAATTTTATAGTTTCTGGCCTTACATTTAGGTCTTTAATCCATTTTGAGCTTATTTTTGTGTATGGTGTTAGGGAGTGATCTAATCTCATACCTTTACATGTACCACTCCAGTTTTCCCAGCACCACTTATTAAAGAGGCTGTGTTTTCTGAACTGTAAATTCCTACCTCCTTTATCAAAGATAAGGTGACCATATGTGCGTGGGTTTATCTCTGAGCTTTCTATTCTGTTCCATTGATCTATCTTTCTGTTTTTGTGTCAGTACCATACTGTCTTGATTACTCTAGCTTTCTAGTATAGTCTGAAGTCAGGGAGCCAGATTCCTCCATCTGTTTTCCTTTCTCAAGATTGTTTTGGCTATTCGGAGTCTTTTGTGTTTCCATACAAATCGTGAAATTTTTTGTTCTAGTTCTGTGAAAAATGCCAGTGGTACTTTGATAGGGATTGCATTGAATCTTTAGATTGCTTTGTGTAGTACAGTCATTTTCACAGTGTTCATTCTTCCAATCCAAGAACATGGCATATCTCTCCAACTATTTGTATCATCTATAATTTCTTTCATCAGTGTCTTATAATTTTCTGCATACAGGTCTTTTGTCTCCTTAGGTAGGTTTATTCCTAGATATTTTATTCTTTTTGTTGCAATGGTAAATGGGAGTGTTTTCTTGATTCCACTTTCAGATTTTTCATCATTAGTATATAGGAATGCCAGAGATTTCTGTGCATTAATTTTGTATCCTGCTACTTTACCAAATTCATTGATTAGCTCTAGTAGTTTTCTGGTAGCATCTTTAGGATTCTCTATGTA
>NW_020173418.1:1288141-1288479 GCF_003031525.2 Neophocaena asiaeorientalis asiaeorientalis | reverse complement strand
ATTGTCATTTGTTTCTGGGTATTTTTTGGTTTCCTCTTTGATTTCTTCAGTGATGACTTCGTTATTAAGTAGTGTATTGTTTAGCCTCCATGTGTTTGTACTTTTTACAGATCTTTTCCTGTATTTTATATCTAGTCTCATGGTGTTGTGGTCGGAAAAGATACTTGATACAATTTCAATTTTCTTAAATTTACCAAGGCTTGATTTGTGATCCAAGATATGATCTATCCTGGAGAATATTACATGAGCACTTGAGAAAAATGTGTATTCTGTTGTTTTTGGATGGAGTGTCCTATAAATATCAATTAAGTCCATCTTGTTTAATGTATCATTTGAAG
>NW_020173418.1:1285609-1287417 GCF_003031525.2 Neophocaena asiaeorientalis asiaeorientalis | reverse complement strand
TATTTTTTACAGATCTTTTCCTGTAATTGATATCTAGTCTCATGGCGTTGTGGTCGGAAAAGATACTTGATACAATTTCAGTTTTCTTAAATTTACCAAGGCTTGATTTGTGATCCAAGATATGATCTATCCTGGAGAATATTACATGAGCACTTGAGAAAAATGTGTATTCTGTTGTTTTTGGATGGAGTGTCCTATAAATATCAATTAAGTCCATCTTGTTTAATGTATCATTTGAAGCTTGTGTTTCTTTATTTGTTTTCATTTTGGATGATCTGTCCATTGGTGAAAGTGGGGAGTTAAAGTACCCTACTACGAATGTGTTACTGTCGATTTCCCCTTTTATGGCTCTTAGTATTTGCCTTATGTATTGAGGTGCTCCTATGTTGGGTGCATAAATATTTACAATCGTTATATCTTCTTCTTGGATCGATCCCTTGATCATTATGTAGTGCCCTTCTTTGTCTCTTCTAATAGTCTTTATTTTAAAGTCTATTTTGTCTGATATGAGAATTGCTACTCCAGCTTTCTTTTGACTTCCATTTGCATGGAATAACATTTTCCATCCCCTTACTTTCAGTCTGTATGGGTGTCTAGGTCTGAAGTGCGTCTCTTGTAGACAGTATATATATGGGTCTTATTTTTGTATCCATTCAGCCAGTCTGTGTCTTTCGGTGGGAGCATTTAGTCCATTTAAATTTAAGGTAATTATCGATATGTATGTTCCTATTCCCATTTTCTTTATTGTTTTGGGTTTGTTATTGTAGGTCTTTCCTTCTCTTGTTTTTCTTGCCTAGAGAAGTCCCTGTAGCATTTGTTGTAAAGCTGGTTTGGTGGTGCTGGACGCTCTCAGCTTTTGCTTGTCTGTAAATGTTTAAATATCTCCATCAAATCTGAATGAGATCCTTGCTGGATAGAGCAATATTTGTTGTAGGTTTTTCTCCTTCATCACTTTAAATATGTCCTGCCAGTCCCTTCTGGCTTGCAGAGTTTCTGCTGAAAGATCAGCTGGTAACCTTATGGGGATTCCATTATGTGTTATTTATTGTTTTTCCCTTGCTGCTTTTAATATGTTTCCTTTGTATTTAATTTTCGACAGTTTGATTAATATGTGTCTTGGCGTATTTCTCCTTGCATTTATCCTGTATGGGACTCTCTGTGCTTCCTGGACTTGATTAACTATTTCCTTTCCCATATTAAGGAAGTTTTCAACTATAATCTCTTCAAATATTTTCTCAGTCCCTTTCTTTTTCTCTTCTTCTTCTGGAACCCCTATAATTCGAATGTTGGTGCATTTAATGTTGTCCCAGTGGTCTCTGAGACTGTCCTCAGTTCTTTTCATTCTTTTTTCTTTATTCTGCTCTGCAGTAGTTATTTACACTACTTTATCTTCCAGATCACTTATCCGTCTTCTGCCTCAGTTATTCTGCCATTGATCCCATCTAGAGTATTTTTAATTTCATTTATTGTGTTGTTCATCATTGCTTGTTTTATCTTTAGTTCTTCTAGGAACTTGTTAAATGTTTCTTGCATTTTGTCTATTTCCAAGAGTTTGGATTATATTTACTATCATTATTCTGAATTCTTTTTCAAGTAGACTGCCTATTTCCTCTTCATTTGTTAGGTCTGGTGGGTTTTTATCTTGCCCCTTCATCTGCTCTGTGTTTTTCTGTCTTCTCATTTTGCTTATCTTACTGTGTTTGAGGTCTCCTTTTTGCAGGCTGCAGGTTCGTAGTTCCCGTTGTTTTTGGTGTCTGTCCCCAGTGATTAAAGTTGGTTCAGTGGGTTGTGTAGGCTTCCTGGTGGAG
>NW_020173418.1:1227040-1285522 GCF_003031525.2 Neophocaena asiaeorientalis asiaeorientalis | reverse complement strand
TCTCTGCTAATGGGTGGGGTTGTGTTCCTGTTTTGCTAGTTGTTTGGCATAGGTTGTCCAGCACTGTGGCTTGCTGGTCGTTGAGTGAAGCTGGGTGCTGGTGTTAAGATGGAGGTCTCTGGGAGATTTCCACCGTTTAATATTATGTGGAGCTGGGAGGTCTCTTGTTGTGGTCTAGTGTCCTGAAATCGGCTCTCCCACCTCAGAGGCACAGCACTGGCTCCGGGCTGCAGCACCAAGAGCCTTTCATCCACACGGCTCAGAATAAAAGTGAGAAGAAAGAAAGAAATAGAGAAAGAAAGAAAAGAAGATAAAATAAAGTAAAATAAAATAAAGTTATTAAAATAAAAATTAACTTTTAAGAAAAAAAAAATTTTTAAGGAAAAAAAATGGACAGATAGAACCCTAGGACAAATGGTGAAACCAAATATCAAATCTGAATGAGATCCTTGCTGGGTAGAGTAATCTTGGTTGCAGGTTTTTCTCCTTCATCACTTTAAATATGTCCTGCCAGTCCCTTCTGGCTTGCAGAGTTTCTGCTGAAAGATCAGCTGGTAACCTTATGGGGATTCCATTATGTGTTATTTATTGTTTTTCCCTTGCTGCTTTTAATATGTTTCCTTTGTATTTAATTTTCGACAGTTTGATTAATATGTGTCTTGGCGTATTTCTCCTTGCATTTATCCTGTATGGGACTCTCTGTGCTTCCTGGACTTGATTAACTATTTCCTTTCCCATATTAAGGAAGTTTTCAACTATAATCTCTTCAAATATTTTCTCAGTCCCTTTCTTTTTCTCTTCTTCTTCTGGAACCCCTATAATTCGAATGTTGGTGCATTTAATGTTGTCCCAGTGGTCTCTGAGACTGTCCTCAGTTCTTTTCATTCTTTTTTCTTTATTCTGCTCTGCAGTAGTTATTTACACTACTTTATCTTCCAGATCACTTATCCGTCTTCTGCCTCAGTTATTCTGCCATTGATCCCATCTAGAGTATTTTTAATTTCATTTATTGTGTTGTTCATCATTGCTTGTTTTATCTTTAGTTCTTCTAGGAACTTGTTAAATGTTTCTTGCATTTTGTCTATTTCCAAGAGTTTGGATTATATTTACTATCATTATTCTGAATTCTTTTTCAAGTAGACTGCCTATTTCCTCTTCATTTGTTAGGTCTGGTGGGTTTTTATCTTGCCCCTTCATCTGCTCTGTGTTTTTCTGTCTTCTCATTTTGCTTATCTTACTGTGTTTGAGGTCTCCTTTTTGCAGGCTGCAGGTTCGTAGTTCCCGTTGTTTTTGGTGTCTGTCCCCAGTGATTAAAGTTGGTTCAGTGGGTTGTGTAGGCTTCCTGGTGGAGTGGACTAGTGCCTGTGTTCTGGTGGATGAGGATGGATCTTGTTTTCTGGTGAGCAGGTCCACGTCTGGTGGTGTGTTTTGGGGCTCTGTGGACTTATTATGATTTTAGGCAGGCTTTCTGCTAATGGGTGGAATTGTGTTCCTGTCTTGGTAGTTGTTTGGCATAGGGTGTCCAGCACTGTAGCTTGCTGGTCGTTGAGTGAAGCTTGGTGTTGGTGTTGAGATGGAGATCTCTGGGAGATTTTTGCTGTTTGATATTACGTGGAACTTGGAAGCCCCTTGTGGTCTAGTGTCCTGAAATCGGCTCTCCCACCTCAGAGGCACAGCACTGGCTCCGGGCTGCAGCACCAAGAGCCTTTCATCCACACGGCTCAGAATAAAAGTGAGAAGAAAGAAAGAAAGAGAGAAAGAAAGAAAAGAAGATAAAATAAAGTAAAATAAAATAAAGTTATTAAAATAAAAATTAACTTTTAAGAAAAAAAAAATTTTTAAGGAAAAAAAATGGACAGATAGAACCCTAGGACAAATGGTGAAACCAAAGCTAAACAGACAAAATCTCTCACAGAAGCATGCATATACACACTCACAAAAAGAGGAAAAGGGGAAAAAATAATAAATCTTGCTCTCAAAGTCCATCTCCTCAATTTTGGGTTGATTGGTTGTCTATTCATGCATTCCACACATGCAGGGTACATCAGGTTGATTGTGGAGCTTTAATCCGCTGCTTCTGAGGCTGCTGGGAGAGATTTTCCTTTCTCTTCGTTGTTCGCACAGCTCCCTGGACTCAGCTTTGGATTTGGCCCCGCCTCTGCGTGTACGTTGCCTGAGGGCATTTGTTCTTCACTCAGAGAGGATGGCTTTAAAGGAGAAGCTGCTTCGGGGACTCTGGCTCACTCAGGCCGGGGGGAGGTTGGGGTGCAGATGCGAGGCGACCCTGCAGCAGCAGAGGCCGGTGGGACCTTGCACCAGCCTGTGGCACGCCATATGTTCTCCCGGGGAAGTTGTCGCTGGATCCCGGGACCCTGGCAGTGGCAGGCTGCACAGGCTCCCAGAAAGTGAGGTGTGGATAGTGACCTGTGCTCGCACACAGGCGTCTTGGTGGCGGCAGCAGCAGCCTTAGCGTCTCATGCCCGTCTCTGGGGTCCGCACTGTTAGCTGCGGCTCACGCCTATCTCTGGAGCTCCTTTAAGCAGCGCTCTTAATCCCCTCTCCTGGCGCACCAGGAAACAAAGAGGGAAGAAGAAGTCTCTTGCCTCTTTGGCAGGTCCAAACTTTTTCCCACACTCCCTCCCGGCTAGCGGTGGTGCACTAGCCCCTGCAGGCTGTGTTCACACCGCCAGTCCTCTCCCTGCGCTCCGACCGAAACCCAAGCCTCAGCTCCCAGCCCCGCCTGCCCCGGCGGGTGAGAAGACAAGGCTCTTGGGCTGGTGAGTGCTGGTCGGCACCGATCCTCTGTGCGGGAATCTCTCCGCTTTGCCCTCCGCACCCCTGTTTCTGCGCTCTCCTCCTCAGCTCCGAAGCTTCCCCCAATCTGCCACCCGCAGTCTCCGCCCATGAAGGGGCTCCTAGTGTGTGGAAACTTTTCCTCCTTCACAGCTCCCTCCCACTGGTGCAGGTCCCGTCCCTATCCTTTTGTCTCTGTTTATTCTTTTTTCTTTTGCCCTACCCAGGTACGTGGGGAGCTTCTTACCTTTTGGGAGGTCTGAGGTCTTCAACCAGCGTTCAGTAGGTGTTCTGTAGGAGTTGTCCCACATGTAGATGTATTTCTGATGTATCTGTGGGGAGAAAGGTGATCTCCTCGTCTTACTCTTCTGCCATCTTCGAGAAAATACTTTTTTTTTTTTTTTTTTTTTGCAGTACGCAGGCCTCTCACTATTGTGGCCTCTCCCGTTGGGAGCAAAGGCTCCGGACGGCAAGCTCAGCAGCCATGGCTCACGGACCGAGCCTCTCCGCGGCATGTGGGATTTTCCCAGACCGGGGCACGAACCCGTGTCCTCTGCATCGGCAGGCGGACTCTCAACCACTACGCCACCAGGGAAGACCAGGAAAATACCTTTTATATACCACAAAATTCTGCCTAATTACTGTTTTTTCTTCCTCTGTTACCTACAAGAGTTCTGGACAAATCATCTAGATCCATAATCTCAAAAGCATACAAGACAGTTAATCCAATAAAAAAGTTATTTATCTTTGCAAATAATTATACTTGGGTTGACATTGATGCCCTTGCTTGACACATAGTCACAAAGTCAATCTACATTCACTCCCTCAAGGATTCTTGAAGAAAGAACATTTAACAAAGCCCCCTCAATTGTTAATTTCAGTATGTAGTAATATAGGTGAGTTACATGTGTCTCAATTAGATTTATAAATTATATTATTCAGTTTAACTAAACCAACTTTCCAAACTAGAGTACACCTGAAAATAAATCAATGAGTAAACATAAAATGATACTGCAAGACAAGCAAATAATAAGAACATAGCTGAGCAGACACTTCCAATACTCTTAATACAAGCTCTTCATCAGACATATTAAGGGATTAAAACACAATAATCTCATCAGATCTGAGAAGACAATGATCAAAAATAAAACATATCAGGAGGACAATTGAATATAAGTTTACTTCCATTATTGATATCAGTGAATATCACCCTAAGAGTGTATTATGTCTTGAAATATTATCAGATGAAGGTTACCAGTATGAAGTCAGCAAAATAGCCTTCTATTTAAATATTTTATTCCCTTAATTTTCACCTCCAACATTTATTTTCTGCTTTTATGCATTTTTTGCAGAATACATGACATATACATATACTGTTTGTAAATAATTATGCATTTGTAAGGAGTATAGCAGAGGAGGATTTACTGTGACATTAATGAAACTTAAACCTATGTGGGAAGAGGGAGTCTCTAAAGTTTCCAAGACTCTGTCAAGGGCCCTAGCAATGTATTTTCAGCTTCCTAGGTTATAATAAAATTTACAAAAATAAGATGTTTGAATCACAGTCTGTTCAGATTACTGTCACTTCTTTTCTGATTTCTTCTTCTCACTCTCCTCTGTCACAGTTCTTATTGGGTCAGGTAGTGTTGTGTAGCTATGGGATCTTATAGACTTTCTAAAAGGCTTTAGGAGGTACTCACAAGTTCTCCTAACTATGCCTTCTCACCTAATCATGGAATGTCACCTTTTTTTTTTTTTTTTTTTTTTTTTTTTTTTTTTTTTTTTTTTTTTGAGGTATGCGGCCTCTCACTGTTGTGGCCTCTCCCATTGCGGAGCACAGGCTCCGGACATGCACGTTCAGCAGCCATGGTTCACGGGCCCAGCTGCTCCGTGGCATGTGGAATCTTCCCAGACCAGGGCACGAACCCATGTCCCCTGCATCGGCAGGCGAACTCTCAACCACTGTGCCACCAGAAAATCCCCACCCTTTTTTGTAGGGAGAAATATGTTTAGTTTAGCTTTAGTAGGATGTATTTATGTGATTTGCGATCATTGCTGTGTATAGTTAGTTTCTGGCCATCTTTGTGTAGGCATGGCTTCTAAGACTGCTACTGCCAATAGTACTGACATCCAATCCAAAAATCATATGATAAAAATATGTCCAATGACACATAATCCCAGATTATTTGAATAACAAAAGAGAAGCAAGTTTTGAGATATACAGAGCCAGAAGCTAGTCTGTGGAGAATACTATAGCAATGTATCAAGAAGTAATTAATATAACTATTATGACATTTTTCTGCATTAGTTAGTTTGTGGCATTTGTGGTTTTTTTAATTTCAAATAATTATTCACTTAAAAACCTAATATTTATTCATAATTTTGGGTACTTTTTCTTAAAGTAATTGTTCTCAAATTGTATAAAGTCCCACAAATCCTGGATCTGCCCCTGAGTATACATGAAAAAATTGTTACTGAAGTATTGTGGGACCAAATGTTTGGAGACTACTGATCCTTCATTGCCATCCCCTCTCCCTGCCCTACTGGTCACCCAATTCAACAAGACTTCCACCCCTACCACTTACTGAAACTCTTCTCACCAGCATCACTGATGACCTCCTCAATGCAAAATATTGTGGCTACTTTTCTCATTTATTTAAAGTAAATACATGTAAAGAAAGAATACTTATGTACGTGAAAAGAATGGAAGATATAGTAGCACATAAAGTAACAAAAAAGTCATTTTCACCCTATTTGCTATTCTGCTCCCCTCTTTGGAAATTGTTATGCTAATGAGGCAAAGATGACCTCTACGTATTGGTTCCTAAGTTGTTTATTTCTTCACAGCATCAGGCTGGTACCCCTTAGCTCAAAAGCCTGCCAGCAACAAATTCAAACTTTTATGCATCTGATTATTTTTAAATAGCCAAACAAGCAAATTTGGGGGCATTTAGGGCCTGCCTGCTTTACATACTCTGCAAAACCTCACCTAGCATCTGCTAGACTGAAAAGATAGAATCTAGGGTAAAAGCCAAAGCCACTGTAGCCTTCAGAGCTGCTAAGCCAGAGATTCCCACTGTACTGAGCAATATTACCTACACACATACGCCCCTCTCCCATCTACTTCTCCTCCAGGTATCCCCTCCCCTATTCCCTTTCTGGGTGGTGCCCCACTCGCTGTAAGGTTCCTGGAGGTCTTATATTGGAAGGAACTTCTGCTCTCAGGCAACCCTGTTCCAGTGCCACCTGATAAAACTTGTTGTGTGTTACTGACTCTTGTGGACATAGGTTTCCTTGATCAGCTCCAAATCCTTCAAATCCCTACAGAAGTAACCGTTAATAGCGAAGGGTCCTTTTATACCTTTTTTTATGCAGTTGTGTGTGATTGCAGGTATTTGTATTTCTTCACATACAAATACTTTACATTCTTAACACAAATAGGGTTATACACTATACAAATACATATTGATGTTCTTTATTTGTTCCAGTAATGTTAATATTCCATAGTATGTTTTCATTTAACTGTTCCCTTTTTGCTATTGCAAATACTGCTATAAATGATCATTTGTGTGGCCAACTTGCTTACAGATACATGTATTTCTGAAGGACAGATTCATAGATGTAGTGTTTTGAGGCAGTGGCACACAGTGACAAAAGCACAGATGGGAAGAACAAAAAGAAATGAGAGTTGAGAAAAATATTAACTAATGATTAGTCATGTGCAGCATCACGGTAGGACACAGGCCTCAGGGTCAAATGTGTTTGGGAGATAAATAGCACCAGTATGGGCTGAGGAAAGCATAAGATTTTATCCTGAATATTTAAATCTATAGACTCAAAGAACTTCTTTGAAACAAAAATCTCTGTGGTGTATGGGAATCCAGAGCTGTGGAGATTTTTCACTGTAATGGGTGGCTTTGACATGCTGTCACTTTGGGGTGGGCTTTTGTATAAGGGACAAAATGAGAACTGCCCCAGGACTGAGATGGGAGGGCCCTTCCCTTGACTTCAGTGACACTGCTGAAGCCAGGGGAAAATGTAGTTGTCATTGTGTGGGAGTTGAGAAGACCATTTGTGAGACACCTCCTGAGCCTTCTGGAAAGGGTTGTGTAGGATTTGTGAGTGAGAGTGAGTCAGAGGAGCACCTGTTAACTGAAGTTAGGAGATTTCAGAGAAGATGGGAGCTACTAGACGGAGGTTCTCAACTTTGATCGCACCTTATGATCACCTAATGAACTTTGGAAAAAACACTGAATTCCAGGTACACCCCAGACCAACTAAGTTAGATTCTTTTAAGTATGGGACTCCAGCATCAGAAGTTTATAAAATTTCCTAGGTGGCTCCAATGTGTAGATAGGTTTAGAATCACTGACCTAAAGGCTCTGCAATAGTTCTCAAATTGTGGCCCCTAAACACAGCATCACCTGGTAACTCGTTAAGACAGCAAATTCTCAGACCTTATCTCAGACCCACTGAATCAGAAATTCAGTTTAATAAGCCTTCCAGGTTATTCTGATGCATACTAAAGTTTTAAAGTCACTGAGCTAATGCAACCAGGAATCACCATTACCAGCAAAGAGTGTTTATCCATCACTAGGAATTAAAGAATATGGATTTTACCAAGTAAGACTCAGGCGTGGGACACTCTCAAGTTACCATTTTGTCAGATTCTCTCCATCTTCCCCTGATCACTATAACTGATTCATTTCTTGGATTTGTAGTAGTTACTTATTATCAGCAAATAAATAATTTATGGATATTAAAATCTGTGGTGAATGCTGAATGACTATACTTCCCTGAAAACAGTAGAGCCTGCCACTTGTTAACAAATACTTTTCACTCAAGCATCTCTGTTGGGTTAAATATTTTAGACTTAGCAATGACTTCCAGCATCCTACATGTGAAAGTATTGGCTTTTTCCCTAGAGTTCTTTCTTCCTTCAGTATGATTCATCAACTGAAATGGGAAATTGCTTGTACTCGTCTGTAATTATGTCTTGTGATTAGAGCTGCCCTTCCCCATGAGCTCACAGAGAATATATGTAGAGGGTAGGGAACTTTAATTCTTCCACAGTGAATCAATCCATCACTAATTGTTCCAACTTGAAATAAAACTGCTACAGGGCTAAGGCTCTGGAGAACACATTGTCTTTATACCAAGAAATGAGTCCGTTTTCCTTTAGGCAATGACAGTTTGCCCCAGTGGAAATTTAGGAATGTCAGAATGTCTACATTTTCTTTTCCTTATGTTTTAAGTCTCTTCTAAATCATGAATCATGCTTCTACATGTAATATTTCTTAAACTCCAGAGTATTCTTAGGTTGTGGAATATTATGCATTCCCATTTGTATTCTTCTCCAAAATGCTATTTTCTAAATTCTCTTTGATATCCATGAAACCTGAGGAACCTATTTTTTAAATTGTATTTTATCATTCAACTGTATCACAAAGATAAAAAATGTGTTTGCCTTGAAATGCTCAATGCCCAAACTACCTCTCTCCAACACAGCTCTAAACTGCATTTGGAAAACAAGCTTCACAGGAAACTTCCCTCCCAGCCTACATTGGTGCCCTTGCTCCTTTTGCTACTCAAATATATGCTTGAGTTAGGAATATAAATATAAAAATCTTTCTAGGGTCTTCCATAGTGGTCCAGTGGCTAAGACTCCGCACTCCCAATGCAGGGGGCCTGGGTTCAATCCCTGGTCAGGGAAGTAGATCCCACATGCCGCAACTAAGAGTTCACATGTTGCAACTAAAAATAAAGATCCTGCATGCCACAACTAAGACCCAGTGCAGCCAAATAAATAAATAAATATTTTTTTAAAAAATATCTTTATAGGGGCTTCCCTGGTGGCGCAGTGGTTGAGCGTCCTCCTGCCAATGCAGGGGACACGGGTTCGTGCCCCGGTCCGGGAAGATCCCACATGCCGTGGAGCAGCTGGGCCTGTGAGCCATGGCCGCTGAGCCTGCGCGTCCGGAGCCTGTGCTCCACAACAGGAGAGGCCACAACAGTGAGAGGCCCGCGTAACGCTAAAAAATATATATATATATCTTTATAATGATCAAATTCACAAAGGGGGGGAGGGGGATGCCACACTTTTCAGGCACTAGATGCTATAAAAAGAAAGGGCCCTCCTGCTTTGAGAACAGTAGATTGTAAACAGGGCTCAGTGCTGTCTGAATCAGCACCCTGGAGAGCACTCGTCAGGATTGAGCCTCGTTGCTGCCAACACCGTCATTGTCATTGTAACTCAATGAGAAAACCACTTGGGCACAATCTGTTTTATTAGATTGTTTTCTCCTCCCTCCCAACTCTGCCTCCTTTGAGTGCCCACGTTCAGAGAGTTACACCAGCAAAAGTTAGACAAATGTCCACTTCCCTGAGGCTTCAGCTGATCCCTGGTGGGACCCTGAACACAGAATCCAGCTAACCTGTACCAAGGCTGAGCCAGAACACCTCAACAATCAATAGTTGATTGAAGATGTTCTGTTAGCCAATTCCTGAAAAAATTAGACTTGGCATTTTTTTTAAATTTTTATTTATTTACTTATTTTGGCTGCTTTGGGTCTTCGTTGCTGCACGTGGGCTTTCTCTCTAGTTGTGGCGAGTGGGGGCTACTCCGTCACAGTGCTCAGCCTTCTCATTGTGGTGGCTTCTCTTGTTGCGGAGCATGGGCTCTAGGCACATGGGCTTCAGTAGTTGCAGAACGCAGGCTCAGTAGTTGTGGCTCACAGGCTTTGTTGCCCCACAGCATATGGGATCTTCCTGGACCAGGGATCAAACCCATGTCCCCTGCATTGGCAGGTGGATTCTTAACCACTGAGCCACCATTGAAGCCCCTGGCATATTTGTTAAAATACTCATCATATAGGACTTTATCATATGCTTATCCACTTTAGCAGGTTGGCAGAAGATTATAGAAAAAAATGAAAGAACAATGGGGTATCATGTTTGGGGAGAGACACTGTTATGCATGCCGGACCTTTCAAATGCACAGCATATATCAGTTTCCTTTTGCTGCTGTAATAAACTACCGCAAACATGGGTCTCACTGGCCTAACAGCAGGACTGACAGGGCTGCATTCCTTTCTGGAGGCTCTAGGGAAGGATCTGTTTCCTTTCTCATTGGGTTGTGGACAGAATTCAGTTCCTGTGGTTGTAGAACTGAAGATTTTGCTTCCTTGATGGATGTCAGCTAAGGGTCATTCCTAGCTTCTAGAGGTTACTTGCATTCCCCAGTTCATGGTCCCCTTCCTCCATCTCCAAAGCCATCAATGGCAAGTCGAGTCATGCTTTGAATCGCTCCTTCTTCTTCCATCTCATCTCTCTAAGCCACACTACTGCCTCTCTTTTCTCATATGATGAGATTGGTCCACCAGGTAATTCGTGATAATCTCCCCATCTCAAGGTCCTTAATTATGTCTACAAACTCTTTTTTACCATATAACACATTCACTGGTTCTGGGGATTAGAACATGGACATCTTTGGGGCGGCAGGGCGGGGGGTGGGGCCATTATTCTGATACCACGCATGAGCAGAAACCTAAGATGGAAAAGAATACTCAACGAAGAAATTTCATTTTGGGTGACAACAGGAGAAACGTTGAGAAAAACAGCTGGCCCTTCCAGATAAAGGGGTTACAGGCTTTCTCCTGTACTAAGATTTTAGCTTCCAGGCTTCTGCAGACTCTGTGTCTGGTCCTGTGCCCTCCTTGATTTCTCTAGTTCAAGAAGAAGTTCTTAAACTGTGGGCTGTCTTGGTGAGAAAAACACAATGTTCATAGATGAAAATAGTCATTAAAAATCTATCTATCTGACTGAAATAAGATCTTGCACCCTGCACAGTTTTCCACACTGTAAATAAGTTTTTGGCTTTTATATCTTCTTAATCATGAATTTAAAAACTATAAAAAAGGACAGTAAATCAAAGGCAAAAACAGTGAAGGATTAAAAGAAGATAAAGGGGGTGAGAAAAGGGAGAGTTTTGAAAGCAAAATTTATTATTATTATCATTTTTATTGTTTGGTGCAGAAAGCTGTAAAGTACAAAATAATCTCTAGGAAGTTGGAAAAATTTCTTGTTACTGGCCTTAAGGCATTTTAAAATTAATCTGTCATAAACTGACAAATATTGCTCTGGGGAAATGGAGCACAGACAGAAGTGATCCATGTCAAAACACACACTTATTCAAAAGAAAAAAATTCTGTAGAATTATTCATATGCTGCGCAACTGTGAGACAGTTGGTCATCTAAGCTTTGATATCATGAAGTTAGCCTCAACTTACATGTTTTCCCCTGAGGATCTTATAATTTTTCCTTTATTACTGATAAATGGAATATTGCCTGCCATATTAGTAAAAAAAAAGATGTCACAATCGGAGATTGCAGCCCTCCAAGGTGAGCCGGTGAGCCCTGAGGGGACTCAGGAAGGAAACAGAGAATACCTGCCATGTAGCAGCCATCAGACTGCACAACGGTGAGCCCTGAGGAAACTCAGGATGTGTAAACACAGGATACTGGCCCCAGGTAACTGAGGTGCGTATCAAAGGAATGATTTCAGTAATCCCAGAGTCTTGCATCTTCCCATACATAGAAAAGCGATAAATTCCTTAACTTGATCTATCTGGTTTTCTTTTATTAACAATAATCTTTTGTTGTTCAGACTACCTGCCCTTTGTTGCAAAACTCCTATATATTCTGGCTCCCCGCCCCTCGCCTCCTCCGAGCAGTTCTCTAGGGGTTACTTGAGATGCTGCCTCCCGGGCTTGAAGTTCCAAAAATTCCCACCGAATAAAACATAACTCTCAACTTTTAGGTTGTGAAAATATCTTTTAGTCGACGTTACCTATATTTCATGATTCTAATATTAAATAAAAACTAAGCCTTTGACTTGATCTTGTGTCTCCATAGGCAGCTATTACAATGAATCCCCTCCAAAAATAAAGTATCAACGCAGGTGCCATACTCCAGTCAAGAGGCTCACTTTTGTCTGGGCTACAGTTCCCAGCACCACCCACCCCCACTCTACCCAGGAAGGGGTGCTGGGCTCCTGCAGTAGGGCAGTGACGTGAAAGGGAGGGAGCTGACCCCTTTTCCGTCTCGTGCATTATATTCAAGTTACTGTGTCTCGGCTTTCCCCCTTCCATGTGAGGCTCCTGTTGGCTTTCTTCCCTCCTCTTCCTCCTTTATATTCCTTGCAGTGCAGTTGGTGTAGAAACTGCTATAGAACGTTGCTGAGTTCAGCGATTACCTCACCGCCTTACTGAGCACAAGCATGATAGAGCATCCACAAACACCAGATAAAGAAAGTGTTCATTTTGCCATGCCTCTGCCCGTAACTGGAATTAACCATTCTCTCTGTGCCCCCAATAAATATATTTGACGCTCCTCTTGTAACAGGGAAGAGCCAGTTCTGACTCTGCGTTGGGTCTGTTTCTTTTACGTTAACCTCCGTGTTTCATTGCTTCTGTTATTATAACGACTGTCTGTAGCTGTAAGCATACATAATGGCCTGTCACAGGGAACCCTGCCCCTCGGTATGGGGGTCAGTGTGCACTGCGTCAAGTAGCTTAAACTGAGGAGGTCGACAGAAGACCCGGACTGACAATCTAGGTCCTTGTGATAGCAAGCAAAGAATTGCAGACTACCGCTTTGGGCTTAAGCGCAAAGCAAAGTCTGTTACAGCATAGTTACACTGTCTGAGGGAGAGTGCGGGCTGTTTCCGCAAAGTGAAACGAGCCCTCCTGTACAGGCTTAAGGGTGTTTATAAGGAGCGTTCCGTGAGGAGGTGGGCGCAATCATGAGTGAGCGACAGAGATCATTATTTGTTTGACACTCCCGAGTTATGCAATAAGTTCATCACTGCGCATGCCCGTACCCTTGATTCACTAAGAAAAGCCCACGGGGCGGGGGCAAAACCACATGCAGATTTTATTATAGTGATGGTATAATGAGTTTGGGTTTACTATAGGTCACACGCCTGTCTAGTCTGGGCATGCGCAGCCCGGGGAAGTTCCCTCATGTTACTGTGCTCCCTCTTTATCAGGATAAGTTGCCCACCAGCCGACTATAGTTTTGCCCATTCTGGGTAGGGTCAGGGGAGGGTCCCCAGATGGTTGGGGTGTGACTTGACTACTCCCCTCTTGTCTTTTCACCATTGTCACCTCCTTGCTGCTAATGTCTGACTAACAACATAACATTTCCTCACCTCGTCCCCCTCTCCATTCGATAAAAGAAACTGGCATCCAGACCCCGAAAAGATGGGCTTGGGGAAACCATAGTCCACCATCTTCTCAGTCTGCCGGCTTTCCAAATAAAGTCTCTATTCCTTGCCTCAACACCTCATCTCCCAATTGATTGACCTGTCATGCAGTGAGCAGAGCAGACTTGGACTTGGTAACACTCTTTCAGTTTATCTGGTGCAGTTTTTCCTTGACAGAGAAATGGAGCATTGTGGATCCACCCACATTTTCCCAGGGAAATGTACTTTGTAAGCAGACCTCTGAATTTATTTCAGGTAGACCTCTGAATTGTTTCCAACTACTTGGCTCAACAGTGTGATACATATGGAGTAAAGATGCCCCTGTATAGTGGCCCTCAGTTGTTTACTCTTACAAGTAGACTAGGAGCACCAGGCCTAGCCCCAAGCCCATTGACATCAAATTCAAATTCTTACATATCCAAGTGCCTTAAATGTATCCCAATAAGCATATTTTTAGCTATTTAGAGCCTGTCTGCTTTGCATACCCAGTGAAACTGCACATGGCATCTGACCTGCAGTCAGCATCATAAGGTAGCACTCTGAAGCACTTAGTCAAAGGGCACAGAGCATGACTGCTGCCCACGCACCCACCAAAATGCTTTGCAATTGGGACTGTACCCATGTACACCACCCACACACCCCCTTCACGCACAGAGGCAGTTTGCTTTCCACTGTGCTGGGGTCTGAGTTTCTTTCACCGACCAGTACTGCTAATCCCACCCAGCCTGATCTAGGTGGATAGGGTAGAGGGTGGGAAGGCACTCTTTCCAGCCTTTTGCTGTGAAACAAGTTGGCTTCATTCTCCACTCAGACTGTCGAATTTATTCTTGGGCTTGGAAGAGAAGCCTCCAGTCTGCCACCATCTTAACATGTCTCCTCCCTGGACAATAGCAGGTGGGTCTTGTGTGGGGACACATGGATGCTCTGAATCTTGGCCGCCTCAAAAAGGGAGGCATTTGCCACCAGGGCTGCCGCAGGTCCTACAGGGTCATGAAAGCCAAAGTCGAAACAGCTCTTAAAGACACCAGCCCTTGGGGCAGCCAGGATGACTCAGCCATTGACTCAGGGTGAGTCTGGATGTGTTCCCTGAGGGCCTGTGTCCCACCAGAGCAGTGCTCCTCCTTTCTACCTGAACAGAGTTGATGGGGCAGAACTTCTCCTCTGGGCCTCTGCCCACTTACAGTGGTTGGAGGGGTGCCTGGGACTCTGCTTCAGCCTAGATGACATGTGAGTACATCACTAACACGTGTCCAGCACTCTGGATTTAGGAAACACCAACAGTTCCAAAAATAAAAAAGAAGGGATAAAAAAGTTTACTCTGGCTTGTATGCCCCATGCGGGTAGGGCCTCTACCTGTCTTTTAGTCACAATTCCTCTGCCCAGCTGCCTCACAGATTCTCAACAGACTTGTATTGAAAGAATGAAAAAAGCTAGAGGCCCTCTGACTGCACCTGTGGGATCTGGCCAGGATGCAGGTAGG
This sequence comes from Neophocaena asiaeorientalis asiaeorientalis, assembly GCF_003031525.2. NCBI lineage: Eukaryota > Metazoa > Chordata > Mammalia > Artiodactyla > Phocoenidae > Neophocaena > Neophocaena asiaeorientalis. Next base: position 1,270,985 of record NW_020173418.1, on the reverse strand, counting down.
CCTGGTGGTGGAGCTCATGGACTTCCAGTTCCTGAGAAGGTTGAGGCACCCTCCTCCCCACTTCCCCACCCCAACCCAAGACAGAGGGCTCTGGGGAAGCACCACAGGTTGGTATTCATGTGCCAGCCCTGTATTCACTGCTAGGGGCCCTGGAGAGGCTCTAATCTCATTGACTTGGGGCAGTACCATCAGCAACCTATTAGGAGCCTAGGCTCAATTAAACCTCCTATTTATATAGGCATAAAAACAAACTGCCATGAGGAATCTGCAGGCCATATACAAAATCCCATCTTCAGGTACATTTTTCTTCTCTCTTGTTAGAGTTCGGACTGTGGTTTCCACTTCAACACTGTTTAACAAAGCTCTCCTGGCAGGGCCACTGAGTTTGTAAAGAGTTGGTTCCCTTGGTGGGGTTGTCACCTTTGCTCTGGCTTCTCGTTTTAATTACATTTAATCCCCATACTTGCTGCACCTCAGAAAATACCCATTAGGAAACAAATAAAATATCAACTTTATTTTTCCAATTTTATTAGAAAATGTTTTCTTTATAGTTTATGCCCATTTGAAAATGCTACCTACATGGTTTTGAAACTGTGCAACCCAGATTGGGACTTGAACCCACGTGCCAGGACTCGAACCTCGCCAAAGCCCAGACTGGAACTTTTAATTGAGATCACACACCTGGTTTCTGGACTTAATGAAGCTCAGCTTCTTGATATCTTGTCAGAAAGAATTCAGTGAGAGACAAAGTGATAGGTAAGAAGTAGATTTATTTAGAGAGAAACACAGTCCACAGAGAGAGTGCGGGCCATCGCAGAAAATGAGAGGCATCAGGGTACGGGGTTGTCAGTTTATATAGGGGTAGGTAATTTCTTAGGCTAATGGGAAGAGTATTCCAGCTATTTTGGGGAAGGGGTGGGTATTTCCAGGAATTGGACCACCTGAACTTTTATGGTCTTGGAACTGTCGAGGCACCTGTGGGTGTGTCATTTAGCTGATGTGTTACAATGAGCGTATACTGAGGCTCAAGGTCTAGTGAAAATCAACTCATCTGCCATCTTGGACCAGTTTATATCATGTCCTCAAGGGGCTATGTCATTCTTTTAAATGTTGTCCCCTGCCCCCTTCCCTCCTGTTTCAGTTCCTATATCTTCTGAAATGATTTTAAAAATAGTTTAAAACCCTAGATATTTCCAAATTTCCCCTGAAGGGGAAGTGAGCTGTGCCACTGTGGCAGAGCGGGCTGAGTAGGGCACCCACCCATGGCCTCCAGCAGAGGTGTTGCTAATTCCTCCAACAACTTTGTATCTCAGTTTTTGATAGCTTTAAAAAATTATTGAAAATATGGAAGACTGGCAATGACTGAGAAACAATATTATTAGACTATGTAATAAAAATAAAAAGACAATAAATAATGCCAAACTAATCGTTAACAGAAGCCTGAAACAGATTGTTTTATTACTTTAATGGCTGAAGATTAGAACATGAAAGAAATGTATAAGCAGCTGCTTTATTCAAACATAAAACCTGTATTTGAAAAATATTTAAAATAATTGGATCTCAATTTGGATTCACTTTCATCACTTGTACATTTAGATTAATGTCGCATAGTAGGTAATTGTCCTATATGCCTTAGAAAAACTTATCAATGAGACAAAACCAAAAGAGTTTCTTCAGTTAGAAGGAACATTCACAAACGAGCTGCCACTGATCCTTAAACTTCAGGTGTGACTGACCTCCAAGCTTCCCGTAGGTGGCGCCCAGAACATGTCTAAGTCACTGTGGGCTAGGGCTCCCTCCACGGCCAGAATTGTGTCAGAAGTCCCCAGGGTGGGACCAGCCAGGAGAGCCAGACCTGAGCCCCTGGCTGGGCTCCAGCAGACGGCGGAGGGGCCGGCTGGCTGCTGTGACACACAGCACAGACTCTGGGAGGGGTGCTGGCTGCTCCATTTGGAGAAAGAGAAAGGCCTAATCCACTGGTGAAGGAAAAATAACAGTGAGAAATACGTCAGTCCTTGGTCCTCCACTTCAGTGGAGATGGGGGGAACCTACCACAGAAGGCACCACAGATAATAGTTGAGGGAAAGAGCGGAGAATTAAAAGACAAAGGAATATGAACAATTGCTGAAAATACAAATATACCTCATTACCTTTCCTGTTATCTTCCTCTTCCTTACCAAGAGGTGTCTGTCACATCCCCACTAACCAGAGGGGGCCACCTGGAGCCTGGCACAGATGACTCATGACTGTGCAATGGTCAACAAGGGGAAGAACACACCCCCGAGTCCCATCATGTCACTGTGTCATCTGCAATGTCACACAGAAGCCGGGAAACGACAGCGACCCCCTTGCTTGGCTTCTTGGCCTCACCTTTGCTGGAGGCCTCATCTTCCCTGGCCTCCATGCACTACTGCAGCTCCTAGGGATGGGACTTGTTAGGGGAGCATTCGGGGACTGCTACATGCAGGTCACAGGTCTAATACTTTACATTCACAGTGCCAGGCAGCACCGGGGTAACGTTTTGAGTGAAGCATTATTTTTATTTGGCACTTAGGAAACCTGAGGCTCCAACAAGAATAACCTGCCCTGCTGTTGGAAAGTAGTAGAGCCTGGCTTCAACCCAATACCCTCTGACACACATCATGCCCCACTTCCATGATGCAACTGGAAAGAGGGCAGCTGAGTCTGAACTCATGCCGATCCTGTGCTGGCTGCTGATCTGCCTCCTGCTTGTAAGCCCATCAGGTAACCATACGAGCGCAAAGCTGGCCCTCTTCTACCTGCTGATAATACCACATGACCCCATCTACGCTCGCTCACCCCACTGCCAGGTGGCAGAAAGTGATGCCCACACCCTGTCCCTGAGGGTGTGATTACTGATGTAGAATAACAAACACATTTCAATATACTAAGGCAAACAATTACAAATTTGTTTTGAGAGTATGTTCCCATACATTACCATTTATACATCTTGTTGAAATAAAATTTATATTTTAAGGCAGGGCAAGAAAAACATTAAACATAAAATTCTCTGTGTTTGTTTGGGCTTCTCCCTTCCTAATGTGCAGAGTGCACCAGACCTCCACAAAGATGGGAGTGCCTGCTCAGCTGTAAAGATCTTTTTTTTCCTTCTTTCTTCTGACGCTAGCAGTTTAACTTCTTAAAAGAATAGTGTCCTTTCCCAGCTCTGTAGGGGGTTGTGGTGACTTGCGGCTCACTTTGTATGTGCTTACCTGGACTATGTATCCTTGGTGAACTTCATGTAAAATATCAGTATTTCATTTTGATGTACCATCCTTTGTCTCAAAAATGTATATGACTATGCCTTCTAACAGAAGGAACAGTTCTCAGAGTTTTCTGAGAATCTGCTGCCTGTGTTATAATCCTCAGTTTGGCTCAAAAAAAATTTTTTTTTCTTCTTAACTTGATAGTTAATTGAATTTTCATTGACATTTTCTTTGTGTAGTCTTCAGGATATCAGAGACACCCACCAGAGGACACCTGGCGTCTACCCCAAACCAGTGCTTGGTACAAGCAGCAACCATTTGAGCCTCACCTGTTTCTTGGTATCCTTCAGGTGCTTTGGTGAGTTCTGATATCCAGACATCATTACTTTAAATGACGTCCTGAATTTTACTAGAGCTGTTTTTCTTCAGACTTGGAATTCTAAGAGGGTACCAGTACATTTCCTATGCAGGGACCTAAGGGGAAATTCCTAGGCAGGGACCTTGGGGGAAATTTGGAGTGAATTGGGTTGGCTCTCTTTTTTTTAAAACTGGCTTAAATTGGAAAGATTATGTATATATGGTCTAAACAAACTGCTAGTGAAATGAGAGACTGAGCCTGCTCAGCTCCAAAGAAAAGGGGCATCTGCTCCTTCGGCCACAAGTCATTCTCAGATGACTGAGACCCTAGCGGAAGTGTCTGAGGATCAATCCTCATGATGTGTAGCAGTCCCACAGAGAATCCCACTACAACTATTAAGTAAATTCTGCCCCCCAGGGGGCATAATAAAGGATGATCACCTGGTGCCCTGAGCACCCACGGCAGTTTTAGACTGTTGGAGGGAGAAATCAAGACACATAAAAGAGTCAAACCAACCCAAGGGTAACTCCTTGGGGAGCTAGACTCAGAAGCAGCACACATTTGATTCATCACGCTGTCCTCAGAAAGTTGTTCAGATCATATCTGAATTAGGCTGCCAAATTAATAACGGGAAACCGTGCCTCAAAGGCCGAACATCTCCCGGATGGGCAGCCACTCACTGGAACTTCAGCTGGCTTCATACATGGAGCTCTCTTGACATTCTAGAGAAAGCCAGCTTGAAAAAATACCTTTTCAAAATTCTGATCTTGAGAAAATAAAAGTATTCTTAGGAGAAAACTTGAAGTTATAACATCACCTGAAACTACAGCCTTAGCTCAATTAATAGAACTTAAAACTGAAAGGAAGAAAAAAGAAAGGAAAAGGGCTTTTTAAACCTCAGGCAGGAAAATTATGAGATCTCTGTGTCTCTGTATATATATAGTCTGTGTGTATGTTTTAAGTATGATATGCCCCTACCTTAAGATGGTATTATCAAAATTAATTTGTAAAAGAGCTCTCTTTAACTGACTTAAAAGTAAGTGTTTACAAATTTTGATTTGTACAAATCAAACATTTCTACAAGTAACTTAGGCAACTAAATGTAACATATACTAGCCCAAAATTTTAAAGGATCACCTGATCTAGGATTATGCTTTAATGAATTAAAAACAAGTTTAAATCGAGGGTTTAATTAATATAAAAGTCTTTAGAGTCATCAACATTAAGTATAATACTTCCATTGTACCTAGGTTTACTGAAAGTGAATAAACTCATGTCATCTGTGTTACAAAATCTTTCAACAAGATAATTAATGGTATGAAGATATTTTCATAAATAAAAAAATAAAGATAAGTGGGACAAAAGCTTTTGGGTGAACTCTTTAATAATAAGATGTTATATGATAGATGCAGAGAAAGCTTTCGACAAAATTCAACACCCATTTATGATAAAAACCCTGCAGAAAGTAGGCATAGAGGGAACTTTCCTCAACATAATAAAGGCCATATATGACAAACCCACAGCCAACACCGTCCTCAATGGTGAAAAACTGAAACCATTTCCACTAAGATCAGGAAAAAGACAACGTTGCCCACTCTCACCACTCTAATTCAACACAGTTTTGAAAGTTTTAGCCACAGCAATGAGTAGAAAAAGAAATAAAAGGAATCCAAATCGGAAAAGAAGAAGTAAAGCTGTCATTGTTTGCAGATGACATGATACTATACATAGAGAATCCTAAAGATGCTACCAGAAAACTACTAGAGCTAATCAATGAATTTGGTAAAGTAGCAGGATACAAAATTAATGCACAGAAATCTCTGGCATTCCTATACAGTAATGATGAAAAATGTGAACGTGAAATTAAGAAAACACTCTCATTTACCATTGCAACAAAAAGAATAAAATATCTAGGAATAAACCTACCTAAGGGGACAAGAGACCTGTATGCAGAAAATTATAAGACACTGATGAAAGAAATTAAAGATGATACAAATAGTTGGAGAGATATACCATGTTCTTGGATTGGAAGAATCAACATTGTGAAAATGACCCTACTACCCAAAGCAATCTAAAGATTCAATGCAATCCCTATCAAAGTACCACTGGCATTTTTCACAAAACTAGGACAAAAAATTTCGCAATTTGTATGGAAACACAAAAGACCCCGAAGAGCCAAAGCAATCTTGAGAAAGGAAAACAGATGGAGGAATCAGGTTCCCTGACTTCAGACTATACTACAAAGCTACAGTAATCAAGACAGTATGGTACTGGCACAAAATCAGAACTATAGATCCATGGAGCAGGATAGAAAGCCCAGAGATAAACCCATGCACATTTGGTCACCTTATCTTTGATAAAGGAGGCAAGAATATACAGTGGAGAAAAGACAGCCTCTTCAATAAGTGGTGCTGGGAAAACTGGACAGCTACATGTAAAAGTATGAAATTACAACACTCCCTAACACCACACACAGAAATAAACTCAAAATGGATTAAAGACTTAAATGTAAGGCCAGACACTATCAAACTCTTAGCGGAAAACATAGGCAGAACACTCTATGACATAAATCACAGCAAGATCCTTTTTGACCCACCTCCTAGAGAAAAGGAAATAAAAACAAAAATAAATAAATGGAACCTAATGAAACTTAAAAGCTTTTGCACAACAAAGGAAACCATAAACAAGACCAAAAGACAACCCTCAGAATGGGAGAAAATATTAGCAAATGAAGCAACTGACAAAGGATTAATCTCCAGGATTTCCAAGCAGCACATGCAGCTCAATATCAAAAAACAAGCAACCCAATCCAAAAATGGGCAGAAGACCAAAATAGACAATTCTCCAAAGAAGATATAGAGATTGCCAACAAACATATGAAAGAATGCTCAACATCATTAATCATTAGAGATATACAAATCAAAACTACAATGAGATATTATCTCACACCGGTCAGAATGGCCATCATAAAAAGTCTAGAAACAATAAATGCTGGAGAGGGTGTGGAGTAAAGGGAACACTCTTGCACTGTTGGTAGGAATGTAAATTGATACAGCCACTATGGAGAACAGTATGGAGGTTCCTTAAAAAACTACAAATGGAACTACCATACAACCCAGCAATCCCACTACTGGGCATATACCCTGAGAAAACCATAATTTAAAAAGAGTCATGTACCAAAATGTTCATTGCAGCTCTATTTATAATGACCAGGACATGGAAGCAACCTAAGTGTCCATCAACAGATGAATGGATGAAGAATATGTGGCACATATATACAATGGACTATTAGCCATAAAAAAAATGAAATTGAGTTATTTGTAGTGAGGTGGATCGACATACAGTCTGTCATACAGAGTGAAATAAGTCAGAAAGAGAAAAAGAAATACCATATGCTAACACATATATATGGAATCTAAGAAAAAATTTTAAAAAGGTCATGAGGAACCTAGCGGTAAGATGGGAATAAAGACACAGACCTACTAGAGCATGGACTTGAGGTTATGGGTAGGGGGAAGGGTAAGCTGTGACAAAGTGAGATAATGGCATGGACATATATACACTACCAAACGTAAAATAGATAGCTAGTGGGAAGCAGCCACCTAGCACAGGGAGATCAGCTAGGTGGTTTGTGACCACCTAGAGGGGTGGGATAAGGAGGGTTGGAGGGAGGGAGACGCAAGAGGGAAGAGATATGGGAACATATGTATATGCATAACGGATTCACTTTGTTATAAAGTAGAAACTAACACACCATTGTAAAGCAATTACACTCCAATAAAGATGTTCAAAAAACAACAACATGTTATATGGTATGTCTACCTAAAAACAGTTTCTCCGGATTTTTGGCAGCTTGAAACTTTAGAGTTCTGCTAAATTAAATTAAATGATGGAAATTAATTGAATGTCTTGATCATTTTTAATAAGATAAAATATTGAAATATTAATTGCTAATGAAGTCTATGTTTACCTACTTTTGACCTCTTATTACAGAGAGACTACATATGTTTGAAACTTAATAAATGTATTTTGTGCTTCATTGAAAGATCGTACTATGAAATGGCATATATTTCTAGAAATTAATTTTTCAAAGGGAATCTTGAGAAAAGAGTTTTATGCATGTTCAAGACTGACTAAAATCAAATGAAATTTAATTAAATAAATGAAATTTAATATTAAAAGTAAAATGATTTAAAACTAGAATTTGTTTTTTTCTCTGTTGAGAGGACAAAGTTTCTTGAAATATTGATCTGCTTTCAATAACAGATTGTAAAGTTTCTTTACCAGTAACTTTTTGCACTTCCCTTTGAAAGCTTTTCTTGTCATTTTGGTTATGTGAATAAGTATTGTTTCACAGTGACTTATGATCCTATTTGGCCAAATGTTTAAAACCTTTTGATATCTTTGACAACCTTTCTCAAGTCAAATTCTAAATTCAAAATTCTTCTGACCTCCAGATAACTTTGGGATGCTTCAGAGGGCCCCTGAACATCCCAAAGAGAGGTATTAAACTATTTAGGCTTAATTGGTATATTAAATTACATGGGAAACATTGTCAAATAAGTAATAATAAGTCTAAAGTTATATTGTATAGATAAATATTATTAACATAAATGTTCTAGAAATTATATGTGAAGTTACTAAAATTTGAAATGTCCTGGTATGTTGTCAGTCATAATTCTAGTTATCTTAAAATGTTGTATGTCTCAGAAATAGCCAAATTTCCTTGACAATCACAATGTAATTAGGTCCTTAACCATGCTTTGTAAGTCTTTTGTCATTTAGAGACAGTTATTGTCTTATTCTGGTGCTTTTACAAAAATGCTTGTGGATAACATGCTTTTATGCGCCAAAATAAATTAGACTTGGTAGCAAAAGACTTCCACCCTGTATAAGGCTTATTTCAGAAACAGCTCTCTCACATGAGGCTACTGAAAAGTAATAGGGTCTCCTTTAACAATTTATGTCCCACACTCAGTTGAGTCTCTTCTAAACTCTCACCACACTCAGCACAATTCTGTAAACCAGCTAACTTCTTATGACATATTGTTGCTTTCTGCACCTAATACTTCCTTGGTTCCATGTAATAACTTTAACCTTGCAACTTTGCTTCCAGCACTACAGAAAGGAGACAACCACAACTGCATTTTGTTAACAGATTACCTTCTTGCTTCCAGGAATGACTTATAAGAACCCCTATTGATAAGACTGATCTAAGTTAATTTACAGATGGGTCCTACTTAAAGGATGAACAGGGACGTTATTGAGCTGGATATGCAATAACGTCCACAGTGGACATAATTGAAAACTTTTATTTGCCAGAAACAAAGTCAGCACAACAAGCCGATTTAATTGCCTTAACTCTAGCTTGCCAACTAGCTAAAGAGCAGATAACAAATATTTATACTGACAGTCACTATGCTTTTGAAGTGGCACACAACTTTGGAATGAGGTTTTAACCTCTGCAATACAACCTATAAAAAAATTAAAAACAGGTTGCAGAATTATTGTTATGCAACTGCCAAAACAGTTGGCAATTATTAAAACAACAGGGCATTTCAAATCTGACACTATGGAGGCTGAAAGAAATCAGCATGCTGATGCTGCAGCCAAACAGGCAGCTTTATATATTCATCCTATCTAGTCTTGAGAATGTCCACTGCTCTCCATTAACCCTGCTAACCCAATAAAATATTTCTTTCTAGAGGCTCAAGGAATCACCACTAAAGAAGAGAAACACATATGGCAACAAAAAGGGGGAATTTTGACCCCACCACACAAATATGGTTTAAACCTGATGAAACAAAACAAAACGTACAGTGTCTATTGAAGCCCAATTACCATGACTCCAATATGTACATTATTTAACCCATTAGGCATCTGAGAAAATAGTTTTATGTGGAAAACAATATATTGGAATCTTGCACTCACGATGGTTCAAAGGAAATATATTACATTATCGACAGGGTCTTATAGAGATACTTTAAAAAATGGTGACTACTTTTACAGCAAGCTCCCAGGAAATTAAAATAATCATGGATTACAACCTGGATATTTTATTTGTTGGAAAGAACACCAAATAAAAGATTCTTTGCAGGCAAGACGGAAAGAATTTTTAAGGTAACATTAACTAACCCATGCACAGCCAAAATGAAAGATGTTAATTCACGGATTCACATCTCTCATTTTTTAAAAAGGCCCCTCCACCTGAATGGATATTGACCCCTGTTTTTAGTACCTGGCTTCAACTAAGACAGGCATCACCAGGCTAGAACAAGAAGACAACAATATTTGTTGAACCAAAGGTCAGCTGAACCAAAGGTCCAGACCAGGCCTGTAAGACCCATCCTACCAGTTCAATTTTACTGTTTACCAAATGTCTGTCTCTCTATCAAAATTAAAATAACATACAAAGGAATTCCCATAAGGTTACCAACTGATTTTTCAGCAGAAACTCTTCAGGCCAGAAGGAAGTGGCAGGATATACTTAAAGTGATGAAAGAGAAAAACCTACAACCAAGATTATTCTACCCAGCAAGGATCTCATTCAGATATGACGAGAAATCAAAAGCTTTACAGACAAACAAAAGTTGAGAGAATTCAGCACCACCAAACCAGCTTTACAACAAATGCTAAAGTAACTTCTCTAGGCAGGAAACACAAGAGAAGAAAAAGATGCACAAAAACAAACCCAAAACAATTAAAAAATGGTAATAGGCACATACATGTTGATAATAACCTTGAATGTAAATGGATTAATGCTCCAACCAAAAGACACAGACAGGCTGAATGGTTACAATAACAAGACCCATATGGGTCTACAAGAGACCCACTTCAGACCTAGGGACACATACAGACTGAAAGTGGAGGGATGGAAAAAGATATTCCATGCAAATGGAAATCAAAAGAAAGCTGGAGTAGCAATACTCCTATCAGATAAAATAGACTTTAAAACAAAGACTTTTACAAGATATAAGGAAGGACACTACATAATGATCAAGGGATCAATCCAAGAAAAAGATATAACAATTATAAATATTTATGCACCCAACATAGGAGCAACTCAATACATAAGGTAAATGCTAATAACCATAAAAGGGGAAATTGACATTAACACAATAATAGTAGGGGACTTTAACACCCCACTTACACCAATGGACAGATAATCCAAAAAGAAAATAAATAAGGAAACACAAGCTTTAAATGACACAACAGACCAGGTAGACTTAATTGATATTTATAGGACACTCTGTCCAAAAATAGCAGAATACACTTTCTTCTCAAGTGCACATGGAACATTCTCCAGGATAGATCACATCTTGGGTCACAAGTCACGCCTTGGAAAATTTAAGAAAACTGAAATTGTATCAAGCATCCTTTCTGACCACAATGCTATGATTGGAAATCAATTACAGGGAAATTACAGGGAAAAATTGTAAAAAAACACAAATACATGGACACTAAACAGTACACTACTAAATAACAAGAGATCACTGAATAAATTAAACAAGAAAATTTAAAAATACATAGAAAAAAATGACAATGAAAACACGACAACCCAAAACCTATAGTACACAGCCAAAGCAGTTCTAAGAGAGAAGTTCATAGCAATTCAATCTCACCTTAAGAAACAAGAAAAATCTCAAATAAACAATCTAACCTTACACCTAAAGCAACTAGAGAAAGAACAAAGAAAACCCAAAGTCAGTAGAAAGAAAGAAATCATAAAGATCAGAGCAGAAATAAATGAAATAGAAATGAAGAAAACAGTAGCAAAGATCAATAAAATTAAAGTTGGCCTTTGAGAAGATAAACAAAATTGATAGACCCTTAGCCAGATTCATCAAGAAAAAGAGGGAGAGGATGCAAAATTAGAAATGAAAAAGGAGAAATCACAAATTACACCACAGAAATACAAAGGATTATAGGAGACTACTACAAACAACTATACGCCAATAAAATGGACAAACACAAAGAAATAGACAAATTCTTGGAGAGGTACAATTTTCCAAGTCTGAACCAGGAATAATTAGAAAATATAAACAGACCTATCACAAGTAATGAAATTGAAACTACTTTAAAATCTTCCAACAAGAGTGATAGAAGAGTAAGACACGGAGATCACCTTCCTCCCCACAGATACATCAGAAATACCTCTACACGTGGAACTGCTCCTGTAGAACACCTATTGAACGCTGGCAGAAGACCTCAGACCTCCCAAAAGGCAAGAAACTCCCCACATACCTGGGTAAGGCAAAAGAAAAAACAGAGACAAAAGAATAGGGACGGCACCTGCACCAGTAGGAGGGAGCCTGAAAAAGGAAAGGTTTCCACACACTCGGAAGCCCCTTCATGGGCGGAGACTGCAGGTGGCAGAGGCAGGGAGCCTCGGAGCCATGGAGGAGAGTGCAACTACAGGGGTGCGGAGGGCAAAGTGGAGAGATTCCCGCATGGAGGATCGGTGCCAAGCAGCACTCACCAGCCCGAGAGGCTTCTCTGCTCACCCGCTGGGGCGCGCAGGGTCTTGGAGCTGAGGCTCAGGCTTCGGTCAGAGCGCAGGGAGAGGACTGGGGTTGGTGGCGTGAACACAGTCTGAAGGGGGCTAGTGTGCCACGGCTAGCTGGGAGGGAGTCCGAGGAAAAGTCTGGACCTGCAGAAGAGGCAGGAGACTTCTTCTTCCCTCTTTGTTTCCTGGTGTGCAAGGAGAGGGGATTAAGAGTGCCGCTTAAAGGAGCTCCAGACACAGGTACAAGCCACGGCTATCAGCACGGACCCCAGAGACGGGCATGAGACACTAAAGCTGCTGCTGCTGCCACCCAGAAACCTGTGTGCAAGCACAGGTCACTATCTACACCAATCCTCCCGGGAGTCTGTGTGGCCCACCACTGCCAAGGTCCCGTAATCCACGGACAACTTCCCCAGTAGAACGCATGGTGCGCATCAGGCTGTTGCAACGTCACGCTGGTCTCTGCCGCCACAGGCTTGCCCCGCATCCGTACCCCTCCCTCCCCACCGCCTGAGTGAGCCAGAGCCCCCAAATTAGCTGCTCCTTTAACCCCATCCTGTCTGAGCAAAGAAGAGACGCCCTCAGGTGACCTATATGCAGAGGCGGGTCCAAATCCAAAGCTGAACCCCAGGAGCTGTGAGAACAAACAAGAGAAAGGGAAATCTCTCCCAGCAGCAGTAGGAGCAGCGGATTAAATCTCCACAATCAGCTTGATGGAGTCTGCATCTGTGGAATACTTGAATAGACAACAAATCATCCCAAATTGAGGAGGTGGACTTTGGGAGAAAGATATATTATTTTTTCCCCTTTTCCTCTTTTTGTGAGTGTGTATGAGGATGCTTCTGTGTGAGATTTTTGTCTGTATAGCTTTGCTTTTACCATTTGCCCTAGGATTTTATCAGTCTGTTCTTTTTATCTTTAAAAAATTTTTTTTCACAATAAGTATTTTTTATTTTCATACCTTTATTTTATTTTATATTACATTATTTTATTTTATTTTATCTTCTTTCTTTCTTTCTTTCTATTTTTTCTCCCTTTTACTCTGAGCTGTGTGGATGAAAGGCTCTTGGTGCTCCAGCCAGGAGTCAGTGCTGTAATTCTGAGGTGGGAAAGCCAACTACAAGACACTGGTCCACAAGAGACCTCCCAACTCCATGTAATATCAAATGGCAAAAATCTCCCAGAGATCTCCATCTCAACACCAAGACCCAGCTTCACTCAATGCCCAGTAAGCTACAGTGCTGGACACCCTGTGCTAAACAAGTACCAAGACAGGAACACAGCCCCATCCATATCAGAGAGGCTGCCTAAAATCATAATAAAGCCACAGACACCTCAAAACACACCACCAGACGTGGACTTGCCCACCAGAAAGACAAGATCCAGCCTCATCCACCAGAACACAGGCACTAGTCCCCTCCACCAGGAAGCCAACACAACCTACTGAACCAACCTTAGCCACTGGGCAGAGACACCAAAAAAAACGGGAACTACGAACCTGCAGCCTGCAAAAAGCAGAACCCAAACACAGTAAGATAAGCAAAATGAGAAGACAGAAAAACACACAGCAGATAAAGGAGCAAGGTAAAAACTCACCAGATTTAAAAAATGAAGAGGAAATAGGCAGCCTACCTGAAAAAGAATTCAGAATAATGATAGTAAAGATGATCTAAAATCTTGGAAATAGAAAAGAGAAAATGCAAGAAACATTTAACAAGTTCCTAGAAGAACTAAAGATAAAACAAGCAATGATGAACGACACAATAAATGAAATTAAAAATACTCTAGAAGGAATCAACAGCAGAAAAACTGAGGCAGAAGAATGGATAATATTGATAAACCATTAGCCAGACTCATCAAGAAAAAAAGGGAGAAGATTCAAATCAATAGAATTAGAAATGAAAAAGGAGAAGTAACAACTGACACTACAGAAATACAAATGATCATGACAGATTACGACAAGAAACTCTATGCCAATAAAAGGGACAACCTGGAAGAAATGGACAAATTCTTAGAACTGCCGAGACTGAACCAGGAAAAGATAGAAAATATAAACAGATCAATCACAAGCACTGAAATTGAAACTGTGGTTAAAAATCTTCCTACAAGCAAAAGTCCAGGACCGGATGGCTTCACAGGCGAATTCTATCAAACATTTAGAGAAGAGCTAACACCTATCCTTCTCAAACTCTTCCAAAATATAGCAGAGGGAGGAACACTCCCAAACACATTCGATGAGGCCACCATCACCCTGATACCAAAACCAGACAAATAGTCACAAAGAAAGAAAACTACACGCCAATATCACTGATGATCACAGATTCAAAAATCTTCAACAAAATACTAGCAAACAGCACATTAAAAAGATCATACACCATGATCAAGTGGGGTTTATTCCAGGAATGCACGGATTATTCAGTATACACAAATCAATCAACGTGATACACCATATTAACAAACTGAAGGAGAAAAACCATATGATCATCTCAATAGATACAGAGAAAGCATTCGACAAAATTCAACACTGATTTGTAATAAAAACCCTCCAGAAAGTAAGCATAGAGGGAACTTTCCTCAACATAATAAAGGCCATACATGACAAACCCACAGCCAACATCGTCCTCAATGGTAAAAAACTGAAACCATTTCCACTAAGATCAGGAAAAAGACAAGGCTGCCCACTCTCACAACTCTTGTCAACATAGTTTTGGAAGTTTTAGCCACAGCAATCAGAGTAGAAAAAGAAATAAAAGGAATTACCCAATCCAAAAATGGGCAGAAGACTGAAATAGACAATTCTCCAAAGAAGATATACAGATTGCCAACAAATACATGAAAGAATGCTCAACATCATTAATCATTAGAGAAATGCAAATCAAAACTACAATGAGATATCATCTCACACCAGTCATAATGACCATTATCAAAAAATTATAAACAATAAATGCTGGAGATGGTGTGGAGATAAGGGAACCCTCTTGCACTGTTGGTGGGAACATAAATTGATACAGCCACTATGGAGAACAGTATGGAGGTTCCTTCAAAACCTAAATTGGAACTACCATACGACCCAGCATAATTCAAAAAGGGTCATGTACCAAAATGTTCATTGCAGCTCTATTTACAATAACCAGGACATGGAAGCAACCTAAGTGTCCATCGACAGAATAATGGATAAAGAAGATGTGGCACATGTATACAATGGACTATTACTCAGCCATAAAAAGAAATGAAATTGAGTTATTTGTAGTGAGGTGGATGGACCTACAGTCTGTCATACAGAGTGAAGTAAGTCAGAAAGAGAAAAACAAATACCGTATGCTAACACATATATATGGAATCTAAGAGAAAAAATAAAAGTCATGAAGAACCTAGTGGCAAGATGGGAATAAAGACCCAGAGTTACTAGAGAATGGACTTTAGGATATGGGGAGGGGGAAGGGTAAGCTGTGACAAAGTGAGAGAGTCGGATGGATATATATACACTACCAACCATACAATAGATAGCGAATGGGAAGCAGCCGCATAGCACAGGGAGATCAGCTCGGTGCTTTTTGACCATCTAAAGGGGTGAGATAGGGAGGGCAGAAGGGAGGGAGATGCAAGAGAGAAGAGATATGGGAACATATGTATATGTATAACTGATTCACTTTGTTATTAAGCAGAAACTAACACACCATTGTAAAGCAATTATACTCCAATAAAGATGTTTAAAAAAAAAGAAAGAAAATTCTACAAACAATAAATGCTGGACAGAGTCTGGAGAAAAGGGAACCCTGTTGCACTGTTGGTGGGAATGTAAACTGATACAGCTACTATGGGGAACAATATGGACGTTCCCTAAAAAACAAAAAATAGAACTACCTTATGACCCAGCAATCCCACTACTGGACATATACCCTGAGAAAACCATAATTCAAAAAGAGTCATGTACTACAATGTTCATTGTACCTCTATTTACAATAACTAGGACATGGAAGCAGTCTAAGTGTCCATCAAAAGATGAATGGATAAAGAGGATGTGACACATATATACAATGGAATATTACTCAGCCATAAAAAGAAACGAAATTGAGTTATTCGTAGTGAGGTGGATGAGTCTGTCATACTGAGTGAGTAAGTCAGAAAGAGAAAAAGAAATACCATATGCTAACACATATATATGGAATCTAAAATAAATAAATAAATAAAAGGTCATGAAGAACCTAGGGGCAAGATGATAATAAAGACACAGACCTACTAGAGAATGGACTTGAGGAGGAAGGAAGGGGTAAGGGTAAGCTGGGACAAAGTGAGAGAGTGGCATGGACATATATACACTACAAAATGTAAAATAGATAGCTAGTGGGACAAATAAAGCTAGTGGGACAAATAAAGCTAGTGCTTTATTTGTTATAAAGCAGAAACTAAGACACCATTGTAAAGCAATTATACTCCAATAAAGATGTTAAAAATTAATTAATTAACTAATCATTTTTTTTAAAAAACCACAATGAGATATTGCCTCACACCTGTTAGGATAGTTTATTAAAATAACAAAAGACAACAAGTGTTGTCAAAGATGAGCAGAAATTGGAACCCTTGAGCACTGTTCGTGGGATTTGTAAACTGATGCAGCCACAGTGGAAAACAGTATGGAGGTTCCTTAAAATTTTTTAAATAGAACCACTTTATTATCCAGCCATCTCACATCTGAGTGTTTATCCAAGAGAATTGATCTGGATCTCGAAGAGATGCTTGCACTCCTGTGTTGATTACAGTGGTATTCATAATAGCCAAGATAGGGAAGCAACACAAGTGTCCACTGAAAGATGAATGGATAAAGAAAATTCAGTCCATACATACAAGGGAATGTTATTCTGCCTAAAAAAAGAAAGAAACCTTGTTATTTGCAACAGCATGGGTAAACCTGGAGGACATTATATCACTACTAAGTGAAATAAGCCAGACACAGAAAGACAAATACTGTATGATCTCACTTATATGTGGAATCTAAAAAAGCTGAACTTGTAGAAGCAGACAGTAGAGTGGGGTAGGGGAAATGGAAGATTCCAGTGAAGGGTATCGAGTTTCAGTTATGTAAGATGAATGGGTTCTGGAGATCTAATGTAAAGCGTGGTGACTATAGGTTACAACAGTGGGCAATATACTTGAAATTTGCAGAGGGTAGATCCTGTGTTCTTACCACACACACACACACACACAGTAACCTTGTGAGGGGATGGATGTGTTCATAAGCTTGATTGTAGTGACTATTTCACAATGTGTATGTATATCACATCGACAATTTGCACACTTTAAGTATATACCAACGAAAAATGAAAAAGAAAACTGACCTATGTCACAAAGGTCACTGTCTCCTTGGAGACCCATGTCTTCAGGCTTCACCCTCCTTCCCATGTTTGCATGTCCTTCTCCCTCTCTCACTGTCCCCTCACAGGTGTGAGCATGCTCCAGCTCCTTGGGCTTTGCTTCGTCTCTGGCTACCACTTGCTCTCTTTCCTTCTCACCTCACATTCTCCACTTGGTGATTTACACTCACTGCTGGTCTGAATGTTTGCATCCCCCAGATTCATATGTTGAAACCTAATCCCCAATATGATGGTCTTAGGAGGTGGGGCTTGTGGGAAGTGATTAGGTCATGAGGGTGGAGCCCTCAAGAATGGGATTAGTGCCTTTATAAAGAGGCCCCAGAGAGCTCCCTCAGCCCTTCCACCATGTGAGGACACAGCAAGTCAGCAGTCTGCAATCTGGAAGTGGGCTCTCACCAGATGCCGAATCTATTGGTGCCTTGATTTTGGGCTTCCAAACTTCAGAACTGTGAGAAGTAAATTTCTGTTTATAAGTCAAAAAAAAGTTATTGTTTTATTTCTAGCTATGCTTTTGCCCCAATGTTTAAGATTGAAAAGAAAACTCTTTAGTAACACTATCACAAGGAATACTTATTGGGGGCAATTTTACTGACTGTCAGATTTGTCATCACATTCCTTGGTCAATACAAGGCCAATATAAGTCCCTCATAAGTCTTTTCACTGACTTTTCAGATGTTCCTATAATCTATAAGATGTTTCCCCATCAGCATATACCTCCATGTTTGTTTACCACATTCAATTAATCTACTCAATTCTGAAGTTTCTATGATGAGAAAATGATGTTGCAAAACCAAATGGTTCTTGATTTTTAAAACGACTTTGCAGGGGGAAACATGCTATAATCCAGACAATGTTGTGCTTTTATATCAGATGAGTTCTCTAATATAACCATCTAATGACTCACATACAAAATCAAATTTCTGCATTGAAAGATCCCCTTTCTAGTCTAAATGAAATCTTGGGTAAATGGTTCTGTTCTGGGGATTTGCTGTTTAAATCTCTGCTTCTGACTCTGTTATTGTTGTTGGCTATATTGATTGTGTTCTATATCATTTATAGAATCAATCTCTTGTGCCTCTCAACTTATATTCAAAACTCCAACTAAAATAATAATGTCTAAATGACTTGAAACTATTGATCATATCTATAGTTCTATATAAAATAATGGGCATGCACAATGGGCATATGTGATAAAATTGGCATAAGTCCTATTGGACAACCTAGAATTGACTTTCAGTCCTTGCCAAGCATTCTACTAGACTAACCCCCTAAAAAGAAAGAAAGAACTGGGGCTTTTAAGACCTGGCATTGAGGGACATGATGGATCCAGGTCAGGTAAGCAACTACCCTGGCATCGGGGGATAAAATATTTGATCACCTAATGCTTTCTATTGAAAGATTAATGACAAAAGGGGGGAGATGATGAAATAAAATTTATATTTTAAGGCAGGAAAAGAAAAAATTAAAACATAAAATCCTCCCTCTGTGTTTCTTTGGGCCTCCTCCCTCCTTCCCTAATGTGTAGTGTGTGTCTGCCTTACACATTAACTAGAGTTCCTCAAAGATGGGAGTGCCTGCTCATCTGTAAAGATCATTTTTTTTCTTTTTCCTTCTGATGCTTACTTCTACTTCTTAAAGGAATAGTGTTCTGCTTTCTGCCCATGGACGGCACCAAGTAAGCATCATTAAAGTCTCCCCCCTCTACTGCTGTCATGTCTAAGTCAGAGTCTCCCAAAGAGTCCCAACAACTGTGGAAGCTCTTCATCAGAGATTTGAGCTTTGGAACAACCAATGAGAGTCTGAGGAGCCATTTTGAGCAAGGGGGAATGCTCATAGACTGTGTGGTAATGAGGGATCCAAACACCAAGCGCTCCAGAGGCTTTGGGTTTATCACATATGCCATTGTGAAAGAGATAGACGCAGCCATGAATGCAAGGCCACACAAGGTGGATGGAAGATGTGTGGAACCAAAGAGGGCCGTCTCAAGAGAAAACTCTCAAAGACCTGGTGCACACTTAACAGTGAAAAGATTTTTGCTTGTGGCATTAAAGAAGACACTGAAGAACATCACCTAAGAGATTATTTTGAACATTTGGGGAAATTTGAAGTGATTGAAATCATGACAGACCAAGGCAGGGGCAAAAAGAGAGGCTTTGCTTTCGTAACTTTTGATGACCATGACTCTATAGACAAGATTGTCATTCAGAAATACCACACAGTGAATGGCCATGACTATGAAGTAAGGAAAGCCCTTTCAAAGCTAGAGATGGCTAGTGAGTCATCCAGCCAAAGAAGTCAAAGTGGTTCTGGGAACTTTGGTGGTGGTCACTGAGGTGATTTTGGTGGGAATGACAACTTTGGTTGTGAAGGAGACTTCGGTGGTCAAGGTGGCTTTGGTGGCAGCTGTGATGGTGGTGGATATGGTGGCAGTGGGGATGGCTATAATGGATTTGGTAATGATGGTGGTTATAGAGGAGGTGGCCCTGGTTACTCTGGAGGAAACAGAGGCTATGGAAGTGATGGACAGGGTTATGGAAACCAGGGCAGTGGCTATGGAAGGAGCAGAAGCTATGATAGCTATAACAACAGAGGAGGCAGAGGCAGCTTTGGTGGTGATAATGGAAACAATTTTGGAGGTGGCAGAAGCTACAATGATTTTGGCAATTACAACAATCAATCTTCAAATTTTGGACCCATGAAAGGAGGAAACTTTGGAGGCAGAGGTTCTGGCCCCTATGGTGGTGGAGGCCAATACTTTGCCAAACCACAAAACCAAGGTGGCTATTGCAGTTCCAGCAGCAGCAGCAGCTATGGGAGTGGCAGAAGGTTTTAATTACTGTCAGGAAACAAAGCTTAGTAGGAGAAGAGAGCCAGAGAAGTGACAGGAAGCCACAGGTTGCAGCAGATTTGTGAACTCAGCCAAGCACAGTGGTGGCAGGGCCTAGCTGATACAAAGAAGACATGTTTTAGACAATATTCATGTGTATGGGTAAAAAAAACCTCAAGGACTATATTTGTGACTAATTGTATAACAGGTTATTTTAGTTTCTGTTCTGTGGAAAGTGTAAAGCATTCCAACAAAGGGTTTTAGTGTAGGGTTTTTTTTTGCACCCATGCTGTTGATTGCTAAATGTAATAGTCTGATCATGATGCTGAATAAATGTCATTTTTTTTAATGTGCTGTGTAAAGTTAGTCTACTCTGAAGCCACTTTGGTAAACTACTTCAAGAGTGTGAAGTTAGAATTCCTTCAGGGTGATGCCAGGTTCCATTCGAAGTTTATTTACAATGTACTTGGGTGGAGAAACCATTGTTTTCAAAAACCCTGGTGTAGTTGAACTGACAGTTACTGTGTTGTGACCTGGAGTTCACTGTTAAAATGGTCACCCAAGCAAAGTCATGGCGTTTTTAAGTTACTATGATTGTTGGACTCCTATGCAATATACCTAAATTGAATTATGGTACCAGATAAACTTATAGATGGGAGTGAAGCTTGTGTGTCATCCATTATCATGTGTAATCAAAAAATGATTTAATACCCTCTTAAAAAAAAAAAGGACGGTGTCCTTTCCCAGCTCTGTAAAGGGTCATGATGACTTTCTGCTCACTTTGTATGTATTTACCTGCACTATGTATCCTTGGTGACCTTTATGTAAAATATCAGTATGCCATTTTGATATATCATCCTTTGTCTCAAAAATGTGTATGACTATGCCTTCAATTTCTAACAGGCAGAGCTTTCTGATGATCTGCTTCCCATGTTATAATCCTTAGTTTGGCTCAAATAAAATTCTCTTTTTTCTTCTTAACTTAATAGTTAATTGAATTTTCATCAACAATCTGAAGATGGAACATGCTCTGTATGTCCAAAATGGGTATTTACTAAACTGAAGTGTTTAGCAAAATTCCTAGAAGAGTCTGAAGTAATGTTAAGATCTTCATCTGATACACAAGGCCTCAGGTCAGTTCTCAGGGAAGCCCTAGGTATGGAGGGAGAGTCTGCCTCTCGGGTCAAGGTAGTTGGTTCCTTCTTAGTTGTGGAATCCTGACTGGTCCTTGAATGGCCCATGTTTAATTTTATCTACCCATGGGTGATGATATTCACCTCTCAGAGTTTCTAGGAAGATTAAACAAGATGAGAAAAATCCTAGACACAGGATACCCTTGGCACATTAGTCACAACCAGCTCCTAACCTCCCCCTCTTCTCTCTTTCCCTGTCTCATCCCCTGTCCAGGGCTGACGTCTCCACAGGACAGGATGCAGAGGTACTGGAGCTCAGCAGGCAGGGGATGGCCAGAAGTGGAGGGAAAATGTGGCCACCGCCTGCACCAGGCCTCCTGGGTCATGTGCCTGATGGGGACTGCAGGGTTTGTCTCCCCCTCCCTGTCACACCTCCTTCCTGGCCCAGACTCACCAGTCACTCACTAAACAAAGACAAAGACATTCAAAGGATTAAAAAGGCTAGTGTTTCTGTCCCAAATGTTCCAGGTTGAGGGCCTGTGCAATCAGACTGTGGTTTTCCTCAACACCCAAAAAATCCTGTATAATGAACATAAATACAAGGAAAATTATTTCAGCACATGCTTTCTGAATATTTTTTTTGTTATGGAGCTTTTTCTATGGGCTAGATGCTTCACACATATTATCTTATTTAATATTGTAATGATACATTTTTAAATGAATTATTCCTGTTGTTAAGAGGGAAGGAGACCTTTCCCCCCCACCTTTCCTAGACCATTTCTGTGAGAAACTTAGTGACTGTGAATATTTTCTCTAATCTTTTGACATGTGTATAAATTTTTGTAAAGATAAGCCATTTGCCAGTTTGATAACCCAGAAATATTTTGCCGTTGACTGGGGTTCATCCCTTTTGAAATGTACACACCTGAGAAGGTGACACCTCACTCTCCTGTCACTGTAGAGTTTAACCTAAGTGACTTTCTTGGAGCTGTAACCATCTGCTAGCAGGGAAGATTGTAACAGAAATTTATTATCCCCTTGGATAAAGGTGATTAACTAGACCAAGTTGTTCCTTGACTTCCAAGTGAGTGTAGTCAAGTCCTCTATGGGAAGGTGAGGTGTGTTAACCATGAGAGTTTATGTATGTCGTGGTTAAAAATAGGGTGTCATAGAACAGCTGTGGCAGCTCGGCTGTATAAGTGGGTGGTATAACTGCCTTTGCTATCTCTCTTCACAGATAACCTGCAATGCGCTGTACTCTGATATGCTTGTTCACTAGTAAAACTGCTTGCTTTCTTCTCTGTTTTGCAGAGAGCACTCTGTTTTGGTAGGAATTTACTTCCCCAACAATAATCATTAGAGCCCTCATTTTACAGATGAGGAAACTGAGGTGAGGAGGTGAACAGGCCAGTGGGTGTCAGAGCTCAACAAGCTTCCTGAACAACAGTTCACCCAAGGCTTTCAGATGGCCTTGCTGGTTACATTGACAGCACATTTCATATTCCTGTGACTGGACTTAATAAGATCTGCAGTTGGAAAAAGCCTGTGGAAGATTTACTTTGTAAATTGTGAAGTGCTACAAAAATGTCAGGCCTTCTTATGATACAGGCCGTTAGGTGAACACCATGGACTTGAGAACAACTTCACCCTATATAACAAGAAGTTTCCAGGAGGATGGAGGGTCTAGCTTGGGCATTACAAATAAAATCAATAGAATGATTTTATTTAATGAGTTGTAATATCTGTATATTTGTAATTTAATGATTTGTAATAAAATCACACTAATGTAAACTTAACTTTTCTTTTAGGTAAGTTACTAAATTTAGCTGGACTTCAGTTTTTTAATCTGAAAAAAGTAGGCAAATTCTAACACAGCTGACCAGAACTGTATTAGAGGGTTCTAGGTACTTTCACACAAAGCATTTTGTGGCAAACATTTCTGCCTCATAACTAATTGGCCATAAGGCAATTTTGCCATGAAAGATAAAATAACTGGTTGATAGTTTAGTTTCAACGGGTTGAAATCCATTAGGATTTCTTCCAGTTAATGACGTTATAAGTGGCTTTATCAAGCTGAAAGATGACAATGATCTGCCCCAAGAGTTGGTTTATTTTGAAACACACTACACTGGAGGAGAAAGAGGCCAAGGATCTTGAAGGTACAGGGTTGAACCCACATTCCCCATAGAACTTTGGAATGTCTATCAATGGACATGTGACAATATGCAAAGAACAAACACTGTAGAAGATTTCATGATGCAACACAGAGCTCAGGATGCATAAACATGCATCCTAGTGTTTGGAACTGATGCCTCTCTTAAGGAAGGAAGACATTTTAGTGATAAAGAAAAAAGTATGATGACAAATGAGAAGACAACAAATTGAAAAAATATATGTATAAAACACTATGAACAAAAGACTTGGAAGACAAGTGCTAAGGTACAACCCACAGAATAAAATCAGTTATTTGTGCAGTATTGCCATGGATCTACACACATTTTATTTACTGCTACTTTAACTTTTAAGGTGAAATTGCCTTATTTGTTATTTGGCAGAAATGTTTGTGGCAAAGATATCTACAGCAAAGACACTTACGATGAAAATACCAGACAGGGTATTAGAAATCCCAAACCTCTCAATTCTCACCTGGTGTTCTGGTGGTAGGCCACATTGTCAGAACTTTGGAAGCCATGAGAACAGAGGTAAGGAGACAGAGTTTCCTGACTAGTCATCATCTACCACTTTCTAAGTAAAAATATGTTCCATGCCTTTCTGAGAATGGTCACACAGGTTGGCATCCCGTGTGTGGCACTGGTCCCACTCCCAGAGGTCCTGATTAATTGGTCTGAAGTGCCCCTTCCTGGGGGTGTTTTTTAAACTTCTCTAGATCATTTTAACATGCATCTCCTTGCTAAGCAACGTCTGCCCCTCTTCCCAGTGGCTCCCTTCCATCAGAAGGCAATCCTCTGTGAGTTAGTACAGAACAAACATCATTTCTAATGTGGCAAGTCCATGATTCTGAGTCAGGACACGTTCAGGGACTGACTTAACTGAAAGTCTAAGAGAACCAGGGAGGAGACTGGGAGAGGTAGGAGAGAAGACCAGCTGCTCACTGCTCAAGGTTTAGAGGCTGTAGATGAGGAGTCAGGCTTGAGGAAGTGACCAGCTTAAAAATAGGCAACTGGGGGAGCCGTTGAGTGGTGGTTGAACCTAAGTCGATCTGACTCCAAAATCTTCCTGAATCCAACAATCACGCAAATAGCCTTAAAAATTGTAAAGCTCTAATGGGCCATTCGTGGGCCTTACTTCCTTGCATCGGTTCTCCCATTTCATCTTCACCACAACCCTACGAAATTGGTACTTTGCCTCCATTTTCTAGATAAGAAGATTGGAGACATTGAGATGTTAATAACGTGCCTGACAACACACAATCAAGAGCAAGCCCAGAAAGTGTGGCTCTGGAGCCATGGCATCCTGGGTGGCAGCCACCACCCACATGGGGCATTGAGATGTGCTGTAAGTGTAAAATTCTCACCAAATTTTGAAGACTTAGTACTAAAAATAAGTAAACTGTATAATTAGTGTTTATGTTGATTACATGTTTAAATGATATTTTTGATACATTGGGTTACATAAAATATATTATTAAAAGCAATCCCAGTTCTTTCTTTTTGCTTTTTTTAATGTGGATACTAGAACATATAAAAACGTGGGTTGAATTCTGTTTTTATTTGGGTAGTGCTGCTCTGGACCCTGTCCTCCTGATCCCATAGGGCACTCAGTACAGAGGATGCTGGCATTTCTGGGCCATTTGGCTTCATCACCAAGTAACTTCATGATCTTGAGTAAGGCACTTTATACACCTGAGACTCGATTTCTTAATCTGAAAAATGGGGGAGGAAATATCCTCACCACAAAAGCTGCAAGAACAAAGCATGATAACAGATATACACATGGAGGGAGCGACAGAGCCTGGCCCTGATGGAAGCCTGGCTGTGCTAGAAGCGCAGGACATGCCCTCTTCTGAACAGCACTCGGTGCAGACATCTCAGCACAGCCAAGTGGTGAGCACATGGCCCAGGACTTATGTGCTTCCCAAACTGCTGGACACAGTCTGCGAACTGTGAAATCAAGTTATTGGGATGTGACCAGCCTAAAAAAAACATTAAAGTACTTCTCCAGTTAAGGGGAAGAATTGTTCTCAGGAACTTTTGATTTACAGTGTGTGTGTGTGTGTGTGTGTGTGTGTGTGTGTGTGTGTTGGGGGGAAGGTGAGGAAGGTAATGGACTGAGATCCGAAAACCCTTTATTACTGTGGAGAATGGAAAATAACCTTTGGAAGCCCCTGGAATTGATACGAAATAAACTTTTTACGGGGCTGGCAGAGGAGCAACACAGAAAAGAGACTGATGAAGGGCTACTGAGAATGTAGGCGGAGAACTGGGAGAGGGGCTCCTGTGGGTGCAGGAGGGCAAGGGCTGCAGGGCGGGCACCAGGTGGGCCTGGACCATGTACCCTAAGGTAGCAAGGGGCAGGGGTGACCGGGGCCAGGGGCCAGCGACCAGGCCAAACCACGGAGCCTCACCACTGACCCTGAGAGCGCAGACTACATGCCCCATCCGCTCTCGCTAGCCCAACTCGGGGTGGGGGCTGGGGCGCAGGCCCCGCCCCGCAGACCCCGCCCCCTCAACGGGGCCCTCCCCAACCGGGCCCCTGGGTTGATGGGCCTGCTGTCCTTACAACCACTCCCCGGTTACCTGAAGTCTCTTTCAGGGAGTCGGTTTGGCAATATGGTGGGAAAAGCTGACCCAGGGCTGCGTCTCACGGGTCTCCTGGCCAGGAAGCCCTTGCCTGTGGCATGCAGGTGGCCTCCTGGGTTTCAGGCAGCTGTGGAGGGCAGGTGTTGGTGTGACACAAGACCTTATCACTTTGGAGAGCTCTTTTGGAAAGATGCAGTGTACCTTAGCATATCAAAGGCTCCTGTGTTTATTTGAAAATACAACTTTTTAACAGAAAACCTCATTCCTCTTTTTCATGTGATAGCAATTGACATCTCTGGCAAGCAAATTAATGACCCCCCTAAGATGTCCCTATCTGAACCCTGGAACCTGTGAATATGTTAGTTTATACAGCAAAGAGGAAATTATCTAGGTGGGCCCAATGGAATCACAAAGGTCCTCAAATGTGTTAGAAGGAGTCAGATGGTCGGAGTCAGATGGTCAGAATCAGAGAAGGAGATGTGAGGATGGAAGCAAGGTCAGAAAGAGAGATCTGCAGATTCAATGTTGCTGGCTTTGAAGATGCAGAAATGGAGAAATGGGCCTCAAAGCCAGAAAAGGCAAGGAAATGGCCCTCTGGAGCCTCCAGAAGGGAATACAGTCCTGCTAACACCTTGATTTAGCCTAGTGAGATCAATATCACACTCCTGACCTACAGAACTATAAGATAATTTGTGTTGTTTTTAACCACTAAGTTTGTGGTAATTTGTTACAGCAGCAACAAGAAACTAAAGCAACATCCTACATGAGGAAAACACTGTTCTACAGCATACTCCTGATCTACCTAATTTCTCAGTCAAAAAGGCAAACAGACACCAGGCCTGTGTGCTTCTGAATAAAGTCATATGGTAATTCTATTTTTAGGTTTTCTTTTTCTTTTTTTTTTTGTGGTATGCGGGCCTCTCACCGTTGCGACCTCTCCCACTGCGGAGCACAGGCTCCGGACGCGCAGGCTCAGCGGCCATGGCTCACAGGTCCAGCTGTTCCGCGGCATGTGGGATCCTCCCGGTCCGGGACATGAACCTGTGTCCCCTGCATCGGCAGGCGGACTCTCAACCACTGCGCCACCAGGGAAACCCTGCACACACTTTTGTGTGTGTGTTTTTAAGTATTTGTATAGTTTTACCAGGTACCATTTCTTTACACGATCACGTGCTCTTTTTCCTGTAAAACACAAACAACTAAGGAGAGAAAAGAAGTGCAGAATACAGTGGAGGTATGTGGATTAAGAGTGGCATACATGAAAAGGCTTGGGGGAGTCCTCATTCAGCTGTGGGGGCCACATGAGCCAACATGGTGATCCATCTGTTATATTTCCACTGGGAGCCTCCCTTACTAAGCCATGTTGCGCTCCTTTGTTGGAAGACATGATATTCATGGTTCTGCAAAGGCACTGTGGCCCACATAAGCATGGTGGTAACTGATGAAACTGCTCCCCTGGGCAGCCCACCTGGGCAAGAGAGCAGATGTG
Organism: Neophocaena asiaeorientalis asiaeorientalis; assembly: GCF_003031525.2. NCBI lineage: Eukaryota > Metazoa > Chordata > Mammalia > Artiodactyla > Phocoenidae > Neophocaena > Neophocaena asiaeorientalis. The sequence continues at coordinate 1,243,313 of NW_020173418.1, read as the reverse complement.
AGAATCCAGGTGTCATGCTCTCCCATGGACACTCCCTTACAGACTGACAGTATGTCGTCTAGGCCTCCAACTTCTTACCTCAACTTGAGGAACACTGGACACTCAACCTCAAGCTAAGATGGAAAATAGGTCCAGGTACAAAGCCCAATATGAAAAGTTTCTGGTAGTGAGAGTTTTTCAGCACTGGCCAAAACCACAAAAGGAAGTGGTAAAAATCCACTTCCACAGATCTCAGTAGCAATAAGATAGAGCTTTGCCTGCTGGGACTCTCAGACCTGTGTGTGAGGTGCGTCATCCCCACAGACACCCTCTACTGTGTTGTGGAACCAGCTGCTGCAGCTGTTGTGGACAGAAGGTCAGGAGCGTGTGCTCACTATTTCTACAATGTTAGCTAGCTTTACCATATCCCCGTCTTCCTCATCCTATGATGTTTTTTAACATCACTGATAAACAAACAAAAAAAAAGGTTGTCAATGAAACAGTGTGTGCTAATGCAAACAAACAAAAAAGGTAAAAGTAATAAGTAAAATCTACTGAATGACATTTGATTAGAGCAGAGTCCTTTTATAATGATGTGTTCTCCAGGCTAACATGTCCCTGGCTTTCCCTATATCCACCAACTTTATAGAGGAAAAAAGAGGGACCAGATAATGTAGAAATATGACAGGACTAGTATCCCCACTTTTAGTAGTAGTTTCTTACTTTTTCTAGGTATAAAGCAGATGTGCACAGGATGCTGGGGCAGCTGCAGCCAAATTTGGATGCTGAGACTGTCACCTAGCATCTGTGCTATTTGCTTCTAAGAGTTCCCCCAGAGTTGGTGTTTTGCTCCAGGAGGTTAATTCCAAAGAATATTTATCTTAACACTTAATTTGGGGTAAGAGTCTTTATAAGGAAAGAAACAATCTTTTTCTTTCTTGTGAATAAATTCTTGCTAGCCTGTCTTCTCTAACCCCTTGGTTTTCTGGCTGGTGTCTGCTGCTTAGAGCCCTGACAGAGCTGGAGGCCCAGCACTTGCTCAGTGCAGCTCCTGGCCATTTGTAGCCTTGCTGACCCAGCACAGGGCTCAGAGGCAAAGCCACAAAGAGGTTGTGTCCCCGAAGTACCTCTGCTGATTAGAGGCCTATCTAAATTTAGTTTATTAAACAGAACCGATGTTCCAAGCAAAACTGTAGTTCCTCTACTCTCCTGTGTTCCCTCGCCGGTGATGTGTGTGATCCTGGAGGTGATGAGTTGATTACGGAGACTTTGATGAAAAGTATGTTATGTTAATAGTTTGGTATTAATTTTTTTTTATTAATTAATTTATTTTTGGCTGTGTTGGGTCTTCGTTGCTGCTCGCAGGCTTTCTCTAGTTGCGGCGAGTGGGGGCTACTCTTCATTGCGGCGCGCAGGCTGCTTACTGCTGCGGCTTCTCTTGTTGTGGAACATGGGCTCCGGACATGCGGTCTTCAGTAGTTGTGGCGTATGGGCTCAGTAGTTGTGGCTCGTGGGCTCTAGAGCATAGGCTCAGCAGTTGCGGTGTGCAGGCTTAGTTGCTCCGCAGCATGTGGCATCTTCCCGGACAAGGACTCGAACCTGTGTCCCCAGCATTGGCAGGCGGATTCTTAACCATTGTGCCACCAGGGAAGTCCCAGTATTAATTTTTATATGCATTAAGAAACTATAACTAGCCCAGCAATCCCACTACTGGGCATATACCCAGAGAAAACCATAATTCAAAAAGACACATGCACCCCAATGTTCATTGCAGCACTATTTACAATAGCCAGGACATGGAAGCAACCTAAATGCCCATCAACAGATGAATGGATAAAGAAGATGTGGCACATATATACAATGGAATATTACTCGACCATAAAAAGGAATGAAATTGGGTCATTTGTAGAGATGTGGATGGACCTAAAGACTGTCATACAGAGTGAAGTAAGTCAGAAAGAGAAAAACAAATATCGTATATTAATGCATATATGTGGAATCTAGAAAAATGGTACAGATGAACTGGTTTTCAGGGCAGAAATAGAGACACAGATGTAGAGAACAAACGTATGGACACCAAGGGGGGAAAGTGGCGGTGGGGTGGAGGTGGTGTGATGAATTGGGAGATTGGGATTGACACATATACACTAGTATGTATAAAATTGATAACTAATAAGAACCTGCTGTATAAAAAAATAAAATAAAATTTAAATATAAGAAAAAGAAAATATAACTAGCAAAATATTACTATTATAGAAAGAATGATTAGATTCAAAGTCAAATCAGAGAAAAATGTTAAGAAAAATAGAATTAAAACATAGATAGCCATGACAAACACGACGAGTTATAGGCCAGTGACTAATGCTGGGAAATGCAGGGTGTGTGTATGTGTGTGGCAGGGCGTGGTCTTTTGCAAGTCTCGCACAGGCCAGTCCATCAGATAGCACATAGCGAGCTAGCTCTTTCACTCCAAGGCCCCTGCTTCCACCCTCTCCAGCTCCCTACACTTTATCTCTTGATTTGTTTAGTTTAGGGTTTTTCATTAGAAGAATCTCCTGCAGTTTTACCTCTCTTACACACCACTATTTTCAGTTTTCCATATTCCCTTCCAGGAAGAGGCCACTTAAATGAGGCTATTTGCATGCATATTTTTCCATGGTTGTTGTTATCATGCAGATAGTTTGCATACGGCTTTATTTCGTTCAATATTATATCAGAAGCATTCTCCATGTTGCATATAGTTTTCATTTTTAAGGGTTAGTTGTTTCCATTTTTTTAAACTAAATATTATTGGACACATAGCTCTTGCCTTCTACTGAAATTTTAGGGGTTTGGGGGAATAAATTCAGGTAACCGGCAAAAATGGGTCAGAGCATATACATTTTCATCAAATCTTAATTGTCCACACCCACTAACCTTGAGGCTTCTTAGCCCATAAAAATGATGATCACTTTGTTCTTATATGCAAAAAAAGTTTTCAAAAAAAGGGATAAAAAAACACTCTTGAGAAAACCAAAATTCAAAAAGAGTCATGTACCAAAATGTTCATTGCAGCTCTATTTACAATAGCCCGGAGATGGAAACAACCTAAGTGCCCATCATCATATGAATTGATAAAGAAGATGTGACACATATACACAATGGAATATTACTCAGCCTTAAAAAGAAATGAAATTGAGCTATTTGTAATGAGATGGATAGACCTAGAGTCTGTCATACAGAGTGAAGTAAGTCAGAAAGAAAAAGACAAATACCGTATGCTAACACATATATATGGAATTTAAGCAAAAAAAATGTCATGAAGAACCTAGGGGTAAGACAGGAATAAAGACGCAGACCTACTGGAGAACGGACTTGAGGATATGGAGAGGTGGAAGGGTGAGCTTTGACAGGGCGAGAGAGAGTCATGGACATATATACACTAACAAACGTAGTAAGGTAGATAGCTAGTGGGAAGCAGCCGCATGGCACAGGGATATTAGCTCGGGCTTTGTGACAGCCTGGAGGGGTGGGATAGGGAGAGTGGGAGGGAGGGAGACGCAAGAGGGAAGACATATGGGAACATATGTATATGTATAACTGATTCACTTTGTTATAAAGCAGAAACTAACACACCATTGTAAAGCAATTATACCCCAATAAAGATGTTAAAAAAAAAAAAACACTCAGCGGAAAGACGACAAAAGATATGAATGTTATCTCAGAGAAGAAGAAATACATTTGGCTATAGGCATATGATAAATTCTCAACCTCATTGATCATTAAAAATTTGCAAATTCAAGCCAAAAAAAAGATACCTAGCAAGGTCTGAAAAGTTTGAGGAAGGTAAGCTTGGAGAAACAGCCACTTTCATTAAAATTCTGCAGACATGTCAATTGACAAGATTTTAGGGGAGGATAATTTGACAATCGCTGCTGAAACTTAAAATGTGTATGCCTTCTGACCCAGCAATTCTACTTCTAAGATGAGATCTTGCAGACTCACAAAAGTACACAAAGGTAAATTAGCAACTGTATCTGCGTCAATATAAGTTTTAATAGGGAAAACTGGAAGGACTTTAAATCTCCACCCATAGGAGACCTAGTTGAATAAATCAGGGTACAAGTACTTCCAAAGCACTGCCACTAACAGGAGGAGGGGTCTGCAAGTGTAGCACAGACATTTGCCAGGGTCAAACCCAGGAGAGGCCGCTGGTGCTTGTAATATGAGCACAGTTGAGCCCATTTGTACTAGCATGGGGAGAGGGAAGCTTGTATGATTCTTCACTTTATATGCTTCATATTATTTGAATTATGTATAAAAAGAACATAATACTTTTGAAATATAAAACATTAAAGAAACAAGGAAGCCTCTTAAGAACAATCAATAACATATATTTTTTTAATGTATTTTAGGAGTCACTTGGAAAATTATTGACGAAGAGACCACAGTATTTTCTTTCTCATTAGAACTTGCCAGTGAGCACATTCTTTTTCCCTTAGTGAGGCCTCTAGCGACCAAAGTATTAGCCTAGTTATGAGAAAACTAGCATTCCGCTGCTCTCACTGATCAAGTCACTGGATTCCACACTGTGCTAGAAGCTGGCTGAGAAATTTAAAAATCTTGTCATTTATGGATGAGAAAAATTGCAACACAAAGAATGCGGCTGACTGCCAGAGGGCATTGACAATGCAGTCTGGGAATGCTGGCCAGCACTGGGTCCAGGGTTTCTCTAGCCTTATTCTCCACTGCAGGGAAACAGTACTTGTGTGCCAGACCCAACTTTATGTGCATGGTAGCCTCCAAGCTCTGGCCACTGTCTACAGAGGTTAGATGCAAGCCCACGTGCAAACGTTGCTGTGTCCCCTGTCCTGAGACCCTTTGCTACACCTCTGACTGACTCCACCTAGATCTGGGCCTGCCAAAGGCCAGCCTCCAGAGCAGTGCTGCTGTCCAGTATCGCTTCTGACCATGATGGAATGTTCTGGACCTGCATTCAACAGGCTACCACAAACCACAGATGCTTACTGAGCACCTGAAATGTGGGTAGTGCAACTGAGGGACTAGGTTTTTGGTTTTTTTCTTAATTTTAATAAATATACTTTAAAATAGCCACGCGTGGTTACTGGCTACTGTATTGGATAAGTGACGCTCTAGAAGTGCACTGGGGGTGCACTTCTAGGGTCTGCTTTGAGAACTCTGACAAATCCAACAACACCGTGTTGGATTGTGGTTAGCTGGACCAAGTAAATCAATTATCAGGGAATTCTGTATGCAGTACAAGAAGGAAGAATAGAAAGCCAAGAATTAATGGGAGAAACAGAAGAGAGGAATGAGAGAGTGCCTGTTTTTGAAGTGTGGCAAAATCATGGGGCCCCCAGGTTTTGTGGTTACATCTGAATGGCCATGGTCAGTGCCCCAGGCCTGTGTGAAGTCTGGTTTTGCAGCCACCAAGAAAAGTCTTTGCTGCTTCCGGCCTCTCAGCATAAACTGTCAGAACTAGAGCTCATGTCTGTGCCTTGCAATGGGATCAGCCTAACCAGCACTCTCTGTACCTAGATATGCAACCCAAAATGTTATTGGATAGTTTGGTAAAAAGAGTCATTACCTCCCATATGATGGCTTATAAATCTTGATGTGCATAGAATGGATTTGCACAAAATGAAGAATAGTTTAGTTTCTCCATGATCCCGTCTGGTGTAGAGTGGGGATGATGTTTGCAATAACAACAACAGGGGGCGGTGGAGGAGTGACCAGCTCTACCAGTCAGCTCTTGTTTCTCCCTTGGGTTCCTGTACCATCTGTGGTATGCATCAATATTTCCCAAAATGAGCAACGAAGGGGACCATCTTCAAGGCAGGTACTCTTGAAAACAACTGAGAATTCATGCAGGGACCCCATTTGAGATAAGACTTCTCCAATTTGACAGTTGAATTGTAAGCCAATTTCAGTTTACATATTTTTTCACATTTAAAAAATGCACCCATTCTTATTCATTTGTTTTGGTCACATGTGTAACTTACAAATATAGTCGTAAGGTAGATGATAGGTATATAGGTAGCCATTTTCTACCTTTATAATTTTTTTAATGTTTAATTTTTTAATATTTGTGAAATTTATATTTGTTAATGGTGGGAAAGAGAGCTGCCAATTTTTCCCCCCAAATTTGTAATCAGTTCTCTAAACATTAATCTATTCCTTTTTTCCACCCATATAAGACACCTCCTTCAACATTTACCATATTCCCAGATGTACATAGGCTTTTTCTAGATCTAAGATTTTTGTTCCATTGCTCCATCTATCTCTGCCAATTTAATTGATATAGTTTTCAAAATTCCTCAAATTCTCCTACTTCATTTTCTCTCCCAGATGAATATTAGTATCAGTTTGTCAAGTTTAATTTTAAAATCCTTTAGGTAATTTGGTTGGTGATGTAGCATTTTCTAAGTCTACAAAGAAAACAATATGGTGGGAAGCTAAAGGTCACCATGGATCTTGCCTCCTCCTCCCCTACCAACCACCATTTCCACACAGCCTCCTGCTGACCCTGACACACCACACATCGCTGGCAGAGAACAGAGCACATCCTGTTTCTACTCACCCTGTGTTCCACAGGAGGACATCAGGGCCCCGCTGTGACGCCAGGCCAGCCCCTGCATGTCATGGCTGCTGTGGTCTTTCTTGCTGCCTTTTAACCCAAGGAGTCCACTTTTGGGGATCGATCCTAAGCAAATACATATTCATGCAAGTGAACATGTATGTACTCCTCAACATTATTAATAGAGAAAATACCCCCTAAACATAGGCACAGTAAAGATGTCCTGTGAAGCAAATATATGCCACTAGCCATGCTGGGCAGAGCAAGTGTGGACCAGCCGGTGGAGTGCTCAGCCATAAGTGGCCACCGTCATATGGAGCTTGGTGCTGCCCTCATAGTGATGTCTACAAAGACTGCAGATGGCCTGGAGACACTTCAAGAATAATGTTAAATAGAAAAGTGAGGCATACAGCTATAGGTATAAACATATATAATTATATCAACAATGTAAAAGGAACTTATTTATTCATTCAATAAATATTTCTTGAGTATTGACTCTCTAGGGGAGGGATCCAATCCTAGTCCATCTTTTTCTCGGTGACTTATGGTGATATTAAATGGAGATGGCACAGAATGTCCTTAAGGGGAGGCTAGCTAAGCTCCTGGATAAGGCTTTGTGAGGTGTCACCACCAGCTGTTCAGGTCCAGAAACTGGATTTTTTTCCCCAGGTACCCAAAATTGATGAGGCTTCTGAGGACCAAATAATGATGGTAAACTCATAAGTCAATAATTGCCAAGATGGCTTGTGTATCACTTTCTTCAATGCTAATGGGGACTGAATTCTCCAAAAAGTGGAGAACTCAGTGATTCCTCAGGAGATTTCTGGTCCCAGAATAACCTAACTCAGCCTTGGAAGAGACCTGGCTGACCCTGAATTGGAGCCAAATGAGTGTCATGGAGGAAAGCCACGCAGGCCCCAGTGGAAGAGAGATCAAGCCCCGTGGCAGGGCTCCTGATCTAAAAGATCCACTTTGAAGGGGCTGCAAACAGACCATGTCCTATCAGGTAACACATTGTGTATTTTACCTCTGCTGTGTAAAGCAAATCATCCAAACTTAGAAACGCAAACAGTAACACTCCCTATCTCAGTTTCCCTGAGTCAGGAATCTGGTGTAGCATTGCTGGCTCCTCCAGGACAAAGTGGCTCCAGTGGCTCAGGCCACAACCTTGGGTCTGTGTCCATACATCATCTACGATGTATATTTTATACTTTGCATACTTATTTCCAGCAAAGCCTTTCCGTGACTAGACATCGAAGCACCGGAAGTTTCAACGCTAGCTTTTAAAGTCTGAGTATTCAAATAATTCCTGACCTGCCCAGTGGATTCGATGAGATCCGACCATGCACGTGGCAGGTTAGCACCCTGGCCGCAGTCTGGCCAGGGGGGTCGGTATGGGTGGGCACCCTGCACAGCACTCCCTTCCTCCCAAGCCTCGCTCAGACGGTAGAGCCTCTTGCTCCTGGAGGGTGCCTAGTGCTCGAGGCCTGTATCTCTTAGTGCCAAAACCCTGTCTTACAGTCCAGAGGCCAGACTGGGGCAGAGGCTGAGCGCAGTCACTCCCCCCACCCCTCCATGCACCACTGCCTCACGCCCCGCACTCTTCCCTTCACACATCTGAGGCGCTGGCCCTGTGAGTGTGAACGTGGGGACAAGACAGCGTAGCCAAAGGTGCTGAAGCCAATTCTATACCTTAACCTAGAGTACACCCCGTGGAACCAGAAACAAGGCTGGCGACTCTGACACTGGAAGGCTCCCGCCTCTGCTCTGCTCTCCCTCAGCCAGGACTCAGGTGCAGCCTCGCCGGGCGTACTGCAAGAGGCCGCCAAGGATGTGGGCTTGTTTCCTGCCCACATGCTGGGAACATCTTCCCTGGTCATCCTCAAAACACATACAAATTGCAGTATAAATGAGACTGATTAATCAGTCAGTCCTGCTAGCCCTAGACCCACAGGACAATACCTCCTGCTCTTTCTGCCCTGAGGGGCAAAGATGCTCTGTGAAAAATGCACTCTGCCTCTATCAGTGTCAGCTGCCAGGAACTCAACTCATGAACCTGATTGCCTACAAGCGACCATCCCGAGTAAGGCAACCAGGCTCCTTTCCAGACTGCAACTGCACTCCCATTGCTGTGCCCTCATCCTCGTTCACATCCACTGATGCCTGTCTCCCAAATGATGTCTTTGTCACCTCTACCTGCCTCCTTCTCTCCCAGTTCCCTCATCCAGAAAACATGGTTGTTGCTAGTTCGAACATACCATGATTTTTTATCTTTCCCTTCCCCAAACACCATGCCCTCAATTCCACATTAGAGCTGAATTCATCTTAGAATCACAAAACTCAGTTGCTTAAAAGAAAACAATAGCATGGGTCTCTTTGAAAAACTGAACATATCAAGAAACTTAGAATTTGGGGAAAATGCAGAAATAGCTGCCCACAAAGGTATGGCATGGCCTCAGAAGGACGCTGTGCAGGAGCTCTGTAGGTTTTAGCTTCTCCTCTGAAATAGGAAAGGGGGGCACAGGTGACGGCTGATCCAGTGCACACCTGAGTCTCCCCAGTGGGCCGCCAGCTCACACAGACAAGTCTGCCTTTCATGATACTTCCAGGAGAGTGTTTTATTCGGCTGCTTTTAGCAATCACACAGCACTGTCCCAGAGAGTGTGACCCCCTTCACGGCCAGACCCTCCCCACACCTCAACTCCAGAGAAAACCATTTTTAGTTAACTTTTGAGAATACATCCAGAGAGTAGACTCCTAGTGAACTGGTTTGTTAAAGGGTAGGCATTATCTAATAATTATTGAAAACAGTTACCTCAATATATTTTCCTGTTGGCAATATATGAAAGGACCAATTCACATGTTATGGGGTCCCTGTGGTGCCGTTTCAATGACCAGCTTTCACTGGTAATTAACTTAGCCCACAAGTAACTGAACTCAGTGAGTACAGCTCAGCCCAGGTGTCATTTCCTCAGGAGTCCCTTCCTGACCCACCCCTCCTTTCTCATTTTTTACTGGACCAAGATACACCCACCTTTGCTCCCCTGCGTTGTTTATTGTACTTTTCATACAGAATGGAAAGTGCTTCCTTGTCTTTCTCCTCCCCTCCTCCCTCTGTCCTGTGGACACTGTAGAGGTTTCCCCCACATAGGACCCACGTTAGTGTCCCTTTCCTCACATCTAAATACATCTGTCATATTTGGGGGAAACAAAAATATGGCTGAGCATTCTCTCCTAAGCTGGGATGTATTGATCATGAAGATTTCTTCCACCCCCTAGAACAAACCCAAACTGAGAAGCAAGAAGCCAACTAGAATATTCAAAGCAATTGTTTCCGATGTGTTTTTTCCAATACCACCAAACAATTCTGCAATTCTCAGCCGACACTGATTAGGTGTCCCACAAATTAAGCTCAATTCTGACATCAACCTGCAGATGGCATCAGACCCCACAGGTTAAGGGCTCAGTCTTACCGAGACTGCCCCCCACTTGATATGCCAATCGCAAGTCCAGGCTGTTACCCGTGCTTCTGACCAACCGGCGATCAGCTGGAGGTTCCCCAAACCCCCTACTTGGGCTCAATTAATTTGCTAGAGTGGCTCACAGAACTCAGGGAAACAGTTTACTTACTAGATTACCGATTTATTACAAAGGATACGAAAGGATAGGAATAAACAGCCAAAACAAAGAGATACACAGGGTGAGATCTGAAAGGGTCCTGAACACAGGAGCTTCTGTCCCTGTGGAGTTTGAGGTGTGCCACTCTCCCAGCATGGGGATGCATTCTGGGTAACCAGTCTGGAAGCTCTCCAAAGCCAGAAGTTCAGGAATTTTTATGGAGGCTTCATTATGTGGGCATAATTGGTTATATCATTGACCACTAATGATAGAACTCAATTTCCAGCCACCCCCTATCCCCCCACACCGCCTTCCCAGGTGAGAGGTTGGTGCTGAATGTCCCAACCCTCTAATCATCTGATTGGTTTCCATGGCAACCAGCCTCCAACCTTAGTTACCTAGGGGTTTTCCAAAAGTCACCTCATTAATCTAAACTCAGGTGTAGTAGAAAGGGGCTTGCTATGAATAACATGACACCTATTTCACCTTTATGGCCCTGAAGCACTTTCAGGAACTGAGGGCAAAAGACCAAATATTATAATAAAAGGTGCTCTCCTTGCTCTTATTGCTTAGGAAATTCCAAGAGTTTGGGGAGCTGGGAGCCAGGAACAATAGAGAAGTCCAAAATAAATACTTATTACAAATCACAATGTCACATTGTTGATAATTTTGATGTTCCTTGATTTTAAAGCATCCACTGTACACGTGACAATGCAAACTTGAACCATTTTTTGGTAGCTGTAGAGCTGCTGATCCCACACTCTCACTGGGGCCCTTGACCTATTCCAAGGTCAGGGTGGAGAAAGTTCAACTTTAGGTTTTTAGGCATGACTACACTGTAGAGTTCTTCCTCACCAACAGCTCTTATTAAATTCAGTAAATATTTATTGACCCCAAACTCTGCTAAACCTGTGGGGGAACCCAAAGACTTTTAAAACCGGGGTCTTGCTCACCACAATAAGTTTAACAAGATAAAGTAAAATTCCTATGTCTGCCACTCGGAAAAAAGTCATGGTAGTCAGCCTGTTAATGTTGTCAGTAGTCATCAATCTCCAGATAGCCAGCCAGATAGATAGACTTCTTGGAGAAGTCATCCTCAGAAGGAAGGCTGCAGGGCCATAGGTTTGCTTGAGACCTGCGGAATCCATTGAAATCCCTTTTCAAGTGCATTTTGTATTTATGTTTGGACACTCTTCTTAGCTCTTAAAGCCTATGAAATTGATCAGAATGCTGGTGTGGCTTTACAAACACTTGTTTTTCTCATATTTTCTTAAGGATTCATGTCCCCTGGACCAGTTTGTATATTTTAAAAGAAATGTGCCGTAAAGTAAGTAAATAAAACAATTCCCACTTACTAGATAATTTATTCATATGTTGACCTTGTTTTTGGACTAAATTTAGCTATTATCAAACACTGACCAATGAACAATAGCTGCCTAGTGATTTCTTCCATGACTTTCACTGAGGCTGCAATTGGCATTCTGCAAGCTTTCCAACAAGGCCAATTTGCAGGAACATGATTGATCAATTCCACTTTCTGAATAGAAATCCACACTTACTGAGCACTGCTCTGTGCAGGGTATGCTCCAAACATGTAGGCAGCAAAGAGGAGCAAGACACATCCCTGACACAGAGAACTGTCCTGCATCCCCAGGATCCTGCCAGCCCAGGGAGGGATATGACAAGGGCTGACACCAGGTGCTCTGGGGAATAGAAGCCGAGGGGTAGGGTGAGAGAATGCTCCATCCTTCACTGGGCAGGTGAAATGGGAGCTGGGTCCTGTGGGATGAGAGAAACTGTGACTGAAGGAGGAGAGTAGGGAACCCTGGGGAGACAGTGCATTTTGCCGGAAGTGCTGGCTTTGCGTGTGAGGGTGAGTAGAAGGTGAGAAGAGGAAGTGGGACCGGGCCCAGGCCAGCCCAGTTACGAAAGGCTGTTTGACTCTCAGCAGCTCCAGACCTCAGCAACCCCCTTCTATGTTAAGATTTGAGAAGTTCGCTGAGGACCCAAGGGCTAAACAGAAATTCTTCACCTCTTTCTTTTGGCTGCATGAGATCAGATATCCACTGCCCAAAGTCTGGCAGCATCTTTTAGTACCATGTTTTGCTTCTGAAGGTAATGAGATACATGTGCATAGGGGGTGACTGAAAAGAGCATTGAATTAAGAGTTAGGAAACCAAAACAAAGTTTCCATCACTGTGTAAAACATCTCTGCACCACTGGGATTAAAAACAGCACATGTAGCCACAGATAGAGCCTCGTTTTTTTTCTCAGAGACATCACAATCTAAAATAAGAAACAAACACCTTATATAGAGAAGAAGTAAAGTCAGAAGATGTTGAACACAGAAAGGAGGGAGGAATCACCGCGGGGTGTGTGGAGGAGGTGTCACCTGATACCACCCTACTTATACACTGACCACAGTGCATCCCTGTTTCGTGGGTGCTAGCGGAAGACATGAGACTACCGATGAGAGACCAAGGGGCCCCCATCATGCTTGCATACCCTGACCCCACATCCCACTGAGGCATGTGAGAGACAGGTACCACTCACACAAAGGGCTGTATCCCAGCTGAGGAACACTGAGCTCAGAGGGAGCCATTGCCTCCCTGAAATTTTCCTGCTGCAAACATAGCTCTGAGAAGGGCTATTCTTGGCACACCCAATATATGAGTTTCCTGTGGCTGCCATAACACATGACCATAAACCGGTGGTTTAAAACAACATGTCTGGGGTCCAGAGGTCTTTACTGGAGGTGTCAGCAGGGCTGATTTCTTCCGGAGGCTCCATGGGAGAATCTGTTCCAGGCCTCTCTGCCAGCTCCTGGTGTTTTCTTTGGTGTTGCTTGGCTTGTAGATGCCTCAGTTCAATCTGTCTCCATCTTCCATAGCCTTTTCTCTCTGTCTCTGTGTCTCAAATCTCCCTCCCCTTTCTCTTGTAAGGACATCAGTCAGTGGGTTTAGGGAGCATCCTAAATCCAGGATGATCTCAGGGCACTTAACTTAATTACACCTGCAAAGACCCTTTTTCCAAATAAGGTCACCTTCACACGTACCCAGAGCTAGGATTTAGACATCTGGGACAGGGGAGGGGCAATATTCCACTCACAGCCAGCAAAGATGTTCAGGAAAGGAAGAGGCCCACAGAGGATGGCTCTCCCAATGCTGAGTACCTTCTCAACAAGAGGAGGGCTGTGTGTCAGCCTGAGGCAGTCACTAACATGGGAAGGCTAAGGGCACATTTGAGACAAAGTGTGATATTTTCCTAGAAATTGGGAAGCCTAGGAATAGTGTGACATAAATTAACTTGCACACCTACTAAGTGCTACACACTGTTCTAGGAACCAGGCATAGAGCTGTTAACAAAACAAAAATTCCTGTCCTCATGGAGCTTACATTCTGGTCAGGAGAGACAGATAGAAAACAACATAAAGAGGTAAAATTTCTAATATACTAGAAGTGGAATGTGAGAGAAAAGCTTCCCAGGCAAAGAGAATAGCCAGTGCAAACACCTGAAACAGGAGTGCACTTGTGAACAGACAAGGAAGGAGGCCAGTGGTGAATCCATGAAGCCTCTGAGGGTGGCCCTTCCTTGCGAGCTGTCAGGTTAGCTGCCCCAGTTTCATCTATATATGACATCAGACCTCTGAATCAGAGAAACAGCTTATCACTCGCAGTAAAAACAGCAGCCTGAATAAGCATCTTGAGTCAGCTTCCCACGCCCCTGCTCCCCACAAGGGGATGCCGGTGTCACCTGTGCACGCCAGGGGTTTGCATCACAGGACAGAAACCCTGAACTAAGGAGGCTTTGAGATTTTATCAAGAGGGCTGCTGACCTGCCCATCCTCTCCCCAAAACAGAACTCATTCACTGTCCTGTGATGTAAGTATCTTTGGGAAAGAGAGAAAAGGGTCTCTCAGCATATTACACTGGGATACATATATATTACCCAAGGAAAGAGGACTTCCCTCCTGGACAGCTGGGTGGAAGGTGGCAGGGTGGGGATTCACTCCAAGGCACTTTTTCTCCCCAAGGATGTGGGCAGGTGGAGGCAGGAAGGCCAGTCCTCACTCAGAACAGGGCATAACTGTGCTGGATGTGGGACCCTGGGGCACCACAGCAGTGCCAGTAGGACCTGAGCCCACCATACACAAATACCTAAGCGTGGAAGGTCTGAGCAAGTGAAAGGAAGGCAGAGTGGTGGGTGGGAGCACCTGGCCCCCAGACAGTCAGTCCTCTGTCAAGTTTCTTGTGCTTCTTTTCAATCATACTTTTTGCATATCCAAGGAAAACATATCTATATATAAAAATATAAAAGTATTTTTTTCTTTTTTTAATGTAAGTTAAATTGCATACACTTTTCTTTCTTTTTAAAAAAATTATCGAGATTCGTTCAAGATGGCGGAGTAGAAGGACATGCTCTCACTCCCTCTATCACAACTAAATGCTGAACACTCATCAACAGGAAGACACTGGAACTCACCGAAAAAGCTACCCCACATCCAAAGACAAAGGAGAAGCCACAATGAGATGGTAGGAGGGGCGCAATCACAGTAAAATCAAATCCCATAACTGCTGGGTGGGTGACCCACAGACTGGAGCACACTTAGACCACAGAAGTCCACCGACTGGAGTGAAGGTTCTGAGCCCCACGTCAGCCTTCTCAACCTGGGGGTCCGGCAACGGGAGGAGGAATTCCTAGAGAATCAGACCTTGAAGCTTGTGGGATTTGCTTGCAGGACTTCGACAGGACTGGGGGAAACAGAGACTCCACTCTTGGAGGGCACATACAAAGAAGTGAGTGCATTGGGACCAAGGGGAAGGAGGAGTGACCACACAGGACACTGAACCAGACCTACCTGCTAGTGCTGGAGGGTCTCCTGTAGAGGCGGAGGTGGCTGTGTCTCACCATGAGGACAAGGACAGTGGCAGCAGAAGTTCTGGGAAGTACTCCTTGGTGAGAGCCCTCCCAGAGTCTGCCATTAGTTCCACCAAAGAGCCGGAGTAGGCTCCAGTGTTGGGTTGCCTCAGGCCAAACAACCAACAGGGAGGGAACCCAGCCCCACCAATAGGAGATAAGTGGATTAAACTTTTACTGAGCTCTGCCCACGAGAGCAGCAGTCAGCTCTACCCACCACCAGTCCCTCCCATCAGGAAACTTGCACAAGTCTCTTAGACAGCCTCATCCACCAGAGGGCACACAGCAGAAGCAAGAAGAACTACAATCCTGCAGCCTGTGGAACAAAAAACACATTCACAGAAAGATAGACAAGATGAAAAGGAAGAGGGCTATGTACCAGATGAAGGAACAAGATAAAACCCCAGAAAAACAACTAAATGAAGTGGAGATAAGCAACCTTTCAGAAAAAGAATTCACAATAATGATAGTGAAGATGATCCAGGACCTCGGAAAAAGAATGGAGGCAAAGATCAAGAAGATGCAAGAAATGTTTAACAAAGACCTAGAAGAATTAAAGAACAAACAAACAGAGATGAACAATACAATAACTGAAATGAAAAATACACTAAAAGGACTCAATAGCAGAATAACTGAGGCAGAAGAACAGATAAGTGACCTGGAAGACAGAATGGTGGAATTCACTGCTGCGGAAAAGAATAAAGAAAAAAGAATGAAAAGAAATGAAGACAGACTATGAGACCTCTGGGACAACATTAAACGCAACAACATTCGCATTATAGGGGTCCCAGAAGGAGAAGAGACAGAGAAAGGACCCCAGAAAATATTTGAAGAGATTATAGTCGAAAACTTCCCTAACATGGGAAAGGAAATAGCCACTCAAGTCCAGGAAGCGCAGAGAGTCCCATACAGGATAAACCCAAGGAGAAACATGCCAATACACATAATAATCAAACTGGCAAAAATTAAAGACAAAGAAAAATTATTGAAAGCAGCAAGGGAAAAATGACATATGACAAATAACATAACCCATAAGGTTAACAGCTGATTTCTCAGCAGAAACTGTACAAGCCAGAATGGAGTTGCATGACATATTTAAAGTGATGAAGGAGAAAAACCTGCAACCAAGATTACTCTACCCAGCAAGGATCTCATTCAGATTTGATGGAGAAATTAAAAGCT